>NW_026962013.1:16909772-17224791 GCF_032445375.1 Bacillus rossius redtenbacheri
TATCGCGTATGGGTTTATTTTCTCTATCTTCGAAAGCATTCCCCGGCACAAGACAGCGCGGTAACGCCCCACTCATTCTTCACGAGGGGATGGATAGGCCGCAAGGCGGGGCTGCGGCGTGGAACCGCCCTGCCAGTTTCTTCTCGCGCCCGGAGATCGCGGTCTCGGGGGGGGGGGGGGGGGGGGGGGCGGCGATGTCTCAGTCACTTCTCTTTTGAAGCTACACTTCTTTGGGCACCTCCGGCACTAGTCTGGACGGGAAGCCTAAGATGTCAATCAAGTTCTGTCCCTGCCCGAACACGCCCGAATATTCACCTTCGGCCAACCTCGGGTTTATTTATATATATTTCTCTGTTTATTTTATGTAGCTATACTAACCTAACTAACCGTCCATAGTGTTTTAAAGTGTTTTAATGTAGCTAACCTAACCGACCACTTTTAATATTTGAATTCATTTTTCCTGCGCAAAAAAGTAAAACAAATCGCGAAGTTGGCCGAAGGTGAATGTTCGGTCGTGTTCGGGCAGGGACAGAACTTGATGGACATCTTAGGTCTCCCAGTCTGGACAGCTAGCAGAGGTTGAATGCACCTCGGCCAGACCACAGGCTGTCTGGATTATCTGAGGGGGTCCCGTAGACGTGATCAGACTTGGTTCAAACGTCTTGCGACACTCTTGGATGTGGTATCCCCCCGGGTCAACCACAGGAGTGGGTGACAAGAGATGCTGGGATGGGTTGCCCTAGTCTCTCTCTGTAGCTCCTCCTCATATACTACCTTCAAGTCACGATGAAATGGCGTATCTATCGCATGTTATGATTAGATTCCCTATTGGAATAACAAACCGTAGTATACAACAAGGTACGTTTTGAATACGACTTAATATTAAACACGCCTGTAAATATTTCCCTTGGTATTTTGATATTTATCGCATTAATTTTATTAAAAAGAGATGTGAAATACACATTGATTAAAAAATTTATCTCCCCCCTTTTTCTCTATTCACGAACATCGACCGCTACACGTGCACAGAAAATATTTTTTTTGTATTTTTTAAGAAGAGACATTTGGAAACCAGTTGTCAAAAAATATGGAGTAATACTAAAAGAAACATATTGTAACTTTGTATTGCTATGGTTATTTATGCATATATAAAATACTTTTCAAGATAATGCTTAGTATTCCTATGAAAAATGACATGATAAGATAATTGACTATTAACAATTTTGCTATATGTATTTTATTTTTGCCGTGCTTATTATGTGTGCAGTTAATACTGGAAAGCTATTCAGGGAACCGTTTACAAATAAACGTTAACTATTGGGGGTACTGGGACAAAACAAAGCATCCAGTACTATGCCCCGGCAGATATCTTAGCGTTTGAACTCCCTAGTCCTGTCTGGAGGGGAGGGGAGGGCGAAGAGGAAGCGATACCCTATTGTCAAGGTCAGCGGCCAGGTTTGTACTAGCAGAACAGAATACATTCGGCGCGTGACTTCCTACACTACTACGTAAGTCTGTATCCACGTCCGTGGGGGCCCCAGGGCGGTAAGGCCTTTTGGCTAAGAGCGCTGGGTTACCAAACCAAAAGTGAGAAATCCTATGAATTGTACTTGTATTACATAAGTGTAACATTGTGTAAATTGCAGTAGTTGTGCTCGAATATTTGTACTCATCTGTCAGGAAAAGTAACAAACTATTATCTAAACCTGCAACGTTTTACTTTGTCCCATTAAATATACTTACGGTGTCTGCTAATTATTATGCTAACCAAATTAATTGAAATGTTAACTCAGTAACTAGCGAAAACCAGACACGATTTATTTTGGAAACTAGGTCACTTAGTATGTAAAATAAATTTAAAACTATGCTTCTCAATTCATTGTGTTCTCAAAGTTAATTAAAACAAAAGTCTTACAAGAAAAAGCAAACGACCAAAACATTACGCAATTGTTAGCTCTCCGCGCGAAAGCTATCTCACAGTTGATGACGCAGGAGCCAGTCTAGCCCTTATCGTTCTCCGGTTTCCGTACCTAAAACGTTCAATTTAGCGCTGGATGTACATTTAAGTAAACATGGAGCTTGTTCTGTTATATTTGCTGCTTTAAATTCATGTCAGTCGTTTAGGAAACACCTGACTACCAACGTTAATGGCATTTAAAAAATGGTTGTGTATGTGTGGCTTTATATTTTAATGCACCTATAATCGATTATTTATTATAAATGTAAATACAATTTGCATTGTACTTCCACTTTAGAATGCATATTATAACCTTCAAAACCTCATATATATATATATATATATATATATATATATACATATATATATATATGATATGATTTGTTTAATGTAAGTATGAAGTTCTCTTTCCATGATAATTGATTGTATTAGGTGACGAAAAACAAAATTAAGTTAAAATTAATTACTATTATTACTATTCTTATTACTTTCTCTAGGTACTCCCGTTTTGCCCGTTCTGTCATTTCGTCAACGCTTCATACTCATCATTTCTCCACAATAGGCTATCAAGACCTTACTTGTCAATAGCCGCCCAACTCACACACACCCTAACTGCCCAAATATTTTACTCCACTATACACTACGTAACAGTAATGTAGTAAAGATATATTTCCATTGTTTATTAAATACTTAAAATATCTGTTTTTTTCCTGGCGTACATAGTCTGTGGGTCATGTGGTTGTTCTTTGCTGACTTTACGAATCCTGACTATGGACCGTTCACTCACACCCATGTACTTCGCTGCTCTTGCCGTCTGTCTCTGTAAAGGCTCGAGCAGACATTTATTTTTCGCTTCTTCATCACGATACTGCATCACTGTTTTTATTATTTCCCGCTCTCCGCTATGTATCACTTTACCGCGCCTCTGCGAGCTGCCACCTTTGCCTTCCATTTTCGGGTATACACTAAAGGGCGATATTTTCCTAACAGCCACTACACGGCTCTCGGCTACGTGTCGCCTGCTTACCCCCTCTTCTTTCTCCGGTCCCGCTGTCCCCGCACCACCGCGCTGAGAGACGCAAAGATAACTGCCGGGCACAGTACTTATTACTGCGAACACTAATTGTGTGGCGATACAATTGTTTTCATGTAAATGTACAAATTTACAAATGCCTGTGATTTTGCACAAATATTTCTGTTAAATTTACAAAAAATAAAATCACAGTGTGGCTAGACTATAAGCGTCACGTCGAATCACGTCGGATCACGTGGACGGATGACAGGGGGTCCCAGGGACGAGGCGGGAGGTCCTTCTTCGAGAGCTCTAATTAGCACCGAGGCTCAGACACTTAATTAGTCGGCCAGCTAAAACCCCCGGGGGCCCCGAAGAAGCGCGGCGCCCATTACACGCCCCGATGCACGCGACGCGACGCGACAGCAGCACATCGCGTCATGTCGGACACGCGGTTCTCGCCCGCGCGACGAACACACATCTGGACGAAGGCCTCTCTCCGTCTCGTCGTTTAAAACCATTTTGACACAGCTTGAAATAAAAGCTTCCCGTGCTAAATGTTCTGGTTCGACATGGCATAGAACTTAGCTCTGGCTGCTTGTTGAAGTCTCCGACACTACTTGTGAACTGGTGCGATTATCATGGCAGTTGCAGTCGCCCGCGTGAAACTAAGTTATTCCCTCGCGGCGCTTACAGACTAAAGCCTGTAAGTAAGTATGACGTTGCAAAAAAAGATACAGGAGGTCGGGAAGATACGATTCATGCCTTTACATGACAGGAATTGGGTAAATAGTTGGAAATTTGAATCACAAAAAAAAAAAAAGAAGGAAAAAATCCAATATATCGGGGCCTAATATAAACTATTTCTTGCCATTACATACTCACAAAACATATTACAGCCATCATCGCTAGCAGATTTTTTTTCCTGATTGGCATGTTTGGAAAGAGACTTGTTTAATTAAAATTTAAAATTCAATTGGAGCTCACCGTACGTGAACACATTTCAGAGTTTAAATAGTAAACAAAACCTGTAAGAATATACGAATAATAATAATAACAATAACAATAGCATTAACCAGGTCAACCATCTTTCGAAATAAAAAATCTGACGGTTAATTACACTAACGTTGCGCCCGCGACGCGATGGAAAACACGAGTGTGTTTCTGATTGAGAAGTCCACCGTTTTGTCAAGGTGACGTCACGGACGTGTCGAACGTGATTGGTTGGTTAAAAAAAAAAAAGTTCTGCCCTTGGCGCTACTGCGCTCCTGGCAATGGGCGGGGCCCGGGGGGGCCGACGGAGCCGTCTGTCAGGGTAGATTAATGGCCGAGCGCGATACCGAACAACCAACCGGCCGTCCACACCGACTGGTTTCCACTGGAATGCCAACTCTGAAGGCTGTCGAGGGGTCGCGTCTTCGGCCGCCTGCGCCGTCATCGCGCCGTCTGCAGCGTCCGGCGCATGACGTCACCGGGGCGGTCGGATCACTCACCCTCTTCCCTCCGAGACGATCCGGACTCGACAGGAGCGCAGATCTGTACGCCAGGGAGTTTTGTACGCGGGTTTCAACAGCACAAGTAATCTCTGGCTAGGGTGCTTGTATGCTGTATAATTCCCATATTTTGATCTATACGCATATTATAAACTAGCTGCAGTACCCAGCGTTGCCCGGGCTGAACACAGGGTGAAGGTGACCTTTTTCGAAATCAGATGCGGTTAGTAATTGTCTTCTTAATTTGAATGTCAAGTGTGAAAATTAATTTATATCACTTTCAGATTCCGACAGACGTTCTGCCAGTTTATAGTTATTTACCTGGTCTGTATGTAATCTAGACTCTATAAAGCAATATAGAAAAAAACTGCAAAATAAGGGATTACTAATATTGAAAAGATTCCATTATCTAGCTAATGCTCGGCATGCATTGCAATACCTCATTCAGTTTTGTTTTGTAATATGTTTGAAGTAGTTACACATATACAAATAATCTATCCATGTCTCTAAATATATATTTATCTCTATCTACATCTATAGTCCTATAAGGCATCTAGTGCGTGGCAACAATGTTAATAGGCAATAGGAAATAAACTTCTAGCGCCTGCGGCATTGTCAACACGCACTTCGTACTTGTACTGCATGTTGTATCTAACCCCCTCCAACGCATTTGATTCTAAATTGGACTTTTAGTAAGGATCCCTAATGTTATTGTTAATATAACATAGCCTATAGCCTTCCTCGATAAATGTACTATCCAACACTGAAATAATTTTTCAAATCGGACCAGTGGTTCCTGAGATTAGCGCGTTCAAACAAACAAACAAATTCTTCAGCTTTATAATATTAGTATAGATTTTAAAACCACGTTATACCCAGTAGATTTACTTAGCGTAAACATTTAGAAAGCTTTTAGTGTGATGGTTTTACTCTGGTTTAAGCTACACATTATGGAACCAAATATATATTTTTTAATTACTGAAATAAAACATAGCCTATGCCCATCTCGAATAATGCAGATTTATAATAGTGAAAGAATTTTTGGAATTGGTTCAGTAGATACTAGTACTTACAAAAAATAAACTCAGGCACTTTTTTATAATATTAAATTTATATATATATTATATTTAAAATATTAAATTTATATACAGGTTTTGAAGGCAAATAAATTAAAGACACGTACAAATTATCTTTATTTTATGCAATAAACAGAAAACTTTGAAATATACAGAACGTTATCCATAAAACATAGTTTTAACATCAAACCAAGTTCACAGTCACAAATTTGGAAGCGCAAGCGCCCCCCCCCCCCCCCCCCCAAATGAGAATCCCGCGAACTTTTCGGGGTACTCCTGCCCCCCCCCCCTTTTTTTTTTTTGCAATCTTATAATCGACGCATTTCATTTCTTCTTCGAACCGTTTCTCCCTTCGTTCGTTTGCTTTGGCTTTTTAGTTACCTATAGCCGCGTCGAAGGCGAAGGTCTCACAGACGTTCCGGTCAACATTGCAATCGCCATCTTCAGGGCCAGAACCGAACAAGCAATGGTAGCCGAAGAACCTGCGATCCTTATTACAAGCTGTGTATTGCGATCCTTATTACAAGCTGTGTATTCACCGAAGAACCTTTGAACTGCGAAACGTCATACAAAAAAATGGGTGGCCTGCCCAAGAATTGCCAGTCATCACACAGCCAAAGCCGGGGATGGCCCAAGGTTAAATTTTGCATCCGGGTGGGCTGTCACTGGGTGCCTTATTATGGCACACCTTCTCCAACCCTTTACAACTCCTCTCTTCTCTACTACCACCCCCCCCCCCCCTCCCCAACACTATCCACAAACATTTGAAAAAATAGCCGCGGTAATATATTCTTCAAGTCATATAGTAGTTTACAGTTCTTAACATACGGAAAAAAGGAATATATAGTGCTTTATAAAAATAGCTTAATTTTCTCTACCAAGAGCTGGATAGATAGTTTTCTGATACTAATGTATGCTCAAATGTTAAAATTGAAAAAAAAGGTTAATTTATATTTATGTATATTAATATTAATAAATTAAATACATTGGAAACTAACTGAGGCGACCTCTGCCTACAACTTGACGTCCCCCACTAGCCCCTCCCCCCCTTCCAACTGGAGTGGTCTATGAAGGGAATATCGTACAAAGAAAGAAAGAAAGCATGTTAGAGATTGGCCTTGGAATCATTACAAATTTATGGTCTAAAATGACAAATGAAAATCGTCACGTAGTTTCCCGCCTGAGACAGGGTCTACAAAGGGGCTGCCCTGTTGCTCCAGCCAGCCTGAAGAATGCGCGAGGAATGAATTGGCTGGTGGAAACGGGAGTACCTCGGGAAAATCCACGGCAACGTCCGCCACATTTCCCACTAGCGAAAATCCGGAGATCGCCTTGGTGGGAGGCCAGTGGTCTGGCCACTCAACCACCGCGCCTCTTTTATGGTCTCAGATGCAGAACTCAAGTGTTGCCAACTGCCACGCACACTGAAGTAAAAATGACACGCGTAAAACAAACGCGATTAAGTTAATTCCAAATACTACTCTCAAAAAAAAATCAGCTCTCACGCCTTTACTAACATATCCCAACCATTAAATAATAAAAATTTTATACAATTCTGCAAACCACTTAATATTTAACAAGTTAAAAATGTTTGAGGATTTTTATTTATGTTAAGTAGGCACAGCTTGTTACATTATCTTTATTTATTGTAAGAACCGATGGCACACTATACATATTTAAGAAGTGTCTTTTTCTGTTTCCGTAATAAATAAATAACTCACCGTAATTTAGTATGTGGACGACTAAAGCAGTTATAATTACGTAAAAATTGGCTTCACCGTGAACTTCAATAGTTTTAACACGTGAATTAAACGATTTAAGTGGACAGTAAACATGTCCTGAGAAATAAAACAGAACAATACAGCTGGGGATCAGAGAGAGAGAGAGAGAGGGGAAGAGGGGAAGCCTTGATTTCACAGATGAGAGAGCCAAACACCCGATCGTAAATCTTCTTTTTTTTTTGTTCATTGTAAAAGGTTAGGTTATCTACATTATAAATACTTTAAAACATTGTGGACGGTTGATTTGGTTGGGATAGCTACATTAAAGATACTGTGAAATCATGTAAACGGTTTCCTAGCCCTGGATAGCTACATATTAAAAAGTTATTTGCTAAGCAACCATAAAATGATTTTACAGTATTTTTTAATGTAGCTGTACTTACCTAATATAACCAACCATTCACAATGTTTTAAAATATTTATAATGTAGCTAACCTATCCTAATCGACCGCAAAATTTAATGCCACACCGGTTTATACAATGAGATAGAACGGGGGAAAAAAAGCGGGCATGAACTTCGGGGACCTTCGGGTGTGGCTCTCTCGTCTGTGAAGTGGAGGGTTGGGGAGGGAAGGGGGGGGGGGGGTCGGGTGTCGCCTGTTTCCTCCGCGGAGCTGCGCTGGCGTCCCACGCGCCACCTGGCGGAGACGCGGCGTCTCCGTATCTGGGAAGGAGGCCAGGTTGGTCAAGAGGCCGGGGCAGACACGGCCTAGGGTGTCCGCAAGTGCGACAAACAAGGCAATTCGTTACTTCTGGAACTTGTATGTGGGTCGCGGCTCCGACGCCGCTCCCCCCCCCCCCCCCCCCCTCCATAAGCGGACAGCGCTCGACTCGGGGGGGACCTCGGCGGACAGTCCGTGGGCCTTCCTTCGCCC
This sequence comes from Bacillus rossius redtenbacheri, assembly GCF_032445375.1. Taxonomy (NCBI): domain Eukaryota; kingdom Metazoa; phylum Arthropoda; class Insecta; order Phasmatodea; family Bacillidae; genus Bacillus; species Bacillus rossius. The sequence continues at coordinate 16,917,967 of NW_026962013.1, forward strand.
CGGTGGAATTTGTGATCACCGCCACCACCTCCTCCTCCTCCTCCCCTTTCCACGTTTCCCAACACCAATAACCGCTTGATGTAAGTTTTTGGACATACGCCATTGCTAAGAACTTTTTTTGTTGAAGAAAAACTAATAAATAAAATAAATTAAAAAAATAAAAATACCCAAAAAAGACAAAAAAACACACAAAATTAAGCAAACAATTGCTGTTGTCAACAAGGATATGAACACCACAAAATATTCCGAAACAGGAATATGGTCAACAAACAAAGAAAAACAAAGAAAAATGTACTAAGAGAACGAAAAAAAAACCACAAATGATGACAACACAAAAATATTGAAACCAAAATAACACCAATAACCGCACCGGGCATAATCTCTTTTGCATATCCGTCTACATTATAAACACATTTTTAAATTAAAATTTTTTTTCATGCACCCGTACCAATGTTTAAGTGAAACTTTTTTTATTTCGTGAAATGTATTCAAAAAAATAACAAGTGTTCGCGGTTACAAAGCCACACAAAAAAATTTTAAAAAAATTAATATTGTTACATTTTAAAAATAACAATATTTAAAAAAAATAGTTGGTAAAGTACAGAAACTAAACTTACTTTTTAATATTGTATTACCTAGATCCTATACATTTTCACGGCTCAATAAAAAGTTACAATAAGAATACATACACATAAACTTATGTAATTAGGACATATGCCGTTTTCAACTATGTTGTCCATCTCTGAGGTTTTTTTTCCCCTTCGTTTCTAAAACAATAAACCGCAAACCAGCAATGATCAACTCAATGGGGTATTAGGCCGATTATACTAAGAGCACGTTCACTACAATCAAATCAGCAATGTTACGAAGTTATACTTGAACGTTATGCAACGAAGGCATATTAAAGATAAAATAAAGTCTTTTTCAAGAGATTAAAAACACTGTACCGTATTCTTTTCTGTTCGCGCCATAAACTTCTTCAGTTAATCTTGACTTCTCTCACTTGCTTCTTTTTTTTCCCCAGTGAATTTCAATTCTGATCTCGGTTCCGACTGCAATATCCCCTGCCCCCTCAAAAAAAAAAATAGTTTTTACAATAACCCATTTAAATAATCCAGACGTTTTATTTTAATACAAGAGACATTCCTGCCGCCTGGTATACTTGTATTTTTCGTCCGACAGACATCCGACTTAAGAGAGCATTTATGGACATCTCGCGTGGGAAAACAGCGTCGATTATGCAGTCTTCAACGCGAAAGGAAAAAGAGGGAAAAATAAAGGGGGGGGGGGGGGAGAGAAAGGGTGGGAATGCTATCTGCTTCACCAATAGTGCGCGCCTTTTTACTGGCTGAGGTCGACTACGGTGGCGAAGGACAGAAGAGACACAATGGGCCGGTCGGACGGGAGAAAGGGGCGTAAATAAAATAAAAAAAAAACTGTCCCTCCGGCGAGAACAATAGGGGAGCGCCTTGACAGGCGGGACCACCCACTCAATTAGACCTCCCTCCCTCCCACCCTCCCACCCTCCCTACTCCTCCCCGGAGCGACATCATGCCACAATAAAGTCTCTCCCGTTAATTGTACGGGGCAATTTATGTGCCTTCTGCGCGTAAGGCCCTCCTCACACGGGGATACTGAAGTTGCCTACAAAACGATCGCTGGTAGCCTGGAGACTAGGCAACTGTGTGACTGGGTGACTCTAGTCGCCCGTTATCTTCACACGACGCTACTAAAATATCAGAGACTGGGAGGAAAAAATGCATCGTGAGTACAGCCCGAGTATCTTGTGGAACCGTGAAGTGCCTATATATTGTATGTAATGTCCAGTGATAACAGCAGTGACGATAGTGATATTGTTATCCAATATTATCAACATTATAGAAAACGAAGTAGGAAAAGATTGTGGGTTCATCCATATATAGAAAGGAACATTAATTGTAGATTATTTGTCGCGGCCAAAGAATTGCAAGAGACAGACTCAAAATTCATCGCTTTCTACAGAATGACGAAGGAGACTTACCAAATGTTAACGGAAATTGTTACACCTGCGATGTATTATAGGGATACCACTATGAGGGAATGCGTGAGCCCCGGTGAACGATTGCTGATAACTTTGAGGTAAGTAAGTTAAGAAATACAAATTATTACGAATTTTTGTTAAGGCACTTCTAAATGTTTCCCTTCAACACAAATCTATTTCTTTCCAAGTATTTTAACGTATATACTGATGCTTGGCGAATAAAAACAATGTATGCATTTTAACTTGAGGCCGCAATTACTTATTTTATCTGTGGAAAATGGCTGTTGTATGGATCTTAAGAATGTGCACTTTAACGTTAACAGGTTAAATAATCTAAAGTTATTTATACCCAAGTATTCCAGTCAACTGAAAGGTGAAAGTATAAACATATCTTATGCATAAATTCATTCCAATGTTTAATTCAAATATACCTAAGAAATACACATTCAAATAATGTACTGCAAAAGAAAAAATGTATATATATAAACTATTTAAAGAATACCCATTACACAAACATTCAAATCATGACTGTAAACACAAAAATAAACAACATAATAGAGATAAAAACACGTACACCAAAGTTATATGTTTACACACCCAACAAAACATCACATCACATTATGTTCCTGCTCATATTGTAAAGTCTCTTGGATGACTTCAAAATACTGTTGCGTTTCAGTATCTTGTACTTTCTGTGGAATAGTTTGATTTCCAGGCGACGAACAAATTGAAGCATTATCTGTAGCCAACGATGAATGCGTGGAAACACTGTAGGAGTAAGTTGGGGTCTGTTGGTAAGCTGGTACGTGTTGGTGCATGTCTTTTGGATTCGTGATGTCATCAATAAGCTGCAGAACCCTACGTCGGAATGATTTCATTTGTGCATCTGTCAAAGGTTCGATTTCTGGTAAAAGGCTTAGAAGAAACGACGTTTTTACTTGCCTATCATCGTTTGAATTCGATTCAAGTTTCCTTTTCTTTGCATTCATGTATTCCATAAAGGACTTGTCCACTTCCGTCACTGTTTGCTTTTTACGCTTTGATAAATTATCTTTTGGGTTGGAAAAGGGATCATGAGTCATTTGTTGGGAATGATGAGCATGTTCTTGCGAGAAGTCAGTATTTGGCAGCATAGGTGAAGGAAGGGAAAGTTGTGGTGTTGTAGTTAGTATTGCGTTATCTGAGATATATTCCTCCTCTTCAGCCGCAACGTCTTCCGTATTTTGTGTTGGGTCAGATGAACTGTGTTCCAGGTTTTGTTCATTGATTACTTCTGGCAAATTCCCCGATGGTGTACCAAGCGTTTTTATGAATGGTAGGGTAAATTTCATTGCCTCCGATAGATAATATGGTTTCTTATTTTTGGAACTTGAACCACTTGGAGGTGGCTTTATGTGACGGACAAAAACTGAACGGAGATTTTTCCATTTTTCTTTGCATTCGTTAACTGAAAACAAACAACATTGTTCACATAAATATAAATCGTTGCAATGGATGAATTCCTAACTAATTTACAGTAAACAAAAAACAAATACAAAAGTGAAGTAGTATTAAGTATAATCCAGATATATACAACATATGTTTATTATTTGAAGAAAAAATATATAAATGGTACATGGGGAATGTATTATGAAGTAAAATTTAATTTAACTTTGTTGCAGGTATTTGGCAACAGGAGGTACATTTGTATCGCTGTCGATGTACTTTGCTAGAGGAGAAAGCACAGTTATCAACATCATACGAGAAACTACCAAATTAATTTGGGAATCGTTGAAAGAGTCCTACATGCCTGTCCCAGGAGAAGAAAAGTGGAGAATGATAGCACAGCGTTTCTATTCACTGTGGAATTTACCCAATTGCTTGGGTTCATTGGACGGTAAGCATATTCGAATAGAAAAATTACCTGGAACTGGCTCAAGTAACTTTAATTACAAAATGTATCACTCAATAGTGCTGCTGGCTAGCAGTGATGCAGATGGTTTCTTCACTCTTATTGAAACTGGCTATGCAGGTAGAAACAGCGATGGAGGAGTGTTTCGCGCATCAGCTGTCAAACACTGGATTGCAAATGGAGGACTAGACATACCACCGCCTTCACGATTACCAGATGACGACAATGAGATTGACTTTCCTTTTTACTTTGTTGGAGATGAGGCCTTTCCATTGTCACAATATTTGCTGCGTCCTTACCCTCAGAGAACACTTGATGATGTTAAAAGAATATTCAATTACAGATTGAGCAGAGGACGGAAAACAGTGGAGTGCGCTTTCGGAATGATGGCAGAAAAGTTCCAAGTGTTGAACACTGCTATTCGCTGCCGAACTACGGAAAGAGTGGTTGATGTAATAAAATCTGTCTGCATTCTTCACAACTTCATTCGGAAAAGTGAAGGTATTAAATATTTTGCTGGTGAACCATTTGGCAACTCAGAAACGCCCAACATCAATCCACAGCCACTAGAAGACCTAACGTTACATGATCGGTCTACTGCTCATGAAGTGCGGAATTACTTGGCAAACTATTTTCTAACACCCCGGGCTTCTGTTCCATGGCAGTGGAAATACTGTTACAATAACTAATTAGGTATTAAAGTATTTCATGTGTTTTTGTAGGTTACTGTGAGTATGACAACAACTTTGAACATGTGGTAAGTTTTATCGAAGTTCGTAAAAACCATGCGTAATTCCCTTGGGAACCAAGAAAAGATATCAATAGAAAGTAATTTTTATACGTTACAAACGTTTTAGAATAAGGTATTTCTTCGAAGGACGAATAACCATTGTATAAAAACTATATTTCTTTTACTAATAATGTATTTGTGAGATACTAAATATAAAACATGCTGTTTACATATACATTTTGGTTTTTCACAAGTTAGTTTATTATGATAGATATTTTATATCTAATTATTGTTGTTTAAGATATTGTCAACTTACCTGTGAGTTGCACTTCTTTTGCGACATCATTCCATGCTTTGTCAGTCACATCCTTTTTTGAATACCCTTTCAACTTGTAGTTATAGAGTTCTGGGTGTTTCTCAACTTCGTTTACAAATTTGATATTAAACGCCTGCTCGCCCATTGTTCGCTACAATACAGTATCGCGCCGCGTAGGCTACTGGAGTAGCGTGGAGACCAGCATGCTGAGTCGCCGGGATTTACGTTGCTTACGACTTCCAGTCTCCGCCACTCCAGTATCGCCGTCTGAGTGACGCCATGCCTATCTACATGACGAGTCGCTCGGTCGCCGAGTCTCGCGGTATCTAAGCAACTTCAGTATCCCCGTGTGAGGAGGGCCTAAGGACTGCCGGAGACTCGATGGACCAGGCGATAAAACCAGAACGCCTTCGGTGTTGCCCCAATGACAGCCAGATGGGGAAACGACTATCGACGTTTCGAGCCGAGTTATCGATTTGAAAGGAGGCGTGATCGCACACCAGTAAAATCCTTTCGAGACATCAGATAGGGAAGAGGAAAAAAACAACGCCGTAAATACTTCATAGCGATAATTTATCCACTATAAACTCGGTGGAGGTATCGTCTAGTAACCAGTAGCCTATTTCAGAACGAAATCGCAAGTGAAACATGAATTACAGCTTGCTAATTAAGAGCCATTATTACCAATGGTTAAATTAAAATTTTAGCCTACCTACTTATCTAGTTAAAAAAATTTCCATTTCGGATATTGGCCCTATTCATCGGGATAAATTATACACAAATGGGCCAGAGTATGTAGAATGAATTGGAATTTTTTTTGAAGAGAATAGTAGAAAAGGAATTTATAAACGCTTGTTCAAAGCGGTTGTTAATTGAATGCAATTAATATTTAAGTGTAAGACGAAGAAAATTTTTCAACTCACTCGGATTAGGATTAAGCCATTGTGACTCTACAATAAATCTAAGTTATATTTTTAAACAGATAAAAGTATCCCAATTTTCTAATTTTAAGTCGTTCTCAGTGAAAAAGCCCGAAAAGTCTGCCTCCCTGAAGAATTAAGCATTATGTGACTTCCACTGAATCCAACTTGCTGAACAAGAAACCTCAAGAGGGCCTAAAGGTTCACCGAGTGATTATAAACCACACCGAAACCACTCGGCACGAACATCCTACAATACAAATTAATTTCAAAACACTCTTCAATAAACACAATTAACATGCGAAACTGACTATAAAATATTTTCCTACACAATATATAGTTTCGCAGTGTTATCCTTTCCACAAATATTATGCAAACAACAATTGCCAGTCTGAAAAAGAAACAAAATAAATTTGCTTAATCAAACAACAATTTTTTTTTAACTGGGCTTCAAATTTATAAAAAGTTGTTTAGATCCCTTACATTTAGTTAACATAAGTAAAAAATCGAGTACGTATTATCACCGACGTAGACCCCCTCATTTTGAGGGGCATTGCTGCACTTAACAAAAGCGTGACAGTGAAAAGTGTTTGATGTCTACACTATGTATTACGGAAAACTTTCTGTACATTTTGAAGTTTTTTTTTTTTCTTATTGCGTGCATGCAGGCCAAAATGTGGACAGTGTTCAACATACGAGCACCGTATCCAGATATGACATGTCAGTTAAAACCCAAGCGCTAAACTCTCTGGCCGCGCGGGCTACCCTTTGCGAGTCCTACAGATTAGCGCCCCCGCGTGTTATGAACAGCAACAAGTATTTATGATTAACATTCATTCGGTTTTAAAACACTGTGATACTACATAGTATAAAAAATTTTTGATACTGCTTTTACCTGGATATTGTCAATTTGCGTAGCTATTGACAATTTACCCGGAATTGTCTATTTACATGGAATTTTCTATTTACCTGGAATTGTCTATTACCCGGAATTGTCTATTTACCTGGAATTGTCTATTTACCTGGAATTGTCTATTTACCTGGAATTGTCTACTAACCTGGAATTGTCTACTAACCTGGAATTGTCTACTAACCTGGAATTGTCTACTAACCTGGAATTGTCTACTAACCTGGAATTGTCTATTTACTTGTAATTGACTATTTACCTGCAATTGTCTACCTGCAATTGTAAATTTACCTGCAATTGTAAATTTACCCAGATAATGTCAATTTACCCCTTTTTCCAAGGGTTTTGAAGCCATATTTTTAATTCCCAGAGTTTCCCCTGATTTTCCCAGATTTGTCTCTGTGTGCGGGAACCCTGCCGTACATAATCTGTTCGCAGGTTGCGAACAGCGTGCGAGAGGACTCGCTCGCAGGCACCTTCCTTCAGTCGCGCAGGCCGAGAAAAAAAAATGGGGGGGGGGGGGGGGTTATTTCTGGACGTTTGCTTTAGCGCGGCCCGGGAAACCCGTTTATTCCGGCGCCGAGGCCCCGGCTTGTGTACACACGGCCTGAATGCAGGCTTTCGGAGGCATTTTCCACGCCACGCGCACCGCGCTACTGCGCAGAACAACCCACATTCAGCGCCCGCGGCGGATTACACGCAAGACCGGGCCAATCGGCTCCTCAAACATCAAATGTTTAGCATTCGAAACCCTCTAATGTTCCGGGGTAGGGTATCTATCAGACAAAAATATTTTGAAGAAGGTACATTCAGAAATTGAAACACTAGTACCCGTGTGGTCCACAAGGAATACACACAGAAGGTATCAAATAAATGATTGCATGAATCTGCCACTAGCTATAGGAATGCTTTTTTTTTAATACTTCCCCCTTCCTTACACATGTAAATGCTTATTTTTATTATAAAAAAATGTTTATTTTTCCTGGAGATTTATTTCATTCCTGAAAATTGATACGTATATTCGAATTCGAAGCATTATTTTAAGAATTTGTTTAAATAAGTTATTTAAGAACGCTTTATGAATAAATCAACAGGAAAATCCCTTAGTTAATAGTAAATTACAAAAAAAAAAAAAAACGAAACTTTCAATTCGGGATGCAAGTCCAACCAAGCCTTAAGAAATAATGTGAAATTAAAAAAAAAAAAAACACTATAATATTTGGACTTGCGCCTCGTTTGGTCCGCGAGGTAACGCAAATGAGAACGGAACGCACGTGTCCGTGTTTACGACAGCTGATTCTGACAGTAGTTCTTCCACTGACCGACAATCGGTCGCTGGCGCTGAGGGGCAGAAGACGACCCACCAGAGAGGGTATGCGTCATTGCCGGTGAAAGGGTCGGTGGTCCTAGTGAACCCGGCAGTCTCCTGGAGGGGAGGGGGTAAGGGAGGGGGAAGCTGCTATAAATAGCCTTGGGTCCGCCGCAAGGTCAAGTGGTGCCCCTCCCCCCCACCCCCCCCCCCCCCCCAACATCAATTTGACGCGACACCGACGCAAGCCCTATACTCGATTAGCGCCAATTTTTCGACGTCGTCCGACAGTGCGCGGTTCCTAACGAGCAGCATTCTAGTTCAACTGCATTACCATCTTTTACTGTCAACGGTTGAAGATATCGGGCGTGAATCAAGGTAAACACCAAAAAAGAATGAAGTTCCTGTTTTAACTGTTGATCATCTTCATCTACGGCAGGGGTTCCAATTTTTTTTTTTTTTTTTCCCCCAGGGAACCCTATGATCGACTTTCGTTTGGCGTTACCCCCAACACCTTCAAAGAAAGTTATTTGACAACAACTACTGTGAACATTCAAAACAAATTAATTTTATTTACACCTTATTGTTAAAGACCCCCTGATACCTAATTGTTTGCATGTTTGTAATGTTCGAATAGAAAATAAACTATAACTTCGAATTGAAATCCTTTACTGGACGTATCAAACGTGATGAATGAATTTCCACCCCTCCCCGCATAGTTTGATTTATAATAGCTCTAAAATTAGCTTCAAAGTCCGTCGGCTACCTGCTTTACACGACACGCACCCTGACTCGCGGAACCGCGTGACCCTGCCACGGAAAATCTTTCAGGAACCGCTGATCCATGGTTTCGTTCGCAAAAATACAAGGAACAAAAAATGCGAAGAACAAAGTTCCATAAAAAAAGAAGTTTATTTTGCTACCTGATTACCTAAACATTAACTTCACCGTGACTACTACAATTCACAAGATATTCGTTATTATTTATACCCGAGGTCTTCAGTTATCACACGAAAATTGTTTATGTCATGTAACTTTATCAAACGTTTTTAGATTGACAGCTGAATATTTCTCCATAATTTATGAGAAACAAAATTCGGGTAGTAACGTTTGGTAAGCCAAGTTCTTTGGAAAACATAAGTGCTTAATAGCCCTCAAAAAAAGTAATGACAAAAAAAAACAAAATATTTGGCGTGTGAAACCGAGCCTTATACCCAATTAATTCACTCCACTCGTTCGTCGAAGGTACGTAATTTTCTTTGTAATTAGATATTAAAACAAAAATTTCAAACATAATTTAGTACTCGCCAACCTGTTACGATACCTCGTTATCCATATACTTTTTTTTTTTTTTTGCTTCTCCATGTCGTAGCTCTGGCAGAAACATATGTTTTTAGTACGGTCGGTATAAAATTGGTGGGCACCTGCAAGTGCCGTAAAACTCGCCGCATGGAGGGGATTGGGTTATTGTGCGCGCGCACCCGTGCAGCGGGAGCAGGTTTATGAATAGGCGGGTCACACTTAAGTTGAAGAGGGGGCTTCTCTTTGAAAAGGCGACCGCATCGTAGCGTAGGCCAAGAAGCCGAGGTGTTTTATTTTTATTTTTATTTCTATTTAACATCCACCTGCGCTGGCTAGTTAAGCACCAACCTTACACAATGGTGCCACAGAGAATAGTGTCCCAAATCATCTACTTTAAAAAAAAAAAAATCAGCTCCTGACCGGTATACTACCCAACTGAAATATATTTTTCAATTTACATTCATGTGAATGTACGGGATATAAAATAGGACGAGTCGTTTCGCAATAATTCAGTCATAAGGTTTTGCTACTTAACATTCAATGAATGAACCGTAACAAATACCAGGTCACAACGTGTCACAAAACACTTTACTAAATGAACATCGACGTTAACAGTTAGTTAGTTCCATGTGATTCGAGGGGATAAATACGTCCGAAGACTTTGGCCTCTAGACCAAAAATAACAACAAAAATTCCTGTAGGCACAGAATGCTTCTCGCGCGGACTTGTTTACAACAAACGACCTTTTGCCTGTAAGATAGCTGGCGAAGCTCAGTCGTGATTGGGTGCGGTTTTCACCCGTCCGCGAGTGAACCACGACGCACCGCACTGAGTGACTAGAAGTGACGGGAGATGTGCTTTCAGTGACGCCGGAATGTTAATGAAAGTGCGGGGAGAGAATCTTCACATTTCTGAGGGGAAATGTTCTCAAACATGACATAGCACAATGTATCATAGCTTACAACCGTTAACGTAAAAATCTTTCATTCACAACGAAGTCAATCTGTCCAAAAAAAATTATAAAATAACGAAATGAACGCATTATGCCGTAAAAAAAAAACGCCTCGGCATCAGGGTAAGGTGAGTGGTCATCAGATGAGAGTGAAGCATTTTCGGAAAGAATGGCACAATTAAAAAAAAAAAGGGGGGGGGGGGAACACCCCAAGAAAACCCACTTTCTCACGGCAACACCCCCTAATAGTCCGGTGGCAGATCAAAAAAACCCGGAAGTGAGGTCCGCCCAATGTTTTATGGCATTTTATGATTCTTTAAGGGATACTTAATGATATTCTATAGGGTGCCACTTTGACACCCTTGAGCAATTTAAGATATTCAAGATGGTGCCTTAGATGGCTCAAAATGTATTTATCGGCCATAAATTCACATATAGAACACATTTGATAATCATGTTGGTGTCTAATATAATGATTTCAGTGTCTGGCAATACTAACAACTATTTATTTTGGTGATTAAATTGATTTTAAAGCTTTAACATATGTATTATGCAGATAAATGGGACAACCACTGCCGATATACAATTTTTTTGTATTTCTGTTTCAGGTGATGTGAACTGCAATATTTGAAGTGGTAACTGGTTTAGTGTGTAATAATATAGTCAATGCTGATGCATCGGATGCAATTGGGTTAACAAGCATGATTCAATTTGAAGAAAGTTGGCCTGCAGGATTCAATCAAACGTTGTCCACCAAAGTTAAAACTATGTCTACAGACAAGAAAAAATTGGTATTGGGAACAAAATATGTTTGGGATACAGAAATTATATTTTCCCGATTCATGGTTCTAGTAGGTTCACGTGGACTTAATACAGAAGAAGTATTTCGTCATGAACTCTCAACTCTGAAAAACATTCTTCAAGTGCAACATTCAACGAGAACTCATTCATCAAGCGAATTACCAGCAGTTATCCTAAATGATGGTTGTGCTGCACTGTGGACAGTGTTTTATCATTCATGAGGCACTGTGAGTGACTTTGTGAATGGCTTCTTAACTTGTGTTTTGAATGAATTAAGAAAGGCTGATGTACATTTAATATTCGACCGATACCAAGACTTCAGTATCAAAAGTGTGACAAGGACATCTAGAGCTGGTAAACAAGCTAGCCGTAAACATAAATTGACTCTCAACACACCTCTTCCATCTCAGAAAGTTTTATTAACTGTTACATTCAACAAGATTGAACTAATCAAAATCATTTGTGAAACATTCATAACAGACGGTGGCAAACATGCTGCAACATATGAACACAAACTCATCATTAGCAGGTTGGACTCAATACCAGTTCAAATATACGAAAGGGTTACAATATTCAGAACAGACCTACGAACAACGCATAAAGAAGCGGATATTATTATCCCACATCAAATGGTGTCCTGTGTTAATGAAGGTTATAAACTTATAACAATTAGAAGTGATGATACAGATGTCTTTGTTCTGCTTCTTCACTATTACAGACATTGTGCACTCAATTGTACTGTTTTAATGGAAGGAACTGCATCCCAGCGTCAAGTTATTGATATTGGAATGACAGCTCATAAGCATCACGATATAATTACGTATCTTTTGTCGGCCCATGGTTTATCAGGTTGTAATACTGTATCCCAATTTATGGTATAGGAAAGGCAACTGTTGTGAGAGCACTCAAAAAGGGCTTAAAGCTATCACTTTTAGGGCAAATAGGAACCAACATTAATTATGTAATATATGAATCTGCTGCATTTATAGCATCATGCTATGGGTATTCTATCGCCGAAATTAGGTCTATGTCAGATATAAGATACAAAATGTGGCCTAAAAAATGGGAACTGACAAGACCAACAAGGCTGTGAAAATGTGTACCTTGCCACCTACTACCGAAGCCTTTGCCGAACATGTGAAGCGGACTCATTTCCAAGTGTGTATTTGGAAATCTGCACTTGAGGAAAAATCCACCACAACAACTGGCAACAGAATTGGGCTGGGTAGAAGATGTTGTCAACAAAAGCCTGATTTCTGTAACTGTACCAATTGGAGTTAATCTGGCTCCACCCGAGATACTTCATATGGTACGCTGTGGTTGCGCAAAAGAAAACCCTTGTTCTAATGGAAGATGCAGCTGTGTGTTTTCTAAATTAACATGTGCACAATTTTGCCATTGCTATGGCGAAGAAACTTGTTGCAATCCGTGGACACAGTTCGTACCAACTGACACTGATGACGATTTGGATGATTAAAGAGATGACTTATTAATTGTGTAACATTGTAAATTTAATTTTATTAGTTAAAGAATTTTACATATATAGGTGTAAACACATATGAAATTTGCTTGACATATTAACTCCTGGTTAAGATTTTAATATTTATGTCTATAATTTTCAGGAAATTGATAATATCCATGCTAAATTGTCACCATTGTTTGGCACTTCATGTGGAAATGAAATGCTAGGATGATCAAGTCTGGACTATGAGACATTTTGAATCGTCATAAGAATGTCATGTATACATTTATGACTTATTAGAATGATCATAAAACTTAATCAACGTTTGATATGTTGTTTGATATGATATCCATAGTGTGAGTGCAAATGTTTTTTGGTAATGAAGTTACATTCCATTGGCCTATTCAATTTAGTAAAGTGAGACTGCAAGATAGTTTATTTTAGTTATTTTATATATAAAAATTGCAACTAAGGCCTTCACATTTATACTGGATGTTAATATTTGTTTGTTTTTTTACTTCTGCAACAGTTAAATTAAAAACGTAATATTTAAAATTTTGATGCTAATCCTTTGCATATTAAATAAGATGCTTGTAAATGTTGCAGGTTACTTATAACATTGATTACAACATAAATTATGTATATAAACGTTACAGCTAGCTAAATATATTTCACGCCACATACAACTTGAATTAATTTTACAGTCCATGCTTTTAAATGTATTGTAAATGTATGTGTTAATGATTTAGTATTTAATCAAAGTTCACTTTCCTTGGACTCAAAATATTCCAAATATATCATTATCAATTTACGAAATATTTTCTGCTATATTTTATGAAAGTATTTAATTGCCAAAATAATTTGTTCTTATATTTCCTAAGCCCTAAATTCATTTTATACACCACAATGATTAAAAAATGTGTCTTATAAGCGTATATATGCCCGATGAATGAAGTTTAAACTATCTTGGTCGCCGTCTTAAATATCTAAAATTGCTCAAGGGTGTCAAAGTGGCACCCTGCAGAATATCATCAGATATACATTGAAGAAACAGAAAATGCCATAAAACTTTGGGCGGACCTTACTTCTGGGTTTAGGTCAAAAATGCCATTTAAGACTTGCCAAAGATCTCAGTGCGTGACCGCTCTGGGAATCGGATACGAATAGCCTTGTAGCGTGAGACAACAGTTAAAATCATATAAATTCTAAAATACATCCAATTAAAGCATTAGGTATATTTACGTGCACTGTTCTTAAAAGTATTTTCTTATTTTTTACAAGACTAATATTTATACGAGTTTTTAAATAAAACAGCACGAGTGTTAAAATAAAACAATACGGAGGCGAAATGTAGTTCCTGCTCCCCCCCCCCTTTTTTCCCCCTTCAAACACACGAGAGAGAGAGCGTATATAGACCCGGGGGAGGAGGGGGGAGGTAACGCCTTAGCTGCTCCCCGATAGTTCAACGATTCTTGATTATGGTCATGTGTACACACACACACATATATATATATATACACACACACACACACACACACACACACACACCATTTCTAACCCCCGACGCAAACAGAGGGGTGTTATAAGTTTATCGTGTGTATTTGTGGCATCGTAGCTCACAAACGAACGAACAGATTTTTTTTTCTTTGAAAGGTGACTTTGTCGAGTGTGTTCTTAGCTACGATTCAAGATAATCTGCTCAGCCGTTTGAAAATCACCAAGCTCTTTTCTAGTTTTTATGAAAGGATGTGAGCAACTTCCACAGGTCTGATAAGATTCGAAATTTAGTATCCTGTCACTTCAATGGTAAACTTGACCTGATGCAGTACGGTATGGTCACAAGCAACAAAGCAAAGGGCCGTGGGCAAACCAACCGGTGCTACTTTCGAGGATTAATCAAACTTGACACGTCAGACAGTGGCTCATGCGGGGGGAAATGGAATACCGCGTGCGCTGCTGCATGCAGATGTTCACCGGTGAACTGGTCTTACCCAAGTTGACCATCTGGAGCCGCCTGGAGAAACTCCGCGCCAAACGAGACACCGCACTTGGAGCGCGCGACGGGAGGTGGTGTCGTAACGGCGCGGAGCAGTGCCGTGGGAGTGGAGGCGGCAGTCGGAACAGCCATCTGCCCCGCTGCAGGGGGGGGCGCCGCGGCGGGGGAGGGAAAGGTGTCAAGGTCGCGTCACGCCATTGTCCCACGCCCCCAAGACGCCGCCGTTCACACGCCGTCGCGTTCCCTCTCTCTCTTCTTCGCCCCGTGACGCCGCCCCCACAACAACGAAAATTACTCAAAATGCCCCCCCCCCCCCTTACATAGGGTCATTTCCTATAATACGACCCACTATAACTTTAAAATTGTTATATATCTTCTTAATGGATAGAAATACAGACATGAAACATGCACCCTTTTCGTAGTAAATAACTGCTACAATACAGTGATACAATAAAAACTAAAAAATAAAAGTTTTCCAACTTGGCCACTTTAGAAGATAGCCTTTTAATATGGCCACCGACGATAATGCTAATGTTACGAACGTGAGCAAGGCCGCGACACGTGCAGGTGCAGAGCTGGCTGGCGGCTGCCGCAACATAATGTGCGCCGCGCGCGCCTGGAAGATTACAAAGATTCTCGCTTTTCCCCCTCCTTCCCAGCACTCCCCGCGCGGCGCCCTGCCTTTGACACGTAACTGACACCGGACAGCTGCGGAGTTACGCGAGCCGCCGACACGTGTTTCGAGAGATTTCTGCCGTCGGGTCGGCGCGGAATGACGCGAATGGCCCCGGCCGCGCTCGCGAGTTCTGGAAATTGCGGCTGATATATAAAACAAGGACGGCGGCCTCGAGAGAGACAGTGTTCAGGGGGGGGGGGGGAGGAGAGTCAGTCAGAGTTCAGGCGGGATCCTTCCCACGGCGGAGTTTCCGGGGCGATAGTGCCGCGGGTGCGGCAGAGTGGCGAAGTCCCTGCATGAAGGTTCCAGAGCGAAGAGTTCAGTTCCGGGCGAGAGCGTCGCGGACGCGGCGGAGTTCCAGGCGGAGTTCCGAGCGAGGCGTCGAGTGGGTCCTCGGCGAAGGGAGGTGCGACGGCGGCGACGGAGTCCCGCGGCGGAGACCCACGAGGGGTGCTGCGACAAGAGTTGCGCCAGAGGTGCGGCTCAGCGAGGTGTGCGGTGCGTGAAAACAAGTGACTGGGGAAGAGACATTTCTTTAAGTGCAACTGATTATTTGCTATTTTATAAGATTATTTGTAAGTGACATAAATAGTGGCCATCAATAAAACTGTGTAGTGTGTAGTAAAATCTATTAATTGGGCTATCCTTTACGAACCTAGTAGTTTCCCAATACGATTTATTTCATTTTTAATAAATCGTAACTTTATTTTATATAAAAAAATTTACATAGCATAGATAATTCATTGTAAGGAATCAGAACTCTTATCACAGCTGAAACGAACTCACGATATTTAACTCACTTAGAAACAAACAGAAAATAATGTTAATTGTTTTGCGCGAAAAAACTTGTGTTGATATAACTACTTGCAGAGCGATAGTTTTGAATTGAATGTGCAATAAATTATTCTTCACAAAATAGGTTTTTACTTCTTAAAATATACTTTAATTCCATTTTACGAAATAAAAACCAAAACCGAATCATCTTTACCTATAACAACAAACGAACAAAAAAATAACACATTCAGCACTCTACAAAAAAATGTGTTCATTAGTCTTTGGTAATGAATATTAAACATCATAATCCACACTTCCCCTTATAATACAAAAAACGAAAAGACTTGTTTGAAAAAAAAAAAATTATTTAATTTAGAATTACTGAAGACACAACCTGCATTAAAAATAATTCGTCTTAGATTCTCAAGTGTGTTCGTTAAGATGCCCCTATATTATAACATAATCCAATATAATGAAATTTTACACCTCCATTTTCCAAACGGTCACATATAGACGTTGCCTTTTTTTCTTTTTTCTACCCCCCCCCCCCCCCCCCCCAATAATTACAGTCATTCACAGGAAACTCGATCGGTTTTCGATTCTAATTTCTTACGAGTTTTATGTGTCCTTGGCCTCAACTATTTACAGTAAACACTAGTTAACCTTTTTTATATGGCAACGAAGAAAAAAAACACTCCCGAAAGTCCTTGAAAAGGCTGCACAACTGGAGCACAGCTAAATCTGTCTGGCTTTTATATTTTTTATAATCATCTGCAGTAAAGTGAAGGTTTTTTTTATTCAAAGGCGCGACAGGGCATATGATATATCTCTGGATAACATAACGCAATTCAATGTTCGTGGTGTAGAGTAACCGCTATGACATCCACCATAGTCAAGGTTTTTTAGATATATCATTTTAAATTTTGAGCAATTCATCGACCACTTAGTGAAGCTCGCGGCGGCTTGGGAACTAATGGCGCTAGTAGCAGTTCATCCCATTATTAACAATGTTAAATGGGAAATTCGTATATAATTACGTATTAATAGTAAATTTTTTTCCCCAATTAGTATTTTTTTTTCCCCATTCATTTGGATGGTTGGTAGGTACCTAATCCGTACCAATGCCTTAAAATTTCTCCGAATTTTTCAGTTGACCTGAAGTGGTGAGAGAGGATGCCTCCTCCTTGTATTGCGCCTGCTTGTGATGAAGGTTACGGCTCAAACCCCGTCACGTTTATCGTTTTTCTACGCGCCTAAGGAAAATTTGAAAGCTGCAATAACAAGAAAAGAATTAACAGTTGAAGCCTGGAAAGTCAGTGTGTGAAGAACATTCGAAAAGTTCGAAAGAAAGTGTTTAAAGATGGCAACGGAGTAGCTGAGGCTGAGGTATATAATAAAATCGCATTTGAAAGAATTAAACTTGCTTGAAGATTAAAATGCAGGTATATGAAAAATACATATTCTTGATCTAAATATCCACCTAACATTTTAAACATGCTTTCTTATGGGAGATCCCAGTTTGTTTGGGATCCGCATTCTCAACACTCCAACTTTTGACGGACAACTGCGGAAAAGTTACAAGCAATCGCTACGCATTACCTACAAAGCACCCAAATAAATTAAAAATCCTAAACTGTAACATACGTTTGAAACGAGTGTATTTGAAAATAATATATATATATGCCCACTTTTATAGAAAACTCCCCATTTAAGACAAAGTTAATGATGGGTTCAACTACTACTAGCGCCGTTAATTCGCAGGCGCGCCGCGAGCATCACCAAGCGGACGGAGAACGAAGGTTAAATTGCCAGGTCTGTCTGTATGACCGAGGTCCTGAGTTTAGTAACGAATGGCGCGGGAGACCTAAGATGCACATAAAGTTCTGCCATTCCCGATTACATCCGAACAATTCACCTTCGGCCAACTTCGGGATTTGTTTTTATTTTTGCGCAGGAAAAATGAATTCAAATATTAAAAGTGGTCGGTTAGGTTAGCTACATTAAAACACTTTAAAACACTATGGACGGTTAGTTAGGTTAGTATAGCTACATTAAAATAAACAGAGAAATATAAATATATATAAATAACCCCGAGGTTGGCCGAAGGTGGATTGTTCGGGTGTAATCGGGAATGACAGAACTTTATGTGCATCTTAGGCTTCTCCTTCCGTCGCCCGCCCGGTTGCCAGTCAGCGCGGAGCAGCAGCGCCGCATTCCACGGCGGAGACTTGGCAACGCCGCGGGCGCAGGCCGAGATGCGGGTGTGAACCAGGAGTCACGTGCAACAATGTGTTACTACCGCGACGAGTCCCGCTGTCGGGGGGGAAGGGAGACGGGAGGGAGGAAGCTACTTCAGGGTCAAGGACGCGCGGGGACCGTCGCCCGCTGCAGACGAGACAGCACCAGGACACGTCACAACATCTCATCTTCCCACCGGCTGCTTCTTTCAAGCGTCATGCCCGCCTGCACCGCCGTAATAACGGGTAAGCGTTTGTTCGAGTTACCCTCTCACGCAACGGTATTACGACAGCGACGTACCAACATCCGCAAGTGAACATTATCGCAGGGTGTCTACAAATGCCACGTGGACCAATTCCTAGACTTTTTCAGAACCTCAAAAAAAATCTACATTACATGGTCATTATTTATATTTAATATGGGGAAAAAAAACCTAATAATAGATAACTCCTACCACTTTCAGTTACTATCGGTAATCTAAACCATTTTTCAAAGATTATTTCCCACATTTAAATTGTTTGTTACAGGTTAAAAAGTTTAACCTCAGTTTAATGATCAATAGTTTTTAGTTTCCAATGCATTCGTCTTGAGATTTATTTTATTTTATTTGTTAAATATATTACTGCCCTGTGTTTACTATTAAAAAAAAGTATCACTTGTGCTATCAGTAACTTGTACTTTAATATGCAAGAATTGTGTTTCATTACTTGCTAGTAATTAGTTTGTTTATTTAGTTGCATTGTATTAAATAAGTTGCCTATCATGTTCTTGTTTATTGTATTTTATTTAGGTTAGCTTAGTTATGTATGTTTATTTTGTTATAACTTTACATTTAATTTTATAAAATGTATGTGGGTTATAGACAACTTCACCACGTAAAATAAGAAAATAAATAAATGATTTAAGCGGACGTATCCAACTATTTATATTAAATATTTTGACTACAAACCGAAAATACGCGTAAAAAAACGCACGTTAGTAAAAGTCTTATTATCTTTGAAAGATTTGTGCAATGAGAGTGCATGACTTGATGTAAGCTTTTGGACATACGCCATTGCTAAGCACATGTATGTCTGTAGAAGAAAACTACAAAAAAAAAACAAATGACAAAAACACAAATAAAGCAAAAAAATTCTGTTGTCAGGATATAAACACCACACTTGTGGTGTTGTGGAGTATAGTGTGGTGTTTATATCCTGACAACAGCAATTTTTTTGCTTTATTTGTGTTTTTGTCATTTGTGTTTTTTGTAGTTTTCTTCTACAGACATACATGTGCTTAGCAATGGCGTATGTCCAAAAGCTTACATCAAGTCAGTAAAAGTCTGCTGGAATTGAAAGTTCCGGGACTGTTTCGTAACTTAACGTGACCATTCACTCGTTTCGTTTCTTGTCGTGATTTTTGCGACCTGTGACAACTTGGTATGTATTTCTGAATGATTTCCAATCATCACGCGAAGCTTGCAGTTCAGCTACAAAAAACACAAAGCCTTTAACAATGCATACCATCGCAGGAGTCTTATACAATAGAGAGGAAAGTAAAACTTGACCTCTCACAAGCCCACACATAACATTAACAGTTATGTAATACCACTCACTGACTGATCCACGGAATCTCCAGATCCAAAAGACCTGGAGCTGTAAGTTTGTACATAGGTTCAGTCTTGTGGCTCTCGAGTCTCAGTAAGAAAGGATTTTTATTTATTTTTTATTCAGCTCTTAAATTTTATAAGCACGGAAATCTCATAACTTGGTGAAAGTTTTTGGACATACGCCATTGCTAAGAACTTTTTCTGTTGAAGAAAAAACTAAAAACTAAAATAAAGAAATAAATAAATAAAAATAAAATACCCAAAAAAGACAAAAAACACACAAAATTAAGCAAAAAATTGCTGTTGTCAACAAGGATATGAACACCACAAAATATTCCGTAACAGGAATATGGTCAACAAACAAAGAAAAATGTACTAAGAGAACGAAAAAAAAAAAAAAATTATGACAACACAAAAATATTGAACCAAAAATAATTCAGCACAACAGTTGAAACGAGACAAAAACACGACAAAACGAAAAGACAAACGAACACAATAGTTTTGCCAAAACAGAAACAAGCGACGTTTCGGGAACTGCTATCTGCTCCCGTCCTCAGGCAGAGACGCACATGGTACGGAAACACAGGTGCGACTCAATGGCGTATGTCCAAAAACTTACATCAAGTTATGCACTCCCATTGCACAAATCTTTTAAAGATAACACGGAAATCTCATGTTCAACTTTTATGGGTAACCTAATAAATGAGATTCGAGCACAGACTAACGCAAATAGGCCTCAGTCCTAATTATGTAGGCTTGCTACGAAATCCAACAACTGACTCACTGACTGATTACTGTATCTATAAATACAAACGTCGCAGGTCATAGAGCAGCACTTAGAAATGATAGTTCGTGCCCTTTCTGTATAATAAGCGGAACGACTGTGTTCTGCTTGTATTCCGTAGCGAAGCGCCGGTTTAACAGCTGGTTATTTCATCAGTATGCACTCTTTACTAAGAAATAAGAACGTGTAATGTTATATTCAAAAATTACACACATTGCACACAACTGTGACCAAACCTTTAACAGTTTTCATAAACGTTCCGAGTACCGCAGATGTATTAATATTAACAGCACGTATACATAGCAATTATTCCTTCTTTTAAAAAAAAAAAATTCACATTCAGACATTGGAAAAAATTTATGACGTAATAATATGAAATATCAAAACCACATCGATGAATGCATCGCTTGCGGTGTTTGTTGTATGACAAGAGCAGGAGATTTCAGTCCCAGGTCGAACTTGGAACGGACACTGGCGCCAAGTCTGGCAGCACAGTCTTATCTTTATTGCGGTGGCATAAAAGTGGCGGGTGGCAGCACTGCTTGAGGACAGAAATGCCTGGCTGAGGCGCGCTGCCGTAGTCGAAGTCGTGCAGCTTGTCTCGAAATCTCAAAATTATTACCAGCTATGCAAATTTCCCCACGTGTCGCTTGCAAAGTACCGCACGATGTGTGTGTGTGTTTTTTTTTTTTTTTTTTTTTTTTTGCTAATACCGACAATCGCATAAGTTGTTTACGAACACTGCTGAAAGTAAAGCGGCGGCATAAGGATATTTTTATTTTAGTCTTTATTGGTTAAGGCGATACGCAATTTCTTACACTTAACCAAAAAAAATTGCCTACTATCTTAATATATATATATATATATATATATATATATATATATAAATCCAATGTCCTGATGTTTGTTTCCAGTGAACTCTTCATCAAGTCAACCGATTTCGATGAAAATTGGCATCTATGTGTAATTTTTTCCAACTTGAGAGATAGGATAGTTTTTATTTCGATTAATGGTCTTAATAATTTATAATTAATAATAAACTGATTATCAATGTTGATTCGTGTTATTAATCGTAAGTTTCATAAGTCTCAAACAGATGGCGCCTTAAATCAGTTTTTTACAGACAACTGTTGTACTGTCTGACATAAATATCTCATAGATGGCGCTACGTTTCAATTCAAATTTTATTTTTCTCCATGTTGTGCACATTTTCGTTGATCAGTGTACTACGTAACCTCGCTTTTTTGTATTATTTTTGATTTTATTCTCACGTGTATACAATTATTTATATCTATCTTCAGCTGTAAATCTACAGATATAATGATAAAACAAATAATATTAGCTAGAGAATCAGAGTTCATCAAATTTGTAAGTATTAATTAATTCTACCTTTCCTGCAAATTTTATAATCTAAGTTTATAAAAATTACAAAAATGTATTAAGTGCTTGCATTTATTTTCTCATTTTGATTGAATTTTTACTAACTTAATTATTATTTTCAGTAAAATGCCACCAAAAAAATCGAATCTCAACAATGCCCGGACCAAAAATATTGTACACCGATTGGCGCCTCATTAAACTTTAACTGTGATTTATAGTTAGAACTAATCAGAGTATTTATTAATAAAATTAACTGTGATTTATTATAAGTAAAGGTAATCAGATTATTTAACTATAAAATAGAATTGAAAACTTTATGTTAATCTGTGTTAAATTTTGTCTTTTAAATCCTTTCTAAATCACTCAGCCACAGCAACGCGTGGCCGGGTCTTCTAGTTACATAATGGTTTTACATTCATTTATTTTTCAGTTAACTGAAATTAATGTGAAAATTTGGTTGTGTTCGTAATTTTTAAGGCAGTAACTAGCATAGATATAACACATTTATTGTTCACGATATACTTTATAATTTTTTAGATGGAAAAAAAATAATCTAATCTACAATAACTAAGCGATTGTATGAAAAAAATACTATAGTGTGTTTCTTACTTGAGATGTGACTATATAACCAATACACGAGACTAGTACCCCACATCTCTATGATAACAGAGGCGAGAGTGTGAAAAATAATCTAGCAGCAAAAGGCATGACTAAAA
Organism: Bacillus rossius redtenbacheri; assembly: GCF_032445375.1. Lineage (NCBI taxonomy): Eukaryota > Metazoa > Arthropoda > Insecta > Phasmatodea > Bacillidae > Bacillus > Bacillus rossius. Next base: position 16,940,732 of record NW_026962013.1, read on the forward strand.
AAAAATATATTTTACCGAAAAATTGTAAAAATTGTTCAATGTGATGTCCAACATTATTAACTTCTTTTTAAGAAATTTAAAGCATTAAAAGATTATTTTCACCCATGATTAGAAAATGTTTTTCTAAGAGCAAAAGAAAGTTTGTTTCCTTACCATAATGTTGGTACCATATATATAAAACATATACATTAGTCTTACTGTGCATATCTCCTGCCTTCTACCGGGCTGTGCGGTGTTAAGTCTCTACTGTACTGGCATTAATCATATATTGTTGTAAATGTCCTAATGTTATAAAGCGAAATAAATTACAATAACTTCTTGATCTAGAATTCCTGATAAGAGTATCCTTCATTGTTATTCAAATCTAACTTAGAGGTGTGTATTATTCCATCTAATTCATCAATTCCATTGCCTATCCTACCTGAGGGTCTTAGAGCCTCGACCAAAGAAGGTAGTGTAGAAAGAAAAACCTGGAAGGTGATCCTGAATCACTCCTACAGAGATGTGCACTCCTTTACCGACTAAGACCTTGAAATAAGAAAGAACAGGGACGATATAAAACTGAGACTAGATGCACAGACAATATATATGCAGTAAATAACTACTTAGTATAAATACAGATCTGGTTGTCGGCGGAAACCGTTAAGATAAAAAAAACCGTTACGGGTCTTCTACCATGCAAAGACTATTTGCACGCTCGCACATCATGTAATTACCGAACCAAACGTACCAAGCCAACCAACTCGGGACCAGAATGTAAATGATCAAAATCTCGAAGTGATGTTTTTATTCAGCGATCGACGATTTAGCCTTTCGTTCCACCACGCTTGGCCTTTTTCGTTACGCTGCCGGGAAAAGACTGGCCCGTGGGATTGCTAAATACATTTGGGCACGGACAAGGAAAGGATTAAAGCTGCAAGTAAAAGTCACGAACAACCCGTTAATAGTCAAAACTGTAGAGCCGAAAATCATACTGAAACGAATATTCCGTTTTTAACTACACGGCTGGAAGCATATTTATCAGGGAAAATTGTTTAAGAATAAAGTTGAAAATTACAAATAAATTTTATGGGGAAATGTTAAAATTCCGATTATTACTAATCAGGCAATTAAATGAACTTATTAGTACAAATAATATATAGTCTATATATACATAAATTTATACAAATGGTTTCATTAACCATTCATGACTAGCCAAACGAAAAATTGCAAAAATACTCTAAGATGTATTTTTTTTACTAGTCCCTCTCTTTTATTTAGTGTTACTCTGCGGGTATGATAAAGACCTGATACTATCCTAGAATAAATATCCCTCTTTAGAAAAAGTCCTACGTAATAACTTTTTGTTAAAGTGTTCCACAAAACCCAGCAAAATGTGATCTTCTCTCTATAATATTGTTGATTGTATATTACATTAATGTTGACAAGTGCCCCATATCTTGCATTTAAATAAATCATACCTATCAGCATAGAAACTGTGACGTGTGTTTTCAGAACCCACTATCATTTCGGATGCCCCATAGTCTGACCTGTAGAATTGAAGATGAACATATGTTTATTTTTTCTAAGAAAGGCTACTACTATTACGCTTGCGAAGGAAAATACAATACAAAATAAAAGTTCCTAAGTATAAATTATGAAATTACAGAAACCATGTAAGTCAGCCATTAAAATATATTGTTTTCAACTAACATAGTTAATTTTCCCCTCAATAGTGATTATCAAGAAACTGAACTAACAGTGATTGAAAAAGCGATTCAGAACATAAATACCATTGACAGTGGAAGATGGAATAATGTTTTTTTTATACGCAAATGTAAGTGCAAGGTCCAACTGTAACCTGTAAAACGCCGAAACGAAAGAATTTAAAACGAACAAAATCCACATGTTCGCCCTTTTTACACGAGATTTGTATTTTTTTTTTCTCTCCCTAACTTTAAGTGTACAGGATTGGGAAGGTTTCAACCATGCAGGTTGTATGCATCGTGTGGTTTAATTGTGCATTGTCTGACTGACACCCCTATCTTAACTGTTAAGACTATAACTAAGCCCAGGTAAAAACCTGCATAGACACAGGGAAAACCCTGGGCTCAGTCATGGTTAGGTACGGGCTGGGCAGAAAAGTTTCAACCGTGCGTTCGTTGTCTCGGTGCTTTGGACAAGAGGTCCGCATCAGGTTTGTAGCCGCATCTGGATTTGGTGTGACCAGGGGCGCATGGAATCCCTTTCTACACGTTGCTTCCACATCTGAGGGTGTGGAGTGGTAGCGACTCTGACCTCTACCCCCCCCCCCCTCCATTCCCCTGCCCCCTTACCCAAGAGTTCTGCCCTCCCCCGCCGCTCGAAGCGTCGTAAAAAACTGCACACACATGTGTCGGCGCTCGCTACAAAAACAAGCAGACGAGGGGGGTCCGTGAATAGACTGGCTCTGGCAAGATACAGGCGCTGGAGAGGCCGGCGCGGCGTTGCCAAGTGGGCTCGGCGGCAACACCGCGCTCGGAGCGGGCACGGCCCATAACAGCCAACGACCACACACGCCACTGGGGCGGGCGTCTGTTCTGAACCTCAGGTCAACCGGTCGGCTAAACAAATCGTAGCTGTAGAACGGCTAATTCTGGAAGTTTTTTAACGGCTTGAAATATATCGCCAGGAAAAATCCTAAGAATGTCATCATGTAGTGAGTATTGCTAAACTGCTCTATGAAGTGCCTTGTGAACAATAATTGCATGGATGTAAAGCTCAATTGTGTCTGTATAGATAGTTCATAGTATATAGCATAATACAAATGAGTGAACTTTAACTATGATGTGAACGGTGACTAATGTGAATAGCACTAGAAATAGACAGATTGATTTAATTGATCTTATGTTCAACAAACTCTGCTAATTAATACTTATTTTAATTGTTTAACATAATAAACATTATTAGAAATTTGTAATATAACTTTTATGCTAGCTAATGTATATATTGTACATATATTAGAAATAGTGTATGTAATAATATGCATGTATTTCATAAATTTTGTAACCATGTTGACAAGCCCTATATTCAGAGAGCCACTGCTCGTCAACTGAGTCTATTGGGTGCTAAGAAAATAAATAAATAAATAAATAACACAATAAATCTGCAAGGAATTAGCGTTAAACTTATTATAACCAAAAATTAATACTTCCATCCAGATATAAATGAGGTGGATGAGGCCTGCCATCTTGCAATTTCAAATATTTGAATACCGCTTGCCATAAAGCTTTTTGACATAGCACGCAGCTTTGGTTACTTGTTGAAATAAACACTTGTGAACTAGTGTGATTATTATGGTAGCTACAGTCGCCCGCGTGAAATAATAAGTTATTTCCTCGCTGCTCTTACAGACTACAGCCTGTTAGTAAATATATGATAGGTAGCAACAAGGTATAGAAGGTATGGGATATGTGATCTATGCCTTGACATGCAACAAATGGGAATAAATAGTTCAAAATTAGAATTTTTAGCAAAAAAAAATATGAAGTCCAAGATGGCGGGGCTTAATATTCCTTATCTGCAAGTATTAACATATCACAGACTGTACTCGCAAGCCCTCATACGTTCATGGCATACACCGACTTAGTCTTCTGCGCATGTAGCCATCACTAGCTTACGATTTGCCAACGGAACTGTATATTTGCTCATGCAATGATTTTATTTGCAACGCACATAAGTAATGTTTTTTACGAAATTCATGTTTTAATTTACTAGACACGAAATAACAAATATTAATTTCATTGACACTCTGACGTAAAAAAAAAAAATCAGTGACCCGAAATCACCTCCAGGCAAACGGTGGGATAGTTTTGCATGACCTAATTACTTCCCCCCCCCTCCCTTCTTATCCCCAATAACCGAGGTCAATATTTCTTGTGTGGTTAGTATGTTACTGTCTCTAATGAGCTCGCTGTCCACGCAGTTACTGCGCGGTTTGGGGTTCGATTTCCGGCGGGTTCCCTAGGGAGTATTTCGCGAGTGGGGAAACCTGCGGCAGAGGTTGTCAACGGACGCCTCGAGAGGTTCTACGTTGAAGCATTCCGTCAATCAAAGTGCTCTGCCACTTCTCGGTTTCGAACCTTATCTCATTTTCCCATCACGGCCTTATTTTATATAAGCTTACTTAATACTAATACGATGAACCTTTAGTTCAAACAATGAACGTGCTATAGGCGCTCGTAAAACCATTTCACTGTACAGACACGTGAAAGTAAAAGGAAGCAATTTAAATTCATTTCAACGGGACAGTAAAATAATTATACAGGTTTTCAGGTAAATGAATACCCTAAAATGCATTTTTACACCTTTATTCTTTACCTAGGATAACATGTGTTTTTTTTTTCCTTTCTATACTGTGTATTCTGTTATGGTACTTCCTGTTTATTGTAATACTTCAGGCAAACGTTCAAAATTAAACATTTTTACCTGACTAACTGCATCGTGGTTACGCATTACAGTTTAATTTTTTTTTTGTTTCCACGGCTGAGTAGCACATTAGAAATTGATTCGGTAAACTCATTTTCAAACTATTTTTTTTAATATAAAAATCTTCATTTCGCGAAAACTTAAACTAAAAAAAAATCAACTCCTTGGGTGAAGCCGTCTTGATGATTGATATCTTCCCACTAGTACATAACATCGTAATAAAAGTGTTCCTTGCATCCCAAGATGCCGGGAGCCAGAAAGGAACAGTGCAAGAAGTACTACAAGCTTGTCGGCACATATACGTACAACAAAAAAAAAATTCACGAGGAGAGATGTGTCAATACGCAGAGCCGGCGTTCCGTGGTGGTGGTGTGGTGATGGTGATGCTTACAACGAACAACCTCCTGTAAACACACACGCACGAAAAATCACACGGATATGGCGGACCATTAAAAAAAAAAAAAAATCACAAGCCGAGTGCCGCCGTCTGTACACACCTCGTGCCAACCTAACAGACTGCTAGACCTCGTCTTTCGACGACCGCGGAAGAAAGAAGAAGGGGGGGGGGGTTGGGTGGGGAGGGGCGTTGTTTCGCCCGCGGGCATCAGCGGGCTCGCGATCAAAGGCCCCGGCGCCGACAGAGGGACCATTTGTGCGGCAACAAGACACGCCATTAGGAGTGAAGGGAGGAGGAAGGGATTTGGTGGGGGGGGGGAGGAGAAGGGGGGGAGGGGTGGTTTTATAAAACCCACGCGCTGTTAGAAGGGTAAAAGTGTTGGTAGGCCGCGTCGCGACGCGCACAACGACTCGTGTTGTGCGTGAGGCGCGTCAACGCGCGCCGACATGGCGGGAACAGCGCGCGCTCTCTCTGCCGGGAAGATACGCAACCATTCGCGAACACGCCCGAGGTCGAGACCCCGGGGGCCCCGTCGGCAAACCTGCCAAGTTTGTACTTGCACAGGAGGGCGTTTGCAAATACCCCGTGAATCAGTACCAAGACTTTTAATTTTAACAGGGCCGGATTTAGGGGAGGGCAACAGGGGCGAAAGCCCCGGGGCCTCCACAAACGGAGGGCCCCCCACAAACGGACTCATACAAAAAGGACTATGGAAAAGACCAATCTCCGGAACTATTTTACTACCAAATTCTCGCAGATCAAAATTTCAGAGCTACATTTCCAAACCTTGAAAATTGCATTGAGAATGTATTTGGTTTTGATGGTTTCAAATTGCACTGGAGAGCGCTCATTTTCAAAAATGAAAATTATAAAAAATAGGCTCCGAACCACGATGGGACAAAACCGTTCATCGAAGCTTTCTCTCCTGAGCATCGAAAGCGATTTACTCCGGGAATTGGATTTCAGCGAAATCATCAACGATTTTTCCGGCGAAAAAAGCTCGGAAGGTTCCGTTCATTAACACTAAAATTTAATTTCATATAATTCTTGTCCCCGATTATATTTATGTATGTTTTTTTTTAATACTAAGAGAATCTACTTGATTTCACAATAAATTATTTATTGGAAAACTCGACTGAAAAAAAAATTTCATTTTATTTGAAAAATAATTTGGGGCCAGGGGGCCTCCGCTCCTCTGTTGCCCCGAGGCCTCCAAAACTCTAAATCCGGCCCTGAATTTTAAACCCTTTAGTACTTACATCCGCTTACAACCATTTTTTATACCACAGCGCCATTTACATACATAATAAGTATATCTACTATTCCAAGGAACGTGCCCATTTTGTTAGAAACCTAAAAACATTTTGTTTAGAGTTAATTTCCAAAAGATGTTTAAGTGGACAGACTCCTTCTGTTTATATTTGATGTGACTATAACATAAATAGCGTCATCAAAAAAAAACTAAATTTAAGTTAGCAAACGGCTAAGGAAATATGTACAGTTTGGCAAACAACTGTTTCAGCCTAAAATTTGATTAAACAAAAGCAGGAATGCGTTTGCTACGTACCTTGCAAGACATCGGGAGAATGAACGACCCCCCAAGACAGTAAAATAATGAGCGGCAATGCACCTGCCGATTGTTGTGGTTGGGATAGAACGCTTTCACCCCCCCCCCCCCCCCCCCCCCCCCCCCGCCGCGCCTCGCGGACAAATCACACAGTGGAACAGCGCTATCTTTGAATATATATACTGTATAGAAGTCGCGAGTGGATAGGATTTACTCTACGTTTTTCAGAAGCGTATGATGAGCAGCTTGGGAACTTCACCGCTGCAGTGCGCTGTCGTAACGCCCTGTATCGTCTTAGTTGTTATTTACACGTTAGAACGCAGCGCTGTCGCCTGCTGTCATACCCCGCACCCCTCATCTATCATTCACTGCAGCTCAACGTCGTTCAACGGGAGGGGGAAGGGGTGTTTGAAGAGTTCGACACTTGTCCGCTAGGGACCACCTCAAGTCGATGCCCTAGAGATGGTAGCGATTGCGGCGGTGAATTATCCAACTACCTCAAAACCGTATTAGAAATTTTAACCTGGGCTGGCGACTTCTATACAGTATATATATTCAAAGGCGTTACCAACCTCTTCGAGAAGACCCGGAGGGGCCCGACGGCATCGTAATACGACGGCACTGTGTAATCACTAATGGCGGGCGGCGGCGAGGTTTAATAACCGCGGAGTTGAGGAAGGCTCGTGCGCCTGAGGTGACTTAACTGTTCCCTCGTTCGGCGGCGACTACAGACGCATTCGGAGCACGAGGGCTGGTGACGTGCAGTGTGCAAGACAGCACTTGTCGCGGGCTGGAATCGGCTCAACACGACATATGCACACGTGCTTCGCTACGGAAGTCACACTCTATAGAGCGTCCCACTCTTAGATTTCAGGGTGCTTTCTCTCTCTTTCTAACACACGCCGACTGCAGTAAGCGCCGTCCTGTCGCTGCGCGCACTGTCACCAAATATAATAACCAAAGTATTTGAAATCGAAGGCATTAGATATTATTTATCAAATGAACATTACAATTTTTCGCATGAATTTGTATCAATGAATGTGTGTGAATTGTTTCTTGTTTGAGGTTAAAAAGAGGCGATTTATTAGAGATTTACGTGCGTGGTAGAAGTTATAGGCCTAAAACATTATAAATTAATAAAATTGTTTCTTAAAATGCTTCTCGTGCACTCAGAACTACAAAAGAGTACATCCCCCTGAACTTCTTCGTAACGTGTTAAGAGATCTGGCAACAGCGCGCGCCGTAAGCCATGTACTGCAATCCACGCAAGAGACGAACTATAACTCTGCTCACCGTACATGTCCCTACGTCACTTCCCCGCCACTGCCGCGCCTCGGACGGAAAACAATCGTTAGAACAAAAAAGGGAAGAAATATAAACCAAATATACCATCTTGGATTCAACAGTGTTCGAGGTCCTTCGGATTCAGATTTATCTAAACCAAATACTACGTCAATATGACGGCAAAGTTAATAAAAGAAAGGCTGGTTTAAGATTCCTAAAGCGAACAAAGCGTCAACGATGCGATGGCCGTTGACTGGAGACGAATTTGTAAGCATAAACAATGCAAACCCGTCGCCAGGTCACGAAGGAAGCATCAACAATGCAAAAGCTGCTGCCGGGAGAAGAAGAAAGCATCATAAACAATGCAATAGCCGTTGCCATGGAGATTGTCGTAAATGTGGTCGAAAATATCATAAAAAATAAGTTAGAAAATGAACCAAGACGATTAAAAAAAACAATCCAAGGTGCAAACATACACCTTGCAGAATCCATGTACCAAATTTCACGACTTTAGGGCTCATAGTCTTCGCGCTACGCGAACTACAAAGTTTTTTGACGTGACAACGTCTAATAAATCGATGAACGCCGGCTGCACGCACGAAAAAGGATGATTCTTTGTCCAGTTACGCACATTGTCCCGTTACGCTGAGTCCCGTTACGCTCATTGTACGCTTGCGCCGCATCTCTCTCTTCCACTTGATTGGAACAACCATCGATTTGACTTTTTCGAGGCACATTAAACTTGAAACACTCCCATTCGTTTCCTACCTTTCCTATCATCGTCCTATCCTTAACAGAATAACACAGATTGGAAGAAGTTAAATAGCAAACATGTATAAAAGTTATAGTTAAAATAATCTGTTCGTTAAAGTAATAAACGTATTTGAATTAATGAGTGCAAATAAAAGTAAATTTATCAATTAAATTGTAGATTTCATTTCACTCCTTCTTTGTATCCATACAAAATAGTGATAATTGAATAAAAATGATTCAATTTTATTCATAAAACTATGCAATCATTTCATCAATGTTTTGTTATGACGTTGTCACGTTAAACTATCGTCCGTAAACCGACTTTACAGACAACCAGTTTTTTTTTATAAATATATAATGAATAACATAGCATGAAGAAAGTCCTCTTTTCCTCAAATCCGAAACCTCGACTTTGATTCTCAAATGACAGATTCATATCCGAATATAAAACACTATAATCTGGCATAAAATAATATATGAGCAAAGACACAGAAATTGAAATTTCGAAGAACTATTGAGGCCAACAAATTTTTTATTTTAAAATAAAAAAACACCTTTACGTATATAGAATATTAAAAAATATGATAATAATTTTTGTGTCAAATACATTTTCTGAATTTCTAAACAAACGTTCCTAGAGCATTTTTATTAACGGTTAACAGAAAGATTTCTTTGAGCGCTTCTGTTTAAAGATAAATAATGTAGTCCTTGCCAACTACACAGGTGCTAGTTGGTGAATCTTAGAATTTCTCTTCCTCAAATGTCAAATATTTCAAATACTAAAGATCTGATGATGTCCGAGGAATCGGGGACATGATTAGTACTTCCCTATTAGCTAACAGAAGAGAAATAAGAGAGGCGGTTCCCTCTCTAAGCCGTGCTTTTAGACTGATATTGATATGAAAGCTTTGATGTTATTGATAAAGTCCTCAGTTGTCTAAGTTAAAGTTACAGAACAAACCGAAGTAGCACAAAAGCGGAAGAGGGCTGTTTCTGTTCAGTACTGTTCAGGGAACGGTTTACAAATAACTTTTAACTATTGGACTTGCTGGGACAACACAAAGCATAAATAATATTACGGCGAACAATATTTTGTAGTGAAACAGTTGCTTTCATGTACTTAAATGTACAAATTTCCAAAAATATATCTGTAATTTTACATGAATGTCTCTGTTTCTTTCAACGAAAACAATTTACAGTGTATAGTGAGCGGCAAATTGGTTTCTTAGAAGAGACCTTGGTGGAGTTCATTAGCCTCGAAGATGAAGATGCTGTCTAGGCGCGTTAATTATATTAGCGCAGTGGCATGCGGTATCGATGGCTATCGCCGGCCGGCTCATAACGGGGCCGCGCGGATGTCATTCATCGACAGAGGACTTAGGCCCGGTCCACACGAGCGGGCAGTGTGCGGGACGGGAGCCGCGCGGCGCCCGCACGGTTTGTTACGGACAGTAAGATAGGTAGAGCAGCCCACACAGGGCGGGCACTGCGCGGCAGCGGCGCGGCAGCCGTGCGGCTGTAGCTGCCACCCGCACTGCCCATAGCGCGACGGGCACCGCGCGGCAGCCGCAACATTGTTACGGGCTGTTGTGAGACATAGAGTCGTCCACACGAGCGGTCGTGCCAGTCTTGCGGGGGAACCGTCTTGTGTGTACTGTCAAGTTAGTAAGAATTGGTTTTTAATGAGTTATAATGTAATAAGTGAGTAGTACATAGTTTTACAATTTCTGCTAGTATTGTGTACGGACAGTATTTAGATAACATTGACGAAATATTTTGTTAATGTCAAAATGACCCCAATTGCCGAAAACGTAGCAGCGGTTATTATAACTGTACAAAATAACTTAAAAAAAACTATATACATTTATGTAGCCAAAAGGAAAAAACCTCTTCATCGGTATGAATACGAATATTGTACAGATTTACTGATTCGCACCTTATGTAGGAAAAGTAAGGTGTAACAAAGATGACCATTTTATAACAGTTTTTAGGTTGAACTTGTGATTGTCTTTCTACTTTTCCTTCTGTCGCTGCAACCCTACGTTGTCTTATATTTGGTTGCAATAATGTAAAATACACGTGTTAATGGCTAGGGACATTTATCAAATGTTAATGTTGTAATGTTTTACTTACAACATGAACTGTCTATGGTAACTCAAATTCGGCTGTATTGCCATGACACTTTACCAGCATCACTACAAAAATAGTCAGCAATAATGTCTCTGTTCCGCAATGCTGACAAATTCCTTCTCCTGTCGTCCAAGTTAGTGACAGTCTCAAAACCTTCCACAGTGAGTGTATCTTCCATTTGATGACCATCTCTCCCATGTAAAAAATTGTGCAAAACACAGCAGCATTTTGTGATGTCTACAGCGAAATTCACATTTACATTCATAGCTATATGAAACATTCGCCATTTGTTGGAAAGTACTCCAAAGGTACATTCAACATACCTACAAGCTCGCGACAAACGATAGTTAAAGAAAATTTTCTGGTAGGATAACATTTTACCTCCATAAGGTTGTAGTACATGCGGTGAAAGTCCAAATGCCTCGTCACCGACAAACACGTACGGGGTAGAGTTGTCATTGCAGTTTGGTAAAGGAGAAGGATTTGGTATATTCAGTGTGTTGACCTCCAAGCATGACCACAAAGCAGAATGTTTGAAAAAGGTGCTGTCCGAATACTTACCAAAATAACCAATGTCAACAAACAGGAACTTGTAATCAGAGTCTGCGACTGCTAGTAGAACATAGAAAAAAATTGTTTATAGTTATAGTACAGGGATCCGGTCAGCTCGGGTTTAACCAGACGAATATGTTTGCCATCAGCAGCTCCGAGGCAATTAGGAAAATTCGCACGACTTTGAAAACCGTGTGCCACTTCCTTCCACATCTTTTCTGTCGGACGAGGTAAACATTGCTCTCGTAGGCAGGTCCATATGGCATAACACACTCTTCTCACAATGACACTGGCGGTAGACTTTCCCATTCTGTACGTATAGTGCAGTTCTGCCAAATAGCGGCCAGTAGCCAAATACCTGAAATGAAAACCATTTTTCCGTTACAATTTTTGCTTTAAGTTGAGTACATTGTAGGTATAGCCAGCCTCATGTTTGTATCTTGCAGTTGCAAGGAATACTTCACAGTCTCGTGCAGTTCATGAAAGTTTGCAGACGACATTCTGAAGTAATTAAAAAAATTTCATTTCGTCTTCTTGCAATTGTGTAAACAGCGAATAAAATGTTCCTTGTAACAAACGACTGCTCACTATGGGATGTACCCAATACTTACGATTCGACTTTCTTCTTTTTAACACCTGAATACCTACGTACACAAGTACTGCACTATGGCGTGCATCCATTGCATCTAATGACTGAACTCCAAAATGGCAATGCCCGCAGACATCAGCAGCATTCCTAACCCGCACACTGACCGCTCGTGTGGACTGCACCACGCAACTGCTATGCGGGCGCCGCGCGGCTCCCGTCCCGCACACTGCCCGTTCGTGTGGACCGGGCCTTAACTAGCCGCCGGCCGGCCTCGCCATCTTGCCATTTCAAGCAACCCCTGACACCGCTTGCAATCCGTGCTCAGTTTTTTTTTTTTTTTGGTTCGACATGGCATAGGACTTTAGTTTTGGCTACTTGGAGTCATCACTGGTCTGAACTGGTGTTATTTATCATGATAGTTTAAAGTCGCCCGCGTGAAATAATGAATTATTTCCTAGCGGCGCTTACAGACCAGAGCCTGTTAGTGAATGTGTTTGCGACAAGTTAAAGAAGTTCTGGAAGATATCATGTATGCCTCGACATGCCAAAAATTGGGATAAATAGTTAAAAATTAGAATTATAGGGGGGAAAAAAGGAAAAATTCAAGATAGCGAGGCGTAATCCTCCTTAAGAGTCGTTTAAGTGCAGGCATCTTCTCTGTGCGTAGGGAAATAGTGTGAGGGATTTTCAATTTAAATTAATTCTCAAGGAATATTAAAAATAATATATAATAAATAATAAGGTGGAAGAAAAATAATATCTAGAAAGACCATAAATTATTTTCTACTGGCAGTATTGTTACATATGTAGTCTTTCTTACAAAATTTTATAATTCAATTCTTAACGTCAATTATTGTTCCAAAGGAGTAACTAATTTCTAGCAGTTGGTCACTTATTATGCAATTATGTGCCATGCTCAAACGAGCAAAAAACATTTTAATTTTAAGTGATAATCCTTGACAAAAAAAAAACATTACAAATAAGAAATAATAGTCTAATATTGTCAGATGAAATACAACTGTAAACTGTTCTTCCAAAAGTCTCATTTCAAATTTTACTTCACTAAGTACGATGTTTGAGTTTATTAATATATATATATATATATATATATATATATATATATATATATGTATGTATATATATATAATTATTACATTACAAAGTTTTGTCCTAAACTTTTTTTTTCTATGATGTATAGACGGCAAAACAGCACACCAAAACGAGGACAGCGCCATCGACAGGAATAGCACATTGGAAAGAGATAGTAAATGCCAATTTGAATGCATCCTGCACAAACTTAAGGATGAGACCCGCCATACATACAACGCGTAGTTAAACACCTCCTCGGGCGCTAAACCTCCCGCGATGTCACTACTGCTCCAAGTGACAATGCTTTACGGCCCTCAGGATGTCATCGCCTCGGTGACGTCATCGGGGCGTGACGAAAAATGCAACGCTATAAAATTACGTGCCGACAGCAGCAGCAGCAGCGCTCGTTGGCAAGTTTCCGTTGTAGGGAAGCCTACGATTCACTCGTCCTTCTGGACATACCCGAATACTCACGTTGGCAAGCCTTCTTTTCACAGACGAGAGAGCCAAACACGAAGTTCATGCTCGGGTTTTTTTTTTCCGTACCACAACAGGTGTATTTATTTGGGGGAAACCGTTTACATGATTTCACAGTATCTTTAATGTAGCTATCCTAACCAAATTAACCGTCCACAATGTTTTCAAGTATTTATAATGTAGCTAACCTAACCTAATTGACCATTAGTTATCATGAGTTGTATATTTATTTACAATGAACAAAAAAAACCGAAGATGCACTATCAGGCGTTTGGCTCTCTCGTCTGTTGAAAGATGGCTTGCCAACGTGAGTATTCATGTGTGTCCATAAGGACGAGTGAATCGTAGGCTTCCCGTTTGGCCTCACCGCCATCGCCGTGTCACCGGCCGAGCGACGCGCGCGCAGTCTGGAGGGGGCGGCGGGCAACAGCAGGGGCCGGGGGGCGTTACGCAACTGGCCACGCGCGGTCTCGCGCTCTTACCTGGAACACAGGGGGAACAAACACATCCGTCAGACAAGTCAGTCGCACATCGGGCTGTGTATACACATATTTAGATTAGCACGGCAAAAAATTTTAATGGCGGACATTAGCCTGGATCCATTACAAATAGCGGACACTACTATATAACACATAGTCAGTGCATATACCATAAAACGACCGCACGGATTGCAATGTAAATTAAAAAAATACTTAAAATACAATAACGCAACACTAGGGGTAAAGCACAAATAAAAACTATAGCTTAATTTTTTTACACTGATGAAATATTATTTTTTTTAAGATGGAAAAACTTAACTTAGCACACATTTTAATTTTCAAAATAAAACCATAGCATACTACAAACACAACCATGAAAAAAACTTGATTTGAATTTTGTTCAGTTTATAGAAAACTGTTGGTGAGTTTTGGGCTCACGCAAAACCATGACCTTGAACCCTGCCAAAAATATATATCTTAAAGGAACCGAAAGAGGTAATCTCGGTTCAATATATTTTCGTCATAAAAATATTTTCTTTTTATATTCAAAATGTCGGTTTGGTATGTAATCTTGAGGAAAGCATTAAGTTAATGGTGACTGGTTTCTAGAAATAGTTTGTCATAATAATAAGTAATTGCTATTTGGTTTTTTTTTTTTTTGGAAATGACTACTACGGTATTAATATTGTCAAATAGACACAATGCTAAGGGCTTTGTAAATATCTAAATGCGTGATCTCTAACATCAAACGATTAAAAAAAAAAAAAAAAAGTTGTGATGTCACAAACTGTTGGAACCAACATGGCGTCTTTTCTCTTCCCCTTAATTTGAAAAAAAAAAAAAACTTGTGAAGGCCTGCAAGGAGATAATCGGCGGGCTCCAGCAAAGTGTTGACGACCCGAGAAGTCGGGGCAGTTGTTAGGGGGGAAGGGGGGGGGGGGGCAGGAGGAGAGTATGCGCAGATAACCTCCCGACCCTGGCGTCAGCGCCGCAGCCAAGAGGAAGCCCTCTTTCCTCGTTCGTCCATCCGTCCGTCCAAAACGAGACAACCATAGGCGTGCCCAGACATTTCCATTGGGTGGGGGGGGGGGGGGGGGGGGGGCTGCTAAATTTTTAAATCAGAAGCTGAATTTAGAATGTTAAATAGCCTAAATACATTCACTCATTACCGCGTTTATATTTGTATCAACAGTATCAACGAGATATGTTTACTAGTTAATATTTATATCAGTATAATTTTAACCATCTTGAAAAAATGTTTTTTTTTTTTTTTTCCATAGACAATGTTTAAAGGGTACTTACACATTTTCCCCCCTCGAATTTTCCAATAGCTAGGTCCATATCTACCTTGAAATGAACTTCTTTTTAGTGAATGCAAACACAGCAATTCAGACAACAGAACTTTAACAAACCTCTTAAAATATATATATTTTTTTTTTGCTTGGCCATGACCTCGTGTTTTAAATAAACTAAGGCGGATGTATTTCCAGAACGATAAAATGATTAAAAATATTGTTAATTAGCACGCTGCAAAACTGAAAAACAGTTTGAGTGTCACAGTGCCAGGAATATACGAATATTAACGAACGCATTAGAGAAAATGCCGATCTGAGTGATTATATTAGGGGGGGGGCCATGGCCCACCTGGCCCCCCCTGTAGGCACGCCTATGGAGACAACACATCTTGCACTGTCGGCGACAAGATCGAGTCTGCATCCACTGCGCCACTCATCCCCATTGATTCGGCGAAACAAATGTAAAGGAATCGAAAACATTATTCCGACCCAACATATAAGTCAACTCAACTATATTATTTTGCAATGTAAGCAGAATCAATTTGTTACACGTGCCATCACGATAAACCAATGGTTACTTCGTAAAATAAAGGACGCTCAGACTGATGTGTATGTTTTCCCATTAAAGCATGTTCTGTAATTTACAGAGTATTTCTGCGAATCACACTAGGCGGAGAACTAAGTAAACTGTCCTCAGGTTAATGAACGGAGATACTTTTCTTGAATCCAACGTTCTGCGTTTAGTGAAACACGGTGGCTAACAAAGCTTTGATAAAAAAAATATCCCTGACTTTCTCCTGACTTTTCCAGTCTTGGAATTTTTTTTTTTTTGCCCTGACCAATGAATCGCCAACAACTATCAACAATTCAAATACAAAATTGCGACTCTTAGGCGTACCACACTTAAAACTATTGCAACACTGGTAAACGTAGATTATTTTATCACACTACAGTCGATAACACTGACGTCAATGTCCGTGGTCAAAGTGCTGATATACTTATCACCAAACAGGAACAGAAGAAAAAAAAATTTTGGGAACACTTATATGTGGAAAAAAAAAATTGAAAATAAATCTCAACTAAATAATTTTATTTTTAATTGACACCGTTAAAAAAAAAAATCCTGATTTTTTTTTTTCCCCCCCCTTGTTGCTGAAACATTCCGCCGACTGTTCCAGGTTTTCCCTTGTCGCTGTGCGCCATGTGGAAATCGACAACAGAAGACGAGGATGCGGGCGTTTATCCCAACTCGTACCACTGATGGGTATCCGAGCCTCCTGGCAGCCTGAGATACCACCGTTAAGCTCGTTTGCGCGGGGCGGGAAGAGTGTAATTACTGGAGAAGTAATGCCCCCCCCCCCCCCTTCTCTACCCAACCCGAAGCTGTACGTTTACAATGAACTACCCCCCGCCCCCTCCCACCACGCACAACCATCTCGCTGCCTGCCCATCTGTGGGTGAGCAGCATTCCTCTCCCGCAGTGTGCCGCTACCCTGACCCCGCGGTCCGCGGAGACGCTAATTACGTTCGGGGGACCGCCACTTCCATGTTTACGCTTCGCGAGGCAGTTCGCGGTCGCGTCCAGGCCGCGCGCCGGCCCGAGCGAAGGACGTTTCTCTGGCGGAGTCCTGCAATGGTGGACGTTAGGCCGCTGCTGGTTATTTCACTGTATGTATGTCACGTACACAGAGAAACAATACATCTCCAAACGTTGAAAACAAGTCACTTTCATACAAAAAAAAATTTTTCATTCCAAACTGTTTCTACACTGCAAAAAAAAAACGATACTTCTGTCCAAGGGCGTCGCCAGCCGATGGACTGGGGGGGGGAGGCATGTTGTGGGAAAATTATGTTTTTTTTTGCATTTGGCTACATTTTTTTTAATCTCTAGGGCTCTAGAGTAAGGGGGGGGGGCAACTTCCCCCCCCCCCAGCCCCCGGCGCGACGCCCTTGCTTCTGTCAATGTTTAGAACGTCTAACCAAATTGGCGCAACAATTAGCTGCAAAGAGAGAGAAAAAAACTGTTTCACGCACAATGTAATCACGTGGAAGTGGCCATCGCCCAAAGTTTAAAATGTACAGGAAACAGACGGGAACGTGATCTAAAGTCACTAAGCACGCGCGTACACCTCCTCCTGGGATACGCGGCGGTGGGACTAAACAAAACGGACAACTGCGACGCTCATCTCGCAGAGGCCTGCGGGTTGATTACGAGCACATACTTTGCGTTATAAGTTGCGATAAATAACGAAGGTTTGCGAAGAATATCGCAGGAACCAGCAACGTGATTACGAACACATCCTTTTTCGTTAAACTTCGAATATTGATGACGTTGTGGCGGTATATATCGCAAACTTTGATTACGAGCACACTTTTCAAGTGATATTTATCGCACCGGAGCTACGTTATATATCACGAGCATTTCAAGTGGTGATACGAAGCGAATGTGAGGTAAGTGATATAATTACTCTTAAAAATAATGTCCTCCCGTCTTAAAAACGGCATTATAATCGCACATTATTGTTTTAAATATAGTCGAGTACGATGTAAAGCGATGAAGTTAAACGAAAACTATTGTTTTAGGTTAGCGTGTGTATATTTAACACGCGAACATTATTCTTAACATGCTATCTCTGTTTATTAATTGTACCATGAAATCATTATTTTCAATGCATAGTTTGTGTGGAATAATTATGAAGTGGTTAAATACGATCAAAGTAGGTAAGAAGAATATTAATAAATGCCGTGTCATAGCTTATCAAATTAATCCTAACCTAAAGAGCGGTATTATTTATACGCACATTATGAACTTAACATAGCTATAAATAGTTCAAATAGGCTGCTTATGTATATTTTGTGTTTGGGTATTTGCTCAATTAACATTGGTAATTGTTAACAAGTGGGGCTGATCATAAAACAAATAACTTTATGAATAATTTATTTAGTAAGTCCCCTCCTTAAACAGGATGATTCTATTAAATAACATTTCGAGCTTTTATGTAGGGGAGGCGAGGCTTTATTATAAAAATAAGTTTATGAAAACGGTAATTTTGAGTTCCTATTATTAACCTTGATACTTATTTCTGTTGAGATATTTCAAGTTGTTTACTTTTTAAATTGTTGGTTATGTGTGGTTAGCTACACTTAAAATACTGCAAACCTATTCATGTCTTCAGTTGGTTAGGTTAGCTACATTTTAAATATTGTATAATGAGGTAAATCTGGTGAAAAGCTACTTGTCCATATGTTTTTTTTATTATTTATTTATTAGTTTTCAGACATTAATTCCTATTAACATATGCTATCAATACTGTAACATTGTTTTACTAATAGAAAATTAAGCTTACCTCACCTAACCAACCATCCACACATATTTTGTAGTACAATTAATGTAACTAACCTAACTTAACTAACCATTCAGACAGATCCACACTATTTTTTTGTTATTTTTAATTCATCTAACAAACTAAAAGGTGGGAATGGCTGGTTTGATTAGGTTAACTACAAATACTTGAAAGTAGTGTAGACAGTTTATTAGGTTTTGGTAGTTATATTAAATATACTGTGAACTCATATTAACAGTTTTTAAGAATTATATATTGTAACACAGCTAACTCTAACCTAACCAACCACACTACAGTTTATACCTATTATTTTTGTTGGTAACAAAACTTAAGAAACAGTTCACAAAATCACACAGTATTTTTAATGTAGCTTACTTAAGCCAATCAATCATTCTCATGTATTACATTTTTTGATTTACCTAACCTAACAAGCTATTAAAATGGCATATTTCTAGTTACAACACACTCATGGAAATTATTGGAAAATAAGTCGAAAAGTTAAAATTGTTTTTAGAAATTAAAGAAAAATGAATGCAGTTATGTGTTACATCAAGGAATATTAGCTCAATAATACCATCTTAAAAATTATTTTTATTAATCAGGCCCTCTTGTTAACAATTAGTAGCCTACCAAACTATATTACACTAATTTAGTTAATGTTTTAAAATATTTCAGGTTCTAATCAATGGCCTTTGCTGCCTTTCTGCTAGCTATCGAACTGGAGGAGAAGGCAGAGAAGATTGTTAAGAAACCATCAAAATCCCTTCGAATTGCCAGATTGCACCCTCATAGCAGTTGGAAAACCTTAGAAAATGAAGAAACATGAAGAAACAAGCTATGCAATTTAATAAATACTTTGTTATCAAGTTTGTTGCATTTATTAAATAAATTGTGAAAATAGTGTTCACTCATTTCCATGTTACTTTTGAGTATAACTTGGATATTATATTAAACACATGTTAACTTTTTGTTTTCTAGTTTCAGCAGATTATCTCATTGTCCTGAGAGAGTTGGCAGTGGCTTTTTTGAAACATTGTTTTTTTTTGTGTGTAAAAAAAATAGATACTATGAATCATTTAATGATAGGTTGTTATTTCAAGTAAATCTCATACATGGGAACTTGCTTGTGTGCTGCTTCATGTTTACAAGTTTTTGCAATTTCAGACTTTGTTGTGGTTTTAAACGAAAAATATTTACAAAGAGTGTATTATTTAATATCTCATTTTTTTTTCCATGGATGGTTATAATTAAACAATTATTAATATTAACTATTAATAGCCTGTCCAATAAAAAAAATCAATGCACAAGTCTGTAAGGAATCTTGTATACAAAAAATGATTTCTTAACACAATATTTTCTCATAATAGGCAATTTTAGCACGTGCCTCCAGCATGCCTTTTAACTTTTCTTTAAGTTCTTTGATGCATTTTTAATAAAATTTCTGGTTACCATTTCAGAAGCACATATTCCCAATGCTTCTCATCAGCTGCCAGCTGTCTTTCTTGAATGCTGCTCAACTATTCAAATATATTTTTATTATTTTTAAATTGTACTATTGATCATTACCATTATGAATTGTATAGGTTACACTAGGTATCATAGAGGCAGAGTTATAATAAAGGAGGTGCTAAGTAATAACAAAATACACATTCTATAAAGTATGCTGACTAAAAGTATTATCAAGGTTTTTCAAGTAATATATTTCACAATGCTTGTATATAACCATTCTTTACTTTTTTTGTGTTAACAAGATATAACATGGAAGAATTTCATTAGACTAGCTGACTATCAATGCAAGTTCCAGCAGGTACAACTGCTTGTTGCCAGTGAGCCCATTTGTATACAGTATAGACATTGTTTCATGTGGACGAATATAAAAAAAAAATATTTTGAACTAATTTTTATTATTGTAAGTTTAGAATCAATGTAGGTATGTTTATTGAGACTGAGACAAGTACAAACAAATTAAATGACACACATTGCATTTAGCTAGATAATTCAGGAACAAATATTAACTTAGTATGATTCATCTTGCGATAAAGTTTGGTACAGCTCCATTCCTTGCACCTCCCCAGTCAACACACTGCATCTTATGAATTGTTATTATCACTCACTGTTCTTATCTTTCTATTTATCATCAGAATAACCAATAACCATTAAATCTGTGCTTAGATGTGTATGAATATTAAAATAAGCAATTTTTGAGCTAGTATTTAGAGATCAAATCAAATGTTTCTGAAAACTTGTGATGAAGCCTTTGAACAGCTTATTTAACTATATTAAGTAAAATTTAACTGAAATAAAAGACTAATACAGTAAATTAATATGTAACTGATTGTGACTGATGGTCATTATAACAAATATGCATAAAAAAACTCTTAGGTTTCTTGGCTATCTTATGAAAACACAAGGATTGTAAGAGGTCTTGTTTTAATAATGAACCTACCAGGGGTATATGCAGGGGCAAGAGGAATATATGCCTCCCCCAAAATCCTAAAAGAAAAATCTATATTCTCCCCCCCCCCCCCCAAAAAAAAATAAAGCCAACAGCAGGCTAAGTGCTTCTATACCACTTTCCTCCTCCATAACAAAATTCTGCATACACTTCTGAGAAGAATAACTTTAATAGATTTTTTTAATATGAACTATTAACACTTCCATGTTCATGCAAGTCATTTTTTTGTGTTTCATTTTAAATGTAGCACACCTCCAATTTCTCTCTGTCAACTTTCAGGTATCTTAACTACTTAATTTTCACCACTCTTATTTTAAACCAACTACACCAATCTCAAACAACAAAATTGGAAGCATACCAGTATTGAAATGAAAAAAATATATATTTAATTTTCAAATAAATATTTGGAAAAGTATAGGATAAACAAAATGCATGACTACCACAATATGTCTACGAGAGTTTGAGGGACAAAACCACCTTCTAGAATCTACATCATTCCCAATGATGATGCTGTACTGAAGATTTGGATAATTCTCTGGTCAAGGCTGCTCAGAAATATAACTTGGATAATATTGCCAGTTGTTATCTTAGCAGCTATTGCTTAAGCTGCTCTTTTTATTGCAGCATATATCATGTTGATCCATTACTGAATTTAAAAAAAATGGAATTAAATAATTGGTATGCATGTACATCAGAAATTGTTCAAACTGAATATTATTTTACATATTAAACCATCAATTTCTAAACTTGTTGAGAAAAAGTAATATATTCATTTATTTTAATGGGGAAAAGGGGGGGGGGGGAGAATTAAAATTATTGAATATTTCAAGACAGTTTTTAAAATAATTGCAGCATATTAATAATTTACATACATGTTGGATCATTAACCAACTTGAATGCCATCTTGAAAACAAAGTTGTTTACAATATAGTTCAACACTGCATACATTCTAATATTCAGTACTTAGTTTCACTTGTTTAAGTCATTGGTGAGATTAAATTAAACGGCAATTAAAAAACATAGCAATGAACTTTCATATCCTCACATTATAAAAAAAAAACTGTTCTTACACTGAAAATTTTCAAGAACTGTTCCATAATAACTGTTTAAAATCTCAATCTTTTTAAATTGAAACATTATGGGCCTAATTTTATCCTTAGAATATGCAACCCAACACACTGAAGAGTTTAAAACAGACTTCAAAAAATGAAAATACAAAAATTAGTATATATCTTCTCCATTGTAATTGAAGGCAGCTGCTTACATAAAAATTGTTAGGCTATATTCACTAAAGGAAAAAATAGGAAAACTAATATTTTGCCAATGGTCAATGGTTTTTAATGTCCCTAAACGTTTGTTAAGCCTCTTTACCAGTTAAATCCACAGATACATGCAAGCTTCACTTTCATCAATTGAAGAAAAATTGGCTGCAAACTCTCTGTGGCTCTTAATAAACCACACAAAGATTTCTGTTGGGCAGCAATAACTTTACCAGTGCCACTCTAAGGCTTATTTTAACTGAGAACACAAATATTCAACACAGTGTCTTCTTTAATAGCGGCATGTGCACTCTAACCAAGAAAACCACAAATTTAAATAATTTACTGTAATTAAACTTTACCAAGTGTACGAAGGGAATAAACAATGTTTGAGTGACCTATGATATAAATATTAGCAAAATTATTTTTATTTACGAATGGTACAAATATCTTGTAAACATTGTTTCAAAACACTTGTATATAAAATTCATGAAAGCGCATGAGTATTAAAATATATTTATAACATTTCAACTGATTAGATTACATAATCTAGAAAGCTCACCGCTGGAAATATGTTAAAAAGTGTTGTTTTTATTAGGTATGCTAATAACCACTTAAATATATCATTAACCACATATATATATATATAACTTTGAAGTATAAAGTTATGTTTTTATACAAGCACACCAAACTTGACTAAATTTTTTTTTTTAAATTGCATTCTTCATATTATATCAATAATAGGTAAAATAAAAACAATCACGGGTTCGTGGTAATTAGTGGTTTCTTTAATTTTGTAACCTGTAGAGTGGCCTCATTTTCGTTCTATTGAAGTATATACATGCTTCTCGTTCGATGTTTATGTTTACATGGCAAGACGCAGTTAGCCACAATGACGACGCGAAATCTTTAACTGCATTTTTAATTCAAACTTTTACGAAAAAGGCCGCAAAAAAGCTTTGAAGACTTTATTTAAGAAATTAATGCATTGAAAAAGATTATTTTGTTCCCAGTAACACTAAGTAGTCATGATTCACTGACAAAATAGTCTGTTCGACGAAAATATTAATTGTTCAGTTGTTGCTTGTCCTCTGACGTCATGGATTCGTATCGCAGGTTAGCGTTACCGTGGAAAATAACGAAACGCATATCGCAAGGTGGGTCGTAATCACCAAATGCGATACGTGTTTCGTTACCGCGTGAAGAATAACGCAAGTCGTCGATGGTGTTCGTAATCAGCCCGCAGCGCGACCTTGTCTCCCTAACAACACGTACAAGTCTGTTCCCTGGAACGGACACGCGGTGGGTTTATCCCGTTTCGACTCGGAACTTGGCCACTAAATAACCAGAGACAGCAGAATGCGCTTGTGTTTACGGTGAGTTGGCAACACGCCATTTCGCTGATCGTGCCACAAGACTGGAATTCCTTGACAATTTCTCAGCAAGCTTCACGCGTTCGCCATGTCATGCGGAAAGCCCGGAAAACATGTCGCGTCAATCAGGAAAAAAAAAAAACACGTTTATATGGTGTTATTTCAACAGTGAGAAATATTTATTGTTGATTAGTCATTACTGCCTGATTAATATCTTGAGCAGTTTTTTTGAAGTCAGTAGGAATTAAGTTAATTTATGCTTATTAATTTATTTTTTTAGGATTCGAATACTTGGTAAACATACAAAATATTAAGGCCAGTTCTCGTAACTTTTAAGGAGCTCTTTTCACTTTTTGAAGTGAAACTTCTTTGGGCTAAAATTTCATGGCAGTATTTTAATGCAACGTTTTCGTGGAACATTGTTGTGAAACGTTTCTGAAGCGAAAAGTACAGTGAATAGGTACTTGGCCAAAGAGATATATAGGGATCACTATGCTATATACGTTGCTTGGCATGTTTTCGTTCTCTTTGTGCGATGATTCGTCCCCAGCCCAAAAAAAAAAAAATAAGTAGAACCTAGATAGATAGTTGAACGAAAGAATACGACAGAGTTACGCGTGCGCTTGTTTCAGAAAATAGGCATAGGTATTCCATACAGTCAGCTGTGGATGCCTCGAATTTTATATTTTCTACCGGCGCGCTCGCCTTCCTCCCCGTTCAACCAGCAGCGTAGAGAGCGCTGTTGAGATAAGTCCCTACAATTCCCTCATAGACAGCACTACCTGTTATGAATTTCATATTTCGTTCAAGAGATTTGGCGTGTTCCAAACGGCAGAATTGTTTGAAGAATCTGTAAATTTATAAAAAAGAAAGTTAACATGTAAAACGATTATGTATATACGAAATCACTGATGATTCAACCGCATAGCGTGACACCGGTCTGAATGACCTTGTCTCAAAACTAATTCCTCTCTTCCGCGGGATTGCTTGCTGTTCGGGGGTGGGTAGGAGAAGAGAGGGAGGGGTGAAATGACCTGACACCAGGGTCGAAGCCAGGGGGGGGGGGGTTTAGGGGTTCAAACACCCCCCCCCCCCCTTAGCACCAAATCTTTAATTAATTTCTTATTCATCACTCAAACAAATTTAATATTAAAATTTAATAAAAATTTTACCATTACAATATTTAAATTTTAGTACCGAAAACTGCTAAAATAGCACTATTTTACACCTTAAAATCCTAATTTTCCCGGGGGAGGACCCCCGGACCCCCCTGCTTTAGTACGGGGGGGGGGGGGGCGCATGCTTCTTAACACCCCCCATACACAAATCCTGGCTACGCCACTGCCTGACACCCTCCCCTCCGACTTCGCCCCTGTCCCACGATCGCTGCGGCGCGCTGACCTTCGCCCGCGGCGGCCAGGTGAGCAGCACAGGTCACGGACCTGGCAGAAGACCCTCGGAGCGGGATCCCCCTCACCTGCCGGGCTGCATTCGGATCGGGCGGCCGGCCAGCAGATACGCGCCGGGTCCTGGCATTGTGGCCGGCGAGTTATTTGGCAACGGCGGTCGATGACGCATCCAGGGAACAGCACACACGATCCAACTCCGCGGCGAGCCCCCCCGGCACACACGATCGCATCCCCGCTCCAGCCGTAAATACACCTCAGGCGTACAACCCGCCACCGTTAACCGCTTACTTTAAATAGCCCTTGTCTCACACGCCATTTTGACTCATTGTCCCGTTACGCACATTGTCCCGTTGCGATTTGTCCCGTTACGCTCATTGTACGCTTGCGCCGCATCTATCTCTCTTCCACTCGATTGGCACAACCATCGATTTGTTTTTTTCGAGGCACATTAAACTTGAAACACTCCCATTCGTTTCCTACTTTTCCTATCATCGTCCTATCCTTAACGGAATAACACAGATTGGAAGAAGTTAAATAGCAAACATGTACAAAAGTTATAGTTAAAATTATCTCTTCGTTAAAGTAATAAACATATTTGAATTAATGAGTGCAAATAAAAGTAAATTTATCAATTAAATTGTAGATTTCATTTCACTCCTCCTTTGTATCCATACAAAATAGTGATAATTCAATAAAAATGATTCAATTTTATTCAAAAAAGTATGCCATCATTTCATCAATGTTTTGTTATGACGTCACGTTAAACTATCGTTACTTGATGTAAGTTTTTGGACATTAAACTATAGTTCGTAAACAGACTTTACAGACAACCATTTTTTTTTTCTTTTTAATTTTTCGTCTTCGCGTTTATTCAAGGGCAATATCCGTTGAAAATACACTTGACAGAACAACAAATTTAAAGGAGGTGTAGAGTTAAAATTCCAGAAATAGCCTTAAAATGATATAAATGAATTAAGAAATCGAAACGCGGCGTGTGAGATCAGGCCTTAACGAAGTGTTTATCCAGCTCTCTAGCGCCGCGTTCAGTTTTCTTGCAGTGAGATTACTGTTGTTGTCACAACTGATGATTCGACTTTTTTTTCTAATACTGCTGGGGTGCATATGTTCACACAAGCCTAACAGAAGCAGGCGATAGGGTATTCTGGCAGGAATATGAGGTAATTATGACCTACTTAAAAAGGGAATAGGCCCCGCCATCTCGGATTTTTTCCCCACCTTTTCGCCAATAATTCTAGTTTTGAATAATTTATCCCTATTTTCGGCATGTCAAGGCATTAATCATATCCACCCAGACCTCCTATACCTTGTTGCAATCCCATATTTACTAAAAGGCTCTAGTCTGTAAGCGCCGCTAGGAAATTGTTTCACGCGGGCGACTATAACTGTCATGATAATCACGCAAGTTCAATAAGTAGCCAAAGCTAAGTCATATGACATGTCATACCAAAAAAAAATTAGACGGGAGCTTTATTGCAAGTGGTGTCAAAATATTTGAATTGCAAGATGGAGAGGCATAAGGGTGACTACAACTGTCATAATAATCACGCATGTTCAATAAGTAGCCAAAGCTAAGTCATATGACATGTCATACCAAAAAAAAATATTAGACGGGAGCTTTATTGCAAGTGGTGTCAAAATATTTGAATTGCAAGATGGAGAGACATAATCCTCCTTAAGTTGCTTGGATTTCAAATTCTAGCCGAGACGAAAGCGAAAATTTCACCAAAGTTTCGGTCGGCATTGCAGTCGTCATTTTCAGGGGAGCAGTTACACATAAGATGGCGACTGCAGTGTAACCGAGACGTCAGTGAATTCTTCGTATTCGACCCGGCTATATCCCACAAGCTAAGTAACTTCAGACAATGGCCGCGAGAGCGCCTTCGACAAGTAATAAGGGGCCCGCCTAGTCAGGGGTGTATCTGTTTTGATGAGACGAGATAAGTGCTCTAGGGCGGTATCTCCTCTAACGTAAGGCTCTTGAACTGGCGCGCATTCTTCTCGTCGTGCATAGGACTATGGAATATGAGCGTTAACAATAACATTAGATAGCCGGTAAATGAAGAAAAAGGTGTAATGTAAGGCCCATTGAGTGCTTTAGAAAAGCTGTATCGGGAGTTTCATACCTAACATTTATTCTGAAAACAAGCGTTTTAGCCCTTTTCACTCCCCTTAAAATATAGTTCAAAAGCTAAATACGAGAACAAACCTATTCATTTGCCCTCAAAAGTATTCTTTAATGCTTTTCGTAAACAGTCACGACTCGGATATCCTGAGCATTTTTCAAACCACGTAGTTTCTTCTGAATCTTTGCTACATGCGGTTTTAAAAGGCCGAACATGGAAATTTATTTCGGGCGGTGTGATTAGAATTCAATTTGTGAGCATTTTTTGCCTTACCGAATGACTAAACAATACCGAACTCTTAAAACCTTTTTACGAGTTAAATGAATATTCAAAACTAAGCTGCATAGGTAGGCCTACTCATTTACAAATACAATTATTTACTGCGCACTGGTTGACTACTATGTATATAGATGAGTTGCTTCGGACGGTCGGACACGGCAATTGCGACAATGTGACGTCGCTCACGTCCGAATACGGACGCGGACCGCCCACGGGTTTCGGACCGTTGTGTCCGGGCCGTGAGAGTCGTACTTCTGTATCCCCCCCTCCCTCCTTCCTTCCTGAAGGAGAGACCGCGGGAATGTGAAAGCAGCGGGACCCCGAGGTGAGGAAGAGGACAAAGGGGGGGGGGGGGGGGGAAGGGGCAGCGTGCGTCGACCACGGGCCCCGCTGGTCGTAGCACGTCGCGCAGACGACCCCGGACTCGCGCCCCGCGCCGACGACCGCCCCCGGGAGAAACTTCACCGCGGAAACTCCCGCCGACGCTAGTCGCCGCAGGTTTCCGCTGCCGCCCGGGCGGAATAATCCGACCTTGAAGCACCATGTGCGTTGATTATCTCTCTCGCTCTCTCTCTCTCTCCCTCCCCCTCTTCTCCGCCGCAGTTGCGAACCTCCGGACGCCCGTCGAGGCATCGCGCAGAGCCCCGGGGGAAGAGCGGCGTGGGCTTCAAGGGTCCTCCGACACGTGGGCAGAGGAAACCCCTGGGCTGGGGGGGGGGGGAGGTCAGCCTCAGGACGGGAAAACAGGCTGGTCCGGGAACCCGCTTCGCCCACCGGGAAGAACGACTCGCCGCGATCCGCGCCATCCACGGAGCTCTGGAGGCGGAAGGACTACTTTCAACGACGTTTCGCTCCCTCCCGCCCATTCGATTGTTTGTCCCCGCTACGCGCCGTCTCGCACGCACGCCCATCATCCTTTTTCACCCTTCCCCCCCCCCCCCCCCCCCCCAACCGACCCCTCCTGAGGAGTACGTAAGAAGTTCTTTGGCACGATGGAAAAAAAATTGTTTGTCTGTAAAGTCGGTTTACGGACGATAGTTTAACGTGACGTCATAACAAAACTTTGATGAAATGATTGCATACTTTTATGAATAAAATAAAATCATTTTAATTTTAATAATAAAAGAATAAATACTTGAAATTATACTAGTGATCAGATTTTTAAAATTCAAGAATAATTAACCTGTATTGCCGAAATTGTTGTTGTAATAAGCAATGACAACCACATTAACTTTTCACTTCACTTTATAAACAGTCGACGAAATAGTTCACGTGTAGATGACTTGTAATTAATTTTATAAACTGGCGTTTAGCTATAAAGTTTAAATATAATTATGAACAAGTTTTCATATAAATAAACTATAATCAATTATCTATCATCAATTATATGAAACACCATAATTTTTTAGTCAATTGTAACATAACCTATTATTACTGCACTCGCCGACAGCGTAACGGAACACAGCGTAACGGAAAAATGAGCGTAACCGGACACAGCGTAACGGAACAATGAGCGTAACGGGACACAGCGTAACGGAAAAATGTGCGCAACGGGACACTTTTTCGTGCGTGCTACCGGCGTTCATCGATTTATTAGACGTTGCCACGTAAAAAAAAAAAACTAAAGATTAACCATGCGGTTAGGAATTGTAAGGAGACGAAATACTGTGACGTATCTGAAGTCTTCTTTTCAACCTAACCATCGCCATACACTGTTCCGCTCAAATCATTGCGGATATGGTGCTTGATAACGTCTGACGACTGCTAAAGAGTATGAATTAGAATCTTCATCGTTAAATAATAGCGATTCAAAACACAATGCAAACAAGACGCTTCCGCCAGTGTTTTGGGCGACCAACCAACATGTCGCAATTACCTGAAGGAGTTGGGGGGGGGGGGGGGGGGAAATGCTTCACACACTTACCATGTAATCGTGCAGACGTGCATGCAAAGTAAATTTTTTTTAAAATAACAAACCACAGGTAGCAACAATATGTGTAACCTCTGGACTGCAACCTTTTATTTTACAAATAAACTAAATCATATAGCTAACATCAAAAGATTTATGTTCTGACGTATATTTATCGACTAATAAATTAAGTAAAACTGAAGAAACCAAAATGGCAGAATCTGCTTTCACAGGTATGCACCAGAGAGCAAAAACCGTTTAAGTTGTAACGTAATCAAAATACATTAAAATATCAGGAACGTGGTATTTAGTTAAAAAAAAAAAAAAGAGATATTTTTTCCTGTTGTATTTCATCAAGAGCATCATGACAATATTCATTGTTCTGTAATGACTCGTAATTGAAAGACGCCATCTTGGTTTCACCTGGTTTTGTCAAGGATATTTTTGTATCAATTAAGATTTTTAATAATAATCTCTCTTGGGCAGCACATAATTTTATCAAATGCTTAGTTATTAATAGTGACCGACTGCTACAAATAGTTTCTTCAGTGAAATAATAATAGTGTTAAGAATTGCAATTTTATTTTCCGTCAGAATGACTACAGCTGTAATAATATTGTCAATAGATATGGTCTAAAAAATTCCACAAATAAAAATATATATTAAAACTTATTATAATTAAATATGATATGCAAAATTTGAGTTTTAATATTAACAAGCTGGGTGGTTACCAACAGTGGTCGCCATTTTCTCTGTAATGCAATGTATGTAAGCGTGAAACAAGACTATCGTAGTTGTATAAATTAGTTCAATATAAAAAAATATGTATGATTTTTTTTTAGTTTATCTGTTACATTTCCTATTTTGCCATTCGTTTGAAAATAAACCACGCACTGCGTTGCTGGACGAAACGTTTATTGCTCATAGTCATTGGACGTCACCCTGTTTAATTTCCGTTGCATGGTGCGCGCGCGCATATCGTTGTACACTAAAATTTCATCGTGTTAATATTTTTCAAATAGCCCTAAAAAAATCAATGAAAAAAATTCAATGAAAAAAATTCAATGTAAAAATTAACGCCTTCAGAAAAAAAAAAAAAACACGCGATTTGAAAACTGCTTAAAACATCCGAGTGAAGTATGTTTACGAAAAAAACATTTTTATAATACGCTAAGTCGTTCGTTTCCGTATTTCGTTTCTAAACTGTATTTTAGGAGCGTGCATACGACTTAAAAAAGTTCCAGAAAAAAAAAACTTTATGCATGAAACATTTAATAAGGGTTCTATATTTGTCCATCATATAGTATTGAGGTCACCGCTCAAATATCACAGTTGCCCAATGCCCGACGAGAAGACCGCGCGCCAGTTCAGAGGCGATACTGCGCCATAAGCACCAGCGAGCGTCGCAAATACCATTCCAAATTTGTAACACAAATACTCTATTGAGTGCGCCCATAATACTAGAACAAAAAAAAGTCTGTAAAGATTTTGCTTATGGGAATTCGTGACAATAATTCGATACAGTCTTCTAAAAGTAATTATTAAAAAATTGGTTGTCTGTAAAGTCGGTTTACGGACGATAGTTTAACGTGACAACGTCATAACAAAACATTGATGAAATTATTACATACTTTTATGAATAATATTGAATCATTTTTATTGAATTATCACTATTTTGTATGGATACAAAGAAGAAGTGAAATGAAATCTACAATTTAATTGATAAATTTACTTTTATTTACACTCATTAATTCAAATATGTTTATTACTTTAACGAAGAGATTATTTTAACTATAACATTTATACATGTTTGCTATTTAACTTCTTCCAATCTGTGTTGTTCTGTTAAGGATACGACGATGATATGAAAAGTAGGAAACGAATGGGAGTGTTTCAAGTTTAATTTGCCTCGAAAAAGTCAAATGGATGGTTGTTCCAATCGAGTGGAAGAGAGATAGATGCGGCGCGAGCGTACAATGAGCGTAACGGGACACGGCGTAACGGGACAATGTGCGAAACGGGACACTTTTTCGTGCGTGCAGCCGGCGTTCATCGATTTATTAGACGTTGTCACGTCAAAAAAAAAGTCTGTAAAGATTTTGCTTATGGGAGTTCGTGAAAAAAAAAATTCTATACAAGTCTTCTAAAAGTAATTATTTAAAAAAAATAAAAAATCCGAATATAAGATGGCGGGATGTGATCTCCCTTAACGACGTGAGTGATCACGTGACCACCCAAACCCACTCGCGACCGCAAAGGCGTGGGTGCTGCCATCTTTCAGCGGACACGCGAGCCGCGGGCGACACCGCCCCTCCTAGCCGCGTCCATCAGCCCCAGTCGAAGGCCGACCTGGTTCCTCCACACACACGCACACACACACACGGGAAGCCTTCCTTCATTTCACAGACGAGAGAGCCAAACCAGAAGTTCATGCTAGGAAACTGTTTACATGATTTCACAGTATCTTTAATGTAGCTATCCTAACCAAATCAACCGTCCACAATGTTTTAAAGTATTTAAAAAGTAGCTAACCTAACCTAATTGACCATTAGTTATCATGAGTTACAATGAACAAAAAAAAAAAACCGAAGATGCACGATCGGGCGTTTGGCTCTCTCGTCTGTGAAAAGAAGACTACACACACACACACACACACACGCGCGCGCGCGCGCGCGCGCGCTGTCCGTGACGGTGAAAATCGATTTTAAGATCGATACATGGATTTCAATATGTAACAACGGTTTACTGTGGGCTTCAGTCTAACAAAACCATAACCCAAAAAAAAAGCAACAAATTAATCTCATCAAACCTTCCTGTCCAATTCAACTCAGCACACAGTAACAAATCACCTGAACTCCTTTATTATTACCGTAATCAGCCCACGAATTCTGCGTTTTACACATAGAGGTAAATGGGCAGCAATACGTCACGAGGCCCAAAACTGGCTATGATGACCAATTATTATGAGTTGGTCTAATGCGCAAAAGATGGACGATGTTACAAAATTATAAACAAAACAAACACACTGGTGTGTGGCCGCCACTCGCGGCAAAAGTGAAACTTCGCACTTCAATAAACGATAAAAACTAAAACAATGACGCGCACAGTGGAGGTTCACAAACATTGCGATGGAAAACCCTGCAGAGAATCTTGCAGTCGTCCGACTCTAAACTTATTTCATTATTCCCCCCTTTCCCCCACATCCGCCATCAAGCTCCCCACTCCTGATCGTTGCATTTTTCGTTACGCAATATGACTCATCGCCTCGATCTACCCCTGTCGGTTGTAAATAATTATAATTTTTTTTTTTTTTTTTTAAGATTAAGCTTTGCAGAAGTTATATATATATATATATATACACATATATATATATGCATGTATATATATATATATATATATATATAAAATTCTCGTGTCACAGTTTTCGTTGCCATACTCCTCCGAAACGGCTTGACCGATTTTTATCAAATTTTGTATGCATAATCAGTAGGTCTGAGAATCGGCTACTATCTATTTTTCATACCCCTAAGTGATAAGGGTTGTCCACCCCTAACATTTTTTTTTTAATTTTTGGACAAAAGATTTTTATAATTTTTTTATAATGTGGAATTAAAAAATACATACAACCCTAAATTTTCACCCTTCTATCACCAACCCCTAATTTTTAATAGAATTTTATATTTTTCAACCCCGGTCGATAGCTGATCAATTATCACTTACTTGATCAACCTTCCCCGCCTACAGCGAGCTCATTACCTGGATTAACACATAGTCCACATATTAATATGAAATTCCATCCCTAAGGGAGTGAAAAAGTGATAATTTCATTTTATAACAGAAAAAATCATAGGTCATAGACATACAAATAGTGAGTGAGTGTAATTTCTCTATGTCTGCCACACGATCATTCACATAGTAAGGTCTGGCAAATTCATATTTTTCTCCTTGGTGAGACCAGCCCGCTTAGTGGAGCTCGCAGCGGCTAGCAAAATAAAGGCGCTCATAATAGTTTTGTTCTTAACTTCGTCAATAGATAGAGTTATTTGCCTTGAATTTTAAACGCACCATCGTTTTATGCGTTTGTCATGTCTTTAATTTTCGTTTGTTTGTGCCGTATGCGTTCCTATACCATTCATCCAATTGCAATGAAATTTTGGTGAGTTGTTATGCGCATGCCCGTGAAGGTTTCTGAGACGGTATAACTATTCTGCAATAGTTGGAGCACAAATCGTTTCAAAAAATGTGTTTATTTCATATCATATAGCGGCACTTCGTCTGTTTTTGTTGTATAAGTGCGCACGCATGACACAATTTATTTAAATATAAA
This sequence comes from Bacillus rossius redtenbacheri, assembly GCF_032445375.1. Taxonomy (NCBI): domain Eukaryota; kingdom Metazoa; phylum Arthropoda; class Insecta; order Phasmatodea; family Bacillidae; genus Bacillus; species Bacillus rossius. The sequence continues at coordinate 16,974,289 of NW_026962013.1, forward strand.
AGAGAGTCAGAGATAGAGTGATATATATAGAGTGAGATAGAGAGAGACAGAGAGATAAGTTGAGATGGAGCGAGGTATACAGAATGAAATAGGTTAGAAAAAGAGATATAGATGTATAGAGCTATATAGAGATTTATATATAGAAGAGATAGAGATAGTGTGAGGTATATATGTAAATATGTAGATATAAAGAGATAAATAGCGATAGAGATATACATAGATGTATAAAGATACAGATAGAGATAAATGTATGTTTAGAGAGATGGATAGATGTTTTGTATACGTGTAACTACTTCAAACATATTACAAAACAAAACTGAATGAGGCATTACAATGCATGCCGAGCATTAGCTAGATAATGGAATCTTTTCAATGTTAGTAATCTCTTATTTTTAAGCTTTTTTCTATTGTGCTTTATAGAGTCTAGACCACATATAGGCCAACAATTTTGAGATATATACAGGTAAATAACTATACACTGGCAGAACGTGTCGGGATCTGAAAGTGATATAAATTATTTTGCACACTTGGCATTCAAATTAAGAAGACAATTACTAACTAAATCTGATTTCGAAAAAGGTACCCTTCACCCTGTGTTCAGCCCGGGCAACGCCGGGTACTGCAACTAGAAATTTCCTAGAAATAATTGATATGGCAAAACAACGTTTGCCGGGTCAGCTAGTATATATATATATATATATATATATATATATATATATGTGTGTGTGTGTGTGTGTGTGTGTGTGTGTATATATGTATGTATATATATATATGTATGTATATATATGTATGTATGTGTATATATATATATATATAATTCAACCTGTCTGCCGCTGTTTATAATGCCCTAGATTGACAGTAAATTTGATGGCCTTATTTTTTTATAATATATAAGTCTAGAAATCAAAAAAAAACAGTTTAGTGGTTTAAAATGTGTCAAGTGTTCAGCGTTTTATTTGCCACATAGTGAATGCTTCGGACGATTTCCATCCCACGAGAAAAGATTTTAATAATCGATTATTCGTATCAATTCGATCCGGCCCATCGCCGCTGCACCCACCGACTTGTAGGTGCGGCATGGCTGCCGGCGTTGTGGCATGTGAGGGGGTTGAGGAGTGGAGAAGGGGGGAGGGGATGGGCATGGGCACGGCCGGGCGAAGGCCGACCAGTTCCCTGAGGCGAGAAGTCAATTCATTCAAGACGATGACGCGATTCTCTTGAAGAGTTGGAGGGGAGGGGGGGGGGGGGCGGGCTCGGTCGCCAACACACACCGCGCAAGCTCAGGGCAGGCCTTATTAGCATCCGCGCCTTTCGGTTTTGCAGTGAGTCACTCGCGGCGCAATCATTTACCGGCATTTGTTGGCACCCCACGCAACTTTTTTTTTTTTTTTTAAATCGATGCTACATATAAATCACCATGCTACGGAATTCCAGTCCCCGAGGCTTCTTGGAAATGGATCCACGCTCACGTCGACAGTTCGTTAGTGAAAATATCTTTAATCCGGCATTCCACCTTCGGTTCTTTTCTGTATTCCAACCACGGTGCTGCCATCTAACTTCTTGGTATTAACTGTGTGATGAATTTTGACAAGATGGGCAGTATTATTTTAAAAATTCACTGTAGAAGATCAGGTGAAAATCCGGGGTTTAATATTCTTTTTCCAAGACGCCGTTTCATTATAAAGTTTTATACTTCAATCTGCAGATCGAATTATTCGTTAGTTTACGTAGCTGCTCCGGTAGCGAATTCTAGCGGCGGTCGCGGAAACTACGTGTGATTCGCGTCAAGAAATGTAGTTTGAAAACACAATTTCCGTACATTTTTCACGCTCGGCATTGTTTTAAATCATTATACGTTAAATTTCGTGTCCGAGTTTCGAGTGTATTTGCAAGATGAGAACACATGAATTTGCTCGTTACCAAGATTAGATGTTTACACATCACCGGCATCATCAAAGACTCGCTCATACTTTTATTTTCTCGGATGAATTTCCAGCTGGCCCCCATGTTCGCATTTACTGCACTTGTCGTTACTGTCCTTTTTTTTCAGCATTGTTTTCTAGCGGGTTACATTACATACTTGATATTCCCGTTCATTTTATATCGACGTTCTATAATCCGGCATGGGCATGGACCCAGACTCGAATTTTGGGAGGGGCGGATGACCCGGGCGGTATAGAATACCTCCCGGTGCTTCAACAAGGCTGAAATAAAAATAAAGCTACTTTAAAGGCTAATTTAACTCCTTTTTTTACGACTTCAAAAGTAAATAAAAATTACACAGCACTATAGCACAAATTGCAGGATTACACATTTAAAAAAATATATAGTTTACCTCTAAGGTCAGTTGTGGTCTTAAGAAGATTATTTTTATTATGGCTTCAATTTGTTTTTTTAGTTTCAAGGTGGCTGGAGGCAAGACAATCACCTATCCCATATGACTCGTTTTAACAGAATAATGACATGGAGAGAGAGAGAGACTGGATACGGCCCAGTAGCTCACCGCAACGTCCGCCACATCTCCTGCTGCGAGTGAACCTTCTACTCCCCCACTTGCAAACAATCGTGGGGTTGCGGTAGAGTCGGGGAGGGGGGAAGGGGGGAGGGGGAAGGGAGGGGTGTCGATGATTTATGATCCCAATGACGAGTGTTCGGTCAGAACCAGGCAACCCCAAGGTGTTGTTGGGAACGAAGAAGACACAAGAAATGATACACAGAAGATTCGGCGACGGCAGGATTGTGTTTGTTAAAATTATAAAGTATAACATTTAAAGTATGATACTTAAAAAAAAAAAGTTTACACACTCAGACGAGAAGGCCGGGAAAATAACAGTTCGAAGTGGACACAAAACGTATCGTTTTTATCGTCGCTTTCACCAATGTAAAAAGGGGCTTGGCTGAACCAGGTATCCCGACAGGTCGTTTTCATCCTGTTTGAAGAAAGATTAGCTCGTTTGAAATAACACTCCCGTAGAAGGGCATAACGATTCACGCGGACAAGTTTACGGCCCGTAAAACGCATTTTACTCTCTAGTTTCCCTCTTCCGCATTACTGACTCGCGCAGATGGGCATTTCCACAACATATGCTCCATCGACCATCACTATGTAAGGGGGAAAATGGTTCATTGAACATGAATTGTCATAGTAAAATACTATCACTCTCTCACTAAATGTTACTTATTGTTGTGTTTTTGTATAGTATGAATTTTCAAATATATACATATGTGCGTAGCACTTTAACACACTAAAATATACATCTACCGAATGCTTTAAACTACATTCTTTTTTTTATCAATGCTGGGCCATTTTGTTTTGCATCAAGTTCATTTAAACTTATGTTCGCTTTCGATGCTTATGGACTGCTTTTTTAAACGGTGGAACAGGTATTTGATTTTTTTTGGAGGGGGGGGGGGGGAGGGGAAGATACAAAAATTAGTTTTTGAAAAAACATTTGACCAATTATACACGTTGCTCTGATTGTGCCATTTTTCCGTCAAAGAAAGGCGCACAGCAACACTACACCAGCGAGCATGCACATTATATTACTGTTTTCTACGAGACCAGACCGTAAACATAACACGATTGCAGTAATTGTTCCACCGTGGGTTATTTTTTGAACAATCGCCTCGCGCGGTCTCGAACGTGAACATGATAAACTTCACACTTCACAACAGTAAGCAACGACTGTACTCTTCTAAACTCCCTGCAGAATGAGAAGTCCACAACTCCATCGACCATTTCCGGGAGGAATCGGGATGGAAGATTGATAAAGCACAGTTGCTTATTCCGAATACCTTGAAGGATGTCAGCCATTTTCGTTGACATTCAGAATAGTTGTAACAATATTTACGGAATCCCCTATGAAGCCGAGTCCTTTCAGGCATATCTGCGGCATCTGAGGGGTTGGTGTCGCTAATCTATTGGTAAGAAAATGTAACGATAGTCTATTACTTAACCAGCCAACTGCTGTCGCAACCATTTTGTGGTTATTTATGACTTAAAAATTATTAACTTAAAACATGTACAAATTAAAAAAGTTCGGAAAATAGCGTGTGAAAATGTTGTAAATGTAAACAATAAACTGCAAAAACTATATATATTTGTGTATATTGTTACGAGTGGGGATAAACGGGTTCGTAAGGATAGCCGAATTATTTTTATACAATTTTATTTGCTACTAATATTTACATTACTAATTAAAATACCACACTTAATGTCTGTTCACATATCACTGCGTAACTGTCAACTCCACAGTTCAGAACACTCACTAGCACTAGGCTCGACAGTGGTTCGCCCCTTACCTCGCACCTGTCCACACACACACACACAGTCTCGCGCCACTCGGTCGCACTCGCACGGTCCCGTCACTCCGTCACTCGCCAAAACTCGCATTCCACTCAACTCGCCTGTTCTAAAATCAACTCCCGCGGAGGCCGGCGTCGGCGCTTTTATACCCGTAGCCGTCTTTCTGGAACCGACTGGAGTGGTTGTGAAGTGTCGCGTCATGCCGGGCCGACCCTACGCTCGAAGCGTCCAGAACATCTGCGCTTACTGACGCTATTCCACGCGGCGGCCTCTGTTAAGCCCGCGGGATTCCCAGGCCACTCTGGATAGCTAGCAGCGCCGAGGCAGGAGGGGTGGTGAGGCGGGGATGGTCTAATCCCTGAAGAATGCGCGCGTGACGTCATTGGCCGTGCGGGGCCTACAGGCAGCTCCGCTGACTGGCGCGCGTCGCGGTATTGTCTCTTGTCTCCCGAGTTCGTAACAATATGTTACAGGTAATGCTAGTAGAAGTAAACCTAGGTTCACCCGGGTTGACCTAACATTATCCAAGTTTATTGGGTAAAGTCCGAATAATTAGTAAAATAAATTTTGTATTCGGCGTTTACCCGTGTAAACCCAGGTCTACCTAACGCTGACTGGATAAACACAAAGTAAGGGAAGTATAGGGGACGCACCACAACGCCGAAATACAACGCTGAATGTACAATAACGCCGAATGCCAAATTGACCACAACGCCGAAAAATGTCATTGCAGGACTGCCACAAAGGTTAAATTAGGTAAGGTTAGCACACAAATTCATTCAGTTGTTTTTCATTTTGCTCCTGTGCCCCCCCCCCCCCCCCTCCCCGCAGCATCATTTTTCGGCGTTACTGTATTTCGGCGTTGTGGTACACAGAAATTTAATAGCTGTCGGCGTTGCGGTCATTTTGGCATTCGGCGTTATTGTACGTTCGGCGTTGTGGTAACGACACGGAAATGTATACAACACGCAAGCACCCTGTTGGGTTAACTCTATGCGCAAAGCCCTTGGGCAGCAGATTCAACCCATGGCTGTGCTTAAGGGTGGATAAGTGCGACGCTCGCTGGGACTTTCTAGCGCTATGTCTCCTCTAAGCGCAAGGCTCTGATCTGGCGCGCACATCGTGCACAGGACAACTATGTCATCTGAGCGGTAATCGTAAAAAATTAAATGGCGGATAAATGAAGGATAAACGCGTAATGTATGTTCCTTGAGTGCTTTCAATAATCCGGGAGTTTCGAGTCTTAAAATTTATTCGGAAAACATTCGTTTCAGCCATTTTTCACTCTCCTAAAAAATACAGTTTAAAAAACGAAATAACGGAGACAGAACAACCCATCCGCCCTCTTCGCATTCTCAAAATGCTTTTCTTTGTGAACAGACTCCACTCGGATATCTTGAGCAGTTTTCAAATGGCGTGGATTCTTCTGAAGCTCTGCGCGCGCCGATTGTGTGTCCGGGTAGGCGGTGGCCTCAAGGCAATGCCATGTTGGCTGTTGGAAGCAACACTCCGTATGGTGACTTAGGGGAGGGGGGTTTATCGAGAGAGGTGGGGGGGAGGGTAAGCGAGGCCTACGTGTATGGTTTTCGAGATGGAACAGGAGAGAGAAAGGAGAAGAAGCGGTGGGTGGGGGAGGATCGTTTCCCTTGACGCACGCACCGCGCCGACCGACGCGCCCGATGAATAAACCAGAAGCCCTGCTCCAGGGGAGGGACGACCTATCCGCCACGCAGAGGCGCGGCTTGAAGAGGGGGAAGATAGTCCGAGGGGCGAGGGGAGAAGCGAGCGTGGAAAGCCGGCCGCGGTCGGATTCCAGCCCCCATTTCACGCACAAGGTCGGGCGCTGACCAAGGGTAGAGGAGGGGGGGGGGGGGGGGGGGGAGGAGTGAGGGGTCGCTGACCCGGCCGGCACACGGGATTCAGTAGCGGCACCCTCGCGCGGCCATGCTGGGATCACCGCGGGCGCGACAGTATTTACATATTATAACATTTACATTCTGTTTCCATCGCGTCGAAGCACCGAAACGAACGTCTTAAAAATTTTACTGGTACACTTTTTAATAATATTACTACACGTTTACTTGATTTCGTTTTCGATTGTTCTGTAAAATCTTGGGAATGGGTTTAACACACAGTTTTTTTTTATCTTTCCTGGAATTAATGTTAAAATTTAAACGAAACACCTCTTTCAAGCATGTCGATTTTAAATTTTAAAAAAATGGGTGCGTGTACATATACGCGCGTGAGAAGTTATACTTACTTCTTTGGCTTCATTAAAAACTAGTTTTTAATTGCATGCAAATAATTAATTACAATAAAATAATAAAAGGGCTGGAAAAAGATAGTCAACACAGTCAATAAAGTTTCTGTTTAAATTTGAAAAATTAAATAAATAAAATTTAGAAAATAATAAATATATATGACAATTAATACTAAATATTATAAGATTCTTAATTTTAATAATTTATTATTGATTATTTAATATTTTAAAAGAAAAAAAATTAATAATAAATTCAAAAATTTATTTTAAGTTTATTCATTTTTTAATTATTTATTATTTTCTTAATTTAATATTCACTTTTCATTTTTATCAAAAAGTTTTCATTAAATTTGTTAATTTATTTTTAAAATATTTATTATTTATTCAATTAAATAATAAATATTAAAAATTAATATTTTATTTTGATGTTCGATTTTAATTTTTATCACAAATTTTTTATTAAATGTTTATTAAATTTATTTCTTTATTTTGTAAATATTAAATAAACAATAATAAATAGTTAACATTAATAATTTAATATTTAGTATTAATTATATTAAATAATAATATTTTAATTTATATCAATAAATAATACATACGGATAGTTAACCTCAATTATATTGGAGCACTTGAAAAAGTATAAAGGCACAATTTTTTTATTAATATTTACGAATAATAAATAATATTAATCAAAATATTCAATTTAAATCACTACTGAATATAATTTATTAGCACATATATAATTCGCACTTGTATGAAACTAGAACACGTGTTGTGAATGTAGAAACTAGAAACATGTGGATAAATATTATAAATATGAAAACGTTGATCAGAGGCGACGAGCGTGCCAACATGCGCGACTAATAGAGGTTCTATTTCTATTTTGTTGGTAGCTTTTTTTCGAGACTTAATGAGCGATTTAGCGGGCAGCTTCAACTTGTTAATTTTGTGTTACAGTGATGCGCGCGCATCTTAAAATTTCACTCTCATAATTTTTTTCATAACGCGCTTAAAGAAGTATAACTTCAAAAAAATACAGTAATAACTAACGTATGCCTTGTTTTAGATGAACATGTAATAGCAAGAAACCTATTGCATACATACTATCGTTTATTCAATTTTCCACTCGAGTAAAATCCGTATCTTACCAGCGCGGTTGTTACTCAAGGGGCTTATGTTTGTTCCTGAAGGGTTTTTAAGCAATTAGTCGTTAAGTAGTTAAATTATCATTATAAAGCTAACATTTTGGATTTGAACATCTTGCCTAAGATTTTTCTATTGCTAGTAGTTATTGGCCCACCCAACAGATAGCGTCACATGTCGCGCAAAAACCAAGTTTTAGTTTCCACTGGAAGAGTCGCACTTCTGTATCTCCCTTGTTTTATGGCTACAACCAGAGATTAGTGAAATATACAGCTGGAGCATAAGGTCCGAATCTAGTCTTGGGAAGAGGGGGGGGGGGGGATGAAGCCAAAAGGGGAGGGGGACTTCAGTCCACTACACGTACCAATATGGCGGTCGTTTGTTTCCAGTTGAATCAACTGTAGGTCCTACCTGTACTGGAGGTTAAATGGGAGTTAAATGTCAACTCATATCGTTACATTTGTATTATGAATATTCGTTTAGGACTTTTAAATATATATAAACATATAAACCAGTACTATTTTGATCTAATTTTCTTCCGAACAGTTTATTTACAGTTGTTAAGGAAAGCAGGCTACAACAGCTGATACTTCCTCAAAAGGACTACGTCTGGCTGGCAGTTTTTGGAGAAAGCAGTTTGGCCCCCTTTTCTGACGCGTCAAAACGCGGCACACAAACCTGCACGTGGCCCATTAACGCTACTCATTATAAAAACAAAATCTTGACCGACAGGAACTACTACACTCTAAAACCTGAAAGCTTGATTTTAAATTAGTGAAGTCTATTTTATGAATGTTCGAAACTCTCAAGTAGCTACTCTTTCAAATGACATTTCCAAAGAAAATACATACACCAAGAAATCACTTCTGGTCACTCGTACAATTTAACGTTGTTTATGATTATTCTATTTTTCACGAGCATGAAAAACTCAAGAAATGTTCTAAGAGTGTTGCAGAATTAAGGACTTTTCCAGGCCTTGAAACTACACACTGGGAATTGATGGTCTTTCAATGTGGCTTAAGGCTGTGTTTACCACGCCATGTTAATTTGTTTTTCATTTTCTTGTCGTTACTATTAATAAGAGCTATTTATGTAGCTTTAACACTATCTCTCCGGTATTTGCTGTTCTGTCACAAAAATTTTCAACGGACACTCTATAAGCGTAATATGAAGGGTGTAAAAAAAAGTTGCGTAAATGTTCGTAATTATAACTTGCACGACTGTTTACTACACTTAGTGCATATCCTGTAGAAATATTTTTGACCGAACCACAAATGCATGAGAGGTATAGTGTTAAATTTGCAGACATAACGTTTAACTAACAGTAATTAAAGAAAATAAAAATATATATACAATATTCATGGCGTGCGTTACAGGGCTTAGGTTGGGCGTGAAAGCATTCATTACAGAAATATCTGACGCTCACAGGTGTATCAGCGAAGTTCAGCGACTGGAACAAACGGTACAACTGATTTACGTGGGGTAGAACCAACAGATTTGAAACAGTTAACCAATATTTAATATCTATAGTGAAATGTTGTTTATCCTACATGTCCATACTTTAAGGTCAATGCACTTAGTGTTTTTTTTTTCACGGGCTTAAGGGCCCTGGCAATTTGGGCACGCATCAGGTGTGCAGATCTTCATAAAAAAAACCCACCCTATTAGAAAACCGCTCAAATAACCGCTGAGGGCGGATGAGCCATCCATTTCCGTATTTCGTTTTTAAAATGTGTTTTTAGGAGATTGAAAATGGCTGAAACGTGTTTTCAGAGTCATTTTAGTCATTAAAAATCCGGTAGAGATCACGCCTTTATCTTGATTTCTCTGCAATATAATAATGTTGTTTATGGTTACCGCTCGAATCACTTAGCTGCCCTATATGCTCGACGAGAATATTGAGCGTTAGTCCGCAGCCTTGCTCTTAGAGGCGATATTGTGCTAGTAGTACAAATGAAGTTGCACTAATCTTCCCGCTTTATTAACACACACACATATACATATATATTTACATACACACATACACACCTCTAGCTAGGCGGGCAGCAAGGTCATCGCAATCGGAGTCGGACGCACTCGACATCACAGTTCAAAGAAACTGGGAAGGAATATGCCATGTCCTGACAGAAGTAATTTCGGGGAAACCCAAGGAAAACCCTCACAGCCAGAATGCTCGAATAGAGAACCTAACCCAGGTCCTCTAGAACACTAGTCCTGTCTTTCACCCCGTACGCCATCTCGCCCCTTACTTGGCGTTAACGATTTTTTGAAAACGCTTAAAAAAAAATTACATATATGTATGTTGCTTATTACTAAGTGCCAAAAAAACTGGTTAAAAAAAAAGGTATAAGAAGACACTAAACCAACTTTAAATGACTCGGATAAAATTTGAGTATTCGGAACACTTCTCTTCAAATATTGTCGTCGAAAACGCAAGCCCAAAAATGAAGAAAAAGTTGGAAGTTGAACAATGTTTGCATTAAAAAAGGGGTACTCTAAATATTGTGCTTTCTTAACATTTTTCGTCTTGCGCTTCTTGCGTAGTTTATAAACCCGGCCTCGGATCCCACGCCCTTTCCGAGGGAGCTTATGCCCGCGGCAACATCAACACGGGGGGAAGAGCGGAAGAGGGCGGTGCTAGACGGGGAAAACCCGCCCGGGCACATAGCGCATGCGCACCTGAAACCTGCTCCCTCCACCCTTGACCACGCCGCCGGACAGGTTGGTTACCCTTCGCCATAGGGTCGACACTGACACGTATTAATAACAACGCCCATACAGAAAGGGGGAAGTGAGACCACAAAAAGAGATTCTTAACCCGGGCAAGGGGGAAGAAGGGGAGAATAAAATAAATTCCTTTCGGTTCGGTCCACACGCGTAGGTAGATTTCGAGCTTCATTTCTGGAAACTTCACTCTGCATGTCCTCGGACATTACGAAAAGATCACCCAAACGTTCTCGCATATTTCACGCAGCTAAAAAGTAATGTTTGTTCAGAGAACCGGTTTTTGGTCACCCCTTGCGTGTTGGTCTTATCAAACATTGTTTAAAACAAAAGTTATTGATGATTTTAAAAACGTTTACAATAACTTTGAACGGATTTTTTCTGTGCCTATTACGGCACTTTCTGTTATTCAACCCCTTATTTTTTTCACCCCTTGAGCCAATGGTTGGCGTTAAAATAAACTTTCTAAAACATTACTGTACTACTCTTTGGATGCATAGCAACTTAACAGATGCAATTTTTTTTTCACATTTAAGGAGTTGATAGTGATTCTTCAGGTTTTTTTTTTTTTTGTAAAAACCGTTTCCACTTCTACCCCATTCGAAACCTAATTGCCTGTTAACGAACTCGACCGAGATTGAATTTAAGAAAAGATTTTAAGTATTTTATTTTCAAGGCTACTAACGTTAACCTAAGTAACCTAAGTGACGACTAGGAGGATGAAAGCGCGAAGATGAGACGAATTCCCACATAACACAATCATTCTCTTGCTCTTTCTTTACATCCAGTCACGAAATTACTCCTACAAAATGTAGTTTCACCGAGAGCTAAGATGTTACACATTAAAAATAAAAAAATAATAAAACCCTTCGTGGTGATGTGAATGTAGGAAAGCAGAGAAAAATCCCTGTTGAGAACACGGGAAGCGAGGTGGTCGGATTGCAACCTTCACGCAGCGGCGCTAATGTCCGACCAAGCGGAACAGCGCTCCCAGCGGAGGCGGTCGTTTGTCGAGGGGAAGACAGAGCAGCAGTCTAGTGTAACTGCTCCCGTGAGGTCAAGCGGGACCGCTCGCCGAGAAAACAAGTAGGCCTAAGCTGTTTATATAGGTATATGTATGTATGTATGTATGTATGTAGGTATATATAATAAAGTGCTTCCCAGGGCTGGTATACGTATTTTAAGATGGAGCTGAACAACATTTTGATTGCAAAAAATAGAGAAAGTATTTACGATGAAACAATGTGCGTATGAATTACATACGTTTAATTTAATGAATTTCTACAACCACCACAAATTTTGTGGCCGTCCCAAAGTTATTTCATATAAATAAGCGTAATTCTGGACGCTCGGTGTTCCATCTTAAACACATTCTCCATTATGTTTCTAATGTTGCTCAGCTTCAACTTCAAAGGCGTATACTAGTCTCGGAAAGCACTTTACGCCACAAGGCACACATGTTTTCAACTTATTTTTTGACGTTTGCCGGTCGAATTCAGACTCAGCATAAATAGTTACATGACTATTTCCTCATTTTTCCCCCCCTTCAACATTTCAAAAATTCCCTAATTATTCCAGGTTCTGAACACCCCTGCTTTGGAACGGGTGGAAGGAAAACGGTATTGATGCAAGGGCTCTCGAGTCTGGTATTTTCGCTACGGAACGAATGCCAAGCCATAGGCCCAGAAAAAAATTCTCAGGTTTCCCTCCCTGTTTGGCAACAGATAACAACCGGGTGTAAAGACAGCCGATAAAAGAACATCAGATTCTGCGCACTTTCCGTGAACTCTCGACTCTCGACCCTCCAGCTAGCGATATCTGGACCAACCGAAACGGAACGCTGAACCGCATGCCCTGAGGAATAACCAACTGGATTAACACTCATCCACACAAAGATGCCGCGGCACTGATTAATGGTCGTTAATTTGACCGCACCATAAAAGCGACTATTCATCTGCGAGAACAGTGATAAAACGTGTGATGATTAACACATCACAGGAACTGTTTCAGATTTTTTTTTTACCAGTACGTCATTCTTTTTATTCCGTCGCACGGCGAGCGATCCAAACGAGCTCCAAGTGTCGTGTAACAGGTATTTATACAATTCATTACAGTACAGAAGAGCTTCTTTTGATCAAGTGTGTGTCACGATGTAAACCATTCATATTACGATAAATAGCACAGGTTGTAGAATTATTGCTACCGTGGTTAAAATTCCAGATGTCTGGTGTGGAAGAGACGGGGGTAGTGAACGCTAAAACGTTGCCAAGTTGACGAAAAAATGTACATACTCAACCGGTATAGTAGTGTTCTGGAACCTACAGTATTGTCAGCACGTGACAGTTTCTTTCGTTACCACACAGACAAAAAATATCATCTGTGCTTTTACTGAACGTTATTTTGGGAAGAAATAGTTTGTAATAGGTACTATAAGAAAGATATTGTAAATCTGTACAACACGCGGCTATGGTTATTTTTGCATATATGAAACACGTTTTTCGAATTATACCTACTTAGCATTTCTTACCAAAATTGGCGCGTAATTTTATATTTTAATTTATGTTTCATGCAAGCATAAATTTTTGTATCATGCTTATTATGTGCGCAGTTAATACTGGAAAGCTATTCTCAGGGAACGGTTTACAAATAACTGTAACTATTGGAGATACTGGGACAACACAAAGCATAAATGCCCAGGTAAGAATCCGAACCCAGTATTACTGCGAACCAGGGGCGTAGCCAGGATTTTATTTTGGGGGGGGGGGGGGATAAAACATTTGGCTATTCACCCACCCCCCCTTTACGAAGCGGGGGGTGCGGGGGTTCTCCCCCGGAAAAATTTGGATTTTTACGTGCAAAATGATGCTATTTTAGCAGTTTTCATAATATAACATTGAATATTGTTCTGCTGTAAACATTATTGATTTTGAATATTAAAATAACACAAATTACAAACTCAACTCAGGTAAAAAAAAACCTTCCACACATTTCGGGGGGGGATGGATCCCTATGATCCCCCCCCTTCCCTACGCCCCTGCTGCGAACGATATTTTGTAATGATACAATTGTTCTATTGTATTTACAAATATCTGTAATTGCACATGAATATGTCTGTTGCATTTACAAAGAAAAAAAACCGTACAATTTCCAAAAATTTTCCTCCCCCTTATTTTTTTGCAGGATGATGTTAGATAAGTGGCCCACCTTGGCGAGATTCGACGAAACTTCATGTACCGAGTGTCGAGGATCCGATCCCAGCTTCATGACACATTTCATGAGCACCGAGTCGGTATCCAAGTTATTTTTGCGCCCACTGCAATTTTAAAAGTCCCGTCGCCCTAAGCCTCTCAGCATAAAATGAAATACTATCAAGCATAATCGACTTAATTCGAAAACATAATAATTGCATGCCGGTCAACTAAAACGGCAAGAAGACGCGGGGGAAAAAAAAATGAGAACGGCTACCTATTTACGAAAGAAACTTAGAGGTTGTAAATTTGTCCGCAAATTTGTTTCCCCTCTTGGTAACACTCGCATAAATTCTGTTTTCCGCTTGTCTTGCACAAATTGGCCAAGTCTTGGCAGCTCTTAGCCCATGAATCTTTGCCGGTGCCTGACACACACACACACACACAGCCCACGTAATTATCAGACATGGTTAAGGTTGAAAAAAAAAAAGGTAACCGGGCGAGGAAGTGATCGCGGAGGAAGCAGTAACGAGCACCTCTCAAGCGATCCGACCTCTATGGTCGCCCCATGACGGGGAGACGCGCGAAGGAGGCTATTGAGGTAGCCCGCCGTCGCAGCCGCCTCTTGCCTTGTAGCATTAATGCACGGCTCTATCCACCACGTAGTTTGGTTTTGGAAACTTGGAATTTTTTTTTATACGGAAGAATCGTTCAGAAAACGAGAATACAGAACAGGGTGCCTACAAAATTCCAGTAAAACCAATTTCAGGACATTTTCAGAACATTTAAGGTAGACCTAGGTGTACACGGGTAATGGCCGAATTCAAATTTATTTGAGTGATTATTCGGACTTACCCAAGAAACTTGGATGATGCTAAGTTAACACGGGTAAACCTAGGTTTACTTCTAGAATTACCCGTAAACACACACACACACACACACACACACACACACATATATATATATATATATATATATAACATGAACAATGGCGGGAGAATCAAAGGCCCTAGCCTTTGCGCATATTCGTGTGACGTAAGTTCCTAACCTTTACCTAAATTAAGTTATGGTAAAAGGAGTCGGGAGACGTTAATCCTAATCAATAAACTAAAAGTAGCATACCATACACCAAACATTTCGAAGGTTACGCGTTGTAAATTTTAAGGACTATTGGAACTCATTCGTAGTCATTGGGTTCGAAGATCACGTTATTATGACCACGGTAATGTAATAAAATTTAAAAAAAAGTATTATCTGAATAAATAAATAAATAGTGCAAATACATCTAAAGATAAATAAGAGGCCCCGAGGTTACATTGCCCCTGCTGAGAGGTTGTGGAAGATAGTTAAATTTCCCCCCAATGAGCCACCCCCCCCCCCCCCTGCTTCGTGATTACCAACGCTGCTTCTTGTTGGCCGGAAATCGCTGAGGCATTACTCAGCAACACAGCTATGTCCGAGCCACAAAATTTAAAAAAAAAAAGCATGGAAAAGGATAGTCCAGGTACCTCTCGAGTGTTCTTTACTCAAAAATTAGGAAGCGCCTTTTTTTTTTGAAAAACGACGCCCACACCGTGGAAGCGGTACCCTGTAATTTTTTTTTTCGCCGCCTCAGGCGGTTTCTTCTCCTCCCATTTCACGGCGAGGGCCGACCCCATGAACCCATTAAAATTCATGGGCGCGCCAGATTCCGTCCGCAAGGGCTCATGGGTTGGGAGGATTTGGGGGGGTGGGGGGGGGGGGGGGGAAGTGCGAAGGTGTTCGCCCCGTCTCGTATTTTCCTCCGACCGCTCCTCGCCATATAAGGACGCTCGGCGCCTCGTCTCTCGCTCTACCGGACAGTCGTAACGATTGCGAGATCGCCGTCGGGAGTTTTAAACGACGAAGGGGGGTTCTTCTTCGCGACGTTTTTTCCGAGGCCCTGCGGCCGAAGGTGACCGAGCACAGTAGCCTGACCCGACGGCCATCGCGTGGCGGATGTATTAGCATTTACAAGGCGGTTCGCGACGAGGTGGACGTCATTCGAGACGTCATTTTAATTGTCCCCCCCCCCGGCCCAAACCTTTACAGTAGAGTTGAAAACGCACCCACCTTCGGCGGCGACCCTCAGTTGCACGCATGCGAACCGCGCGCAAACTGAACCAGCCATGATTTTTTACCTGTTCCAAATAACATGATACTAAGGTCAGTACTTCAAAAATATGTTAAATACTTCTGGATCAATACTTGGTATCCATTATTATCTACGAATATACTTAAATTTTCTTAAAAGTAATGAAATATTCGAAGATTAACAAAAAAAAAATACATATTCAGTTTTAACCGAACGAATAAAGCGTGTTAACAATGACAGTTGTGAATATTCCAACTGGGTGTGTGTTTCTTAAGTTGTTACTTGTTCTTGGGTGCGAATGTAGATTTTAATTTTTGACGTGACAACGTCTAATAAATCGATGAACGCCGGCTGCACGCACGAAAAAGGATGAATCATTGTCCCGTTGCGCACAGTGTTCCGTTACGCTGTGTCCCGTTACGCTCATTGTACGCTTGCGCCGCATCTATCTCTCTTCCACTCGATTGCAACAACCATCGATTTGACTTTTTCGAGGCACATTAAACTTGAAACACATCCATTCGTTTCCTACTTTTCCTATCATCGTCCTATCCTTAACAGAATAACACAGATTGGAAGAAGTTGATTAGCAAACATGTATAAAAGTTATAGTTAAAATAATCTCTTCGATAAAGTAATAAACACATTTGGATTCTTGCAACAGAACAATGGTTGTTGTGAGACGCCAAGATGCACGACACCCGCTACGTAACCGACGCGGCGGCAGCTGCTCACGAGTCACGACACTCGCTGATCCCGGAAAGCCCCGGCTGAGCTCCGGGCAGTCACATCACACTCCACACCCGCCAACTGTCGTCTCCTCAAGCACGCGCGGGATTCACTTACGCACAGTCATTACGGAAAATTATCATTACCACACGAACTATGACATTGCCAGTTCATAGGTTTAAAAAAAATATGTCCGCAAGGAGTACGCAATACGCATGATTTTTTTGAAGTGAAACTTCTTTGGGGGGGAGGGGGGGGGAGAGAGACTAAAATTTCAAAGGCCGTATTTTTTAATGCAACGTTTACGTCTAACATTTTTGTGAAACGCTTCTGAGGCGATATAAAGACAGAGGAATAGGTACTTGGCCAAAGAGATATAAAGAGAGCACTATGCTACATACGTTGCTGGGCTCGTTTTCGTTCTCCTCTTTGTGCGATGATTCGCCCCCCCCCCCCCCCCAAAACAAAAACAGAACCAGGATATATGAACGAAATAATAAGTGTGTGCGCATGCGCTTGCTTCAGAAAATAAGATACATGTATTCTACACGGTCAGGTGTGAGTGCCTTGAATTTTATATTTACTACCAGCGTACTCACATTCCTCCTTGTTCAAACAGCAGCGTAGAGAGCGCTGTCGAGAACAGTCTCTGCATTCTCCGCATAGATAGCGCTACCTATTATGAATTGCTTATTTTGTTCAGAGATTTGGCGTGTTCTAAATGGAGAATTGTTTAAAGAAACAGTAACACAAGACAGTTTTTTTCTCTATGGTGTATTTCAACAGTGAGTAATATTTATTTAGTAAATTGTCTTCCTGTCTCTTTATCACCCTCTGCCATTTTACCCCTTACGATTCTCATTCTAAGAGTCGATATTTGTATTTCCAAAGGAGTTTCACTGATATTACGTGTATTGAGTTACACGCGTTCTTTTTATTACGTGGAGCTTCTTTGCAGCCTGTCGAGGCAATGACATCAGAGCACAACGAAAAAAAAAAAAAAAATAACGCTCATAGTAACTGAAAGAGTGTCAAGACAACTATTAAGACTTTTTTGCAGTATTCTCTTCGCCTCGTTTATTACAATAATTGTGAACATTCGTCGTGTACTTTATTAGCTATCAAAATTACTTGCCGAAAACACAGAAGGCACTAGCAAAGCTCGACGTCATGTTTGCATTCTTGCACGCTAGCATACGTGTTCAATTGCACTCTCGCATATTTTTACCTGTACACTTGTATATTTGCATACTTATACACGTGTTTAAAATATGTACCCTACACATTCCTTATCCCTCTATCGGCAAGGTTTCACTAGTCTACTAGCGCGCGTAGCGGCCACGCCCCTAGTTAAGGATTATGATATAGCTGAAGTAGGTACGTTAATTCCTTTAGTATCAAGCCAAAAAATGCCCCAGCTGAGGTCCGTCATCTAATTAAGTTATTGCATTTTTACACAATAGTGTAACGGATGTGTCACAATATAAGAACTGTATTTTACTTTCTTTTTTTCCGCCAGATATATATCACACGTTATTTGCTATATAAGTCAGACAAGTAAGCATTCGTAATTTTAATTTTTTTTTCCTCCCCGACTAACTGCGTTACCGTCACTCACACTAAGTTTATTTTATTTTATTTTTTATTTCGTTCCCATAAGCTGTTTTAATACACATCGATTCACAAGTGGGCTAGAAAAACAAAAAAGGCATGCGAGGTCGAGCCTTTTAACTATAAAGTCACTTCAGGTGGTTCTCCTGGGATTGCGACCCGGAACCACGCTCGATGGTGACCGCCGGGGCTGTGGGAGCAGGGGGGAGAGGCGAGGTACGCCGTGTCGGCACTCTCTTTGAGGAGGAGAGGTCACCTCTCCCGCCCGGTCAGTGTTCTGCAGGAGGAAGTGGTGGGGACGACAGGCATGCCTCGGCACACAGGCGGTCACGTCACGAGGCGACCGGCAGGTCACCTCCCTGCGGCAGAGAGAGGGAGAGAGAGAGAGAGAGAGAGAGAGAGAGAGAGAGAGAGAGAGAGATGGATATACCATCTGGCCCGCGAAGCCGCGGACTCGTAAGAGGCAAGGCAAGGGGCTCAGCTAACCCTGTCCCCAGCACGACTGCCCATCGGCGGTGGTGGTGGTGGAAGGAAAATAAAAACGTCGCTCGACGTGTTCCCGTGGGAACACGCCTGCCCCAAGGTCCGGCACGAAAAGGGCTCAGCGGGAGAAGAGTGTTATGAACTCCAGCACTGGCAGAAGCTCGTGTGCTCGATTTGCTCTTCTCTCCCCCCCCCCCCCTCCTCTCCCCCGGGAGGACTGTCAAACACAAGAAAACGAGACCAGCTTCGGTACGGTCAGACCTTCCCGACTGTCATTTCCGTTCACGACTCCAACAAGATTCAACTTGCGCTTTGGTCTCGTCTTCCTGGCTGAAGGAAGACCACGTGGCAAAATATTCAAACTGCACTCTACAATGACCAAAGTCACTGTCTTAAAGACTTTCACCTGCCGCAGGGAAGCGGTGGGGGGGGGGGGGGGGGTTCCGATCCAAAACTCTTTCAGTCCACGTTTCTTGGATGATTCGTGCAACGGGGGAATGAGTTATTTACCGTAAACATGCTGTATATACGCCATTTCTGGTTTATGCTGGTGACAACCAGCATACACTCGCAATAACGTATGACGGCAAACATTTCCCGCCCAAGCGCGAATTCAGAAATTTTATTTTCAATATTATGTGGTAAATTGTAGCTTTACCATATTAAAGATTAATCAATAAAGAATATTCTTTTAGTTTCTGTAAACTTAGACGAATTAATGTGTAGTTGCAATGGTGATAATTAAAATTGTGGTAATTGATAGCCACCTAATCCCACCGAAGAATAGTGACGAAACTGATGAGGCCGATTTTTGTAATTTTCATATTGTATATTTATATTCTTTTAATACTCTTAACTTTTTAAACATTTATTATAATAAAGTAATACAATATGGACATATTTTCTCATTATGTAGTGTTTAAAGTTTTTTTAGTAACATACATTTAAATATTTATCTACAAATTTCCATCAATAATCAATAAAAATGTATCAAAAACAGACTAAAACACACTCAATTTTATTTTGCAGCCAGTTTGAATTTTTTTAACCATAAATTAGGTATCAACCTAAATATTGATTTTTCGCAATACATGCTGATGACCTTTCAAAGAGTTATCAAAATTAAAAATTCGGCGGGATAGTAACCGAGAAAATGCAGTATTTTACAGTGCAATAGTATCCATCATAGATGACGTCACCACAGCCACAAGCAACACCTGTGAAAGTATCACCATTGAAATGTTCAAACTACAAGTGTTTACTGATTAAATAGTGCCACTGGTACCTTCGCTTCATTAAATTTGCCACGGGGAGCCATTTTTTTCCCTCTTACATTATGCTCCCGGAGTAAAGGCAAGTACTTCCTTAAACACCTATCTCCGCGCTTGCTTTCTTCTTTCCACTGCATGCCGTATCACTGTTACCCCAATTTTTTCTATCGACACTACAAACTTGAGCATCTCAAACATATGTCGAAATATGTGTTTAAGAATCTACAAAAAATGGCGCTCACCCTTCAACTACCGGGCTTGTGTTCAAGCCGCCCAGTCACAGGGTGGTGACTAGATGAGGGAGGGGGGGGGGGGAGGGAATATGACGAGAATGACAAAGGGATATAATAGTGATTTCAACTAAAAAAAAAAGACTAACACGTCAAAATAAATCCACGGGCGGAAAACGAAGCCAATAATACATGTCGCTGATAACAACATAAAAATTAAACAGCACGTAAAACCATAACGTGTAATTACCCGAGTTGTACATTACGTTCGAAATTAACCGTAGCCATATTCCTAAGAGACGTAACATATTTACGTAGGCGGGCTGCGGAGGATAATAAACAAAAGTAAAAACACTCGGTTCTTGTTTGCCGTGATCGCCTAGTCGTGACCGACTAGCATGTGACGAGGCGCCCAACCCCAGTGTATGTCTCGTAACTTGAGAAACCGAGCCAGTAAATAAGTGGTTTGGCGGCTCACCGTAATCACGCACCGTAGCGTCACATTGTGCGGTTTTTTTTCTTCGCGCAAATAACCGTGTGATGTGGCCAAACTTCAACCAACAAACAAACAGCCCAACGCCCGAGGCTCCACAGCTGATACGGTCAACAAAGAAATTTCCGCTGAATTGTAAACTGACCCGCGGCATTTCGCTCGAAAGCCCCGTTTATCTCGGAACCTCACACAATCAGAATGCCAGCTACGATATCTGCAGTCACGGCATCAATCGACCTGGAATATTTGGATGCATCACAGTTTCGAAGAAATTTCAATATTATATAGCGAAGTTGTAAGTGTGCCCTCTACTCACACTCGATCACACAAGAGTTAAAGGAAACAAGATAGGCCTAAACATATACGCATGAATAAAACAAATCAATGAATTTATTTTGGTAGGTAAAAACTGGATCACGGCGCCTCTCAGGAATGCTGAAACACTCATGTAAGGCAAAAATGTGAATTTTTGGACAATTTTAAAATCACGTCATGTTGAATATTTGTTTTTTCTCATAAAAACAGTGTATTATTTATTCATGTAGGATAATAACATAATAAACAGTATTTAATTTTTAATTTCATAATATCAACTGCGCTTAAAAAAGAACTAATTCATTTCTCACCTACATTATTTACTTTTAAACAAAAATAAGAATTTTTGGACAGTTTTGAAGACATGTGATGCGTTGTTAAGTTTTTTCTGATTTAAGTGGCTATTATTTATTTATTTAAGTCAGTAAGAAGTATTTAATTTTTAATTCCAAAATACTATACGCGCTTACAATAACTAATTCATTTCAGTGGTTTGAACTTTGACCTTGAATTTCTCAATGACTTTTTTTTGCAGCTTATGTTCCATTATCTGGAAAACTAAGATATAGCAGTCTGAAACTTGGTCAGTTGTTTTAGTAGACACTGATTCACATACTTAAGAAGAATTATGGCACAGTTTTGTATAGAATTGAAACTAGAGGATTTTACGTAGACTACATAATATTTTTTGTAAAAATGTTGTTTGAAAAAATTAAATTTTTTTTTTCTGTTTCTTTTCAGCTACGACTAAACCTTTTTATTAAATAACGCTATTAATTCTATTTTCTCCAGGGGAAACTAAAAACATTCAGGAACACACCCATGAGTTTCTACTTCAGTCAGTACAAATAATGTTACTGTATAAGCTATATAAATTTCACATAATTGGCTGCAAAGTTACAGGAACATAAATCTGGCTTATTTAACATTGGCAGCAGAGGCCTTACCAGATTTCCTTAAGATGACAACCACTTTAAAAAGCTAATCGGCGTGGCTTGAATCTTCTTTAAAATAACGATGCAGTAACTCATGAAGTGAAAGTCTGACTTGTTCCTGTAAGTATTCCAGTATGATTGATGATGAAACTCTTAGGTACCGTAGCTGAATTTTCGATTGTAGGAGGATTCGAAATAAATGGGGTTTGGAGCAAACTGCCGCTGGGCAGTTTACAATTCAAAAAACTCTGACGTATCATAAAAAGTTATATATTACTTAAAATATTTTTAAAAAAAATTGGTTGTCTGTAAAGTCGGTTTACGGACGATAGTTTAACGTGACGTCATAACAAAACATTGATGAAATGATTGATCCAGAAGAAAATGAAATATCCAATTCAGCCTGAGACAGCCGTAATAGGTTTTTGCCGAGATTAAAATTCTTCGAGAATATTTTACGTTTTTATGTCTTCCGGTGCTCAAAATGATATGCAATTGTGGCCCCGGGCACGAAAATTTATTTATAATTCATTAATAATAACGCCCCTCGCGATAAACAAAGAAAAATATGTATTAACGAGTGCCTAGTTTCCGCGGAAGACAATGAGCGTAACGGGACACATCGTAGTGGGACAATGTGCGTAACGGGATACTATTTCATGCGTGCAGCCGGCGTTCATCGATTTATTAGACGTTGTCACGTCAAAAAAACTATTTAACATTTACGTATAACAGACAGCTTATCTACTCACTGGGTTCAAAGTACATGCTCAACGAAATCCATGCACAAACGTCAAACGCTGTGAATGAACGATCGCTTTCTCCGTGGCCAGCAAAGCCATCTGCGCGTGTTCCGAGAGTAAGAGAGAGTAGCTAACAGCTGCCATGATGGCTTGGGCGGAGAGAATATACGGCCGCCAATAGCAGTCGCCTCTATACCAATAAGTTTACTCTCGCGGAGATAAGGCCTCCTCGACAAGCCTGATTCGTGCTTCCGGTAAAAAAAAAAAAAAAAAAAAAAAACTACACAGCGCGAAGTTAACGAAAACGGTAAGTCCAAAGCACCGTTCGTCCAAAAACCTGCGAACAGGCCAGGCAGCATGCCGGCTACATATTAATATGGCGAGTTTGTCACATCCAAATTACGAAAATCAATAATACGATCAGTGAAAAAATATGAGCTGACGATTGAAACTTAAACTAACGTCGCGTCGTAGCTTCTCCGAGTCAAAAGTTATACTAAATGGAAATCTCAAAATGACCTCAAAATGGCGGCGCTTCCCCCTCCACCGCGCGCGATGCGTCAGTCATCACTTAGCGTAACGAATTCTTTGATTCTTCAGCTATCCGGTGGTGTAATTAAATTTTGGATGGACATGGTAGATACGTAGCTGCAACACCAAACTGTTTCCCCCGATTTTGTTATCAGTTTTTTTTTTTTTTTTTTAACTGCCTCCCACTATGGAAGCAATTTAAAAGACGTATTCACGTTAAAAAAAAAAATTGAACGAACATGACGCAGAGAACATCGCGACAGTACATACGTATACCGCGAAAGAGTGAGTATCTGCAACACACGTTTGACCCCCCCCCCCCCCCGAGCATTGCGATGGTCTAAAAGTGCCACGACGGCAACTCTCAAGAGTGCGACAACCGCCGTGCCGACGAGGCTGTACAGTCGCGTTCGGGGAAAACTCGTCAAATCATAAGCTGGGCGACGCGCTTTTCCCCCCTCGACAACCCCGCGGGGGGATTCGCCCGGCGCGTATCGCGGCGTCCGTCGTCGTCCGCACTCCGCAGTTCAACGACATCCTCGCGCACGCACGCACGCACGCACGCACGCGTGGGGTTCGGGTCAACGGAGAGATAGAGAGAGATAGAGAGAGAGAGGGGCTCCTAGAGAGAGCGAGAAGGAAGAGAAAAAAAAACCCTTCCTTGTTTGGTCACTCGGCTCACTTATCGAAATAAGAATTACTACTGTACACGTGCGTGGGTGGCTAGTTCTACCTCGCCGCTGGGTCGTCCTCTTTCCGACATGGTCACTGATGTACAAGTCTCTCTCTCTCTCTCTCTCTCTCTCTCTCTCTCTCTCTCTTGCAGTGGCGGTTCTATGGGAAAAGCAAAGGAGTTATACAAAAAAAATATCTACTCCAGGATGAAACTAAACTTTCAGACAATTTTTTTGGGTTCAAAAATTGTTTTATTTTACATTTCTAATGCTAAAAAAAATTTTACTCTAAAAATTTAGGTTAAAACTATAGTTTTGACAATTACTTTTAGAGACGTCGGAGGTGCGTTAAAATACACTTTTTAGGGCGTTTAATTTTTTTTCTTACAAAATTACGGACTCTTACTTTTAACTGAGAGGTAGGTATTCCATATCAACTGAAACCCTTCGATAGTTCGCCCCTTCTCCGAATCCGAAGTCAAAAATTAACCTTGCTACACAGACACAATGAATATGGTCACAATGAGTGATTGAATGAATGAATCATTGTTCCAGTCTCGTCGACATCAGGCTGGTCTGACACGGAGAGGGGTTACGGCGAGAGAACTGATGGCGGCGGAAACGGGAGCAACGATAAATAAAACTCAACGGCTCACGGCAACGTCCGCCACGTTTATCACTTAAAAGGGTGGGAAAAATCCTCTCGTTTGACCCGTTCTGAGTTGAATCAAAACTTCCCTGGTGGGAAACTTAACCCTCGCAGGTCACAAGCAGACTGGTAAATAATTTCAGATGTTAATTTATACTTATAAAACAGTACCGTGACTGACTAAAAATAGTAATATCTGAACTCGAGGGGCTCCGTTAATGCCGGATCGCAGAATGCGATGAACCATAAAATACAGGGTTAAATACCTTTTTATTCGTATTACCCCTCAAATTTTGCTGTTAATTAGCTATATATAGTTACAGACGAGAATTTGATTGAGACCGAGCCTGAAAGACCCTAAACTGAGGGATCTATAGATTTGAAATTCGGAGAATAATTCTTTGAGTAGTTACTCTAGGGGTTAACGAAGGAAGGACTTTTTGAAATTCCATTCCTAAAGGAGTGGTAAAGTTTGTACGAAGAAACTTTTTTTTTTTTTTAAGTTTCTGTGATGAAGTGCGTGTGTGTGTGTGTGTGTAAGCGAAATACCACTCACTGATTCATCCCGAATTCTCCGTAACAATAAGACCTACGGACTGACTTGAAATTTGGGGCATGTATGTTCCTTTTTATACATGTGCGTCCGCTAAGAACGTATTTTCCGAAAATAAGCTCCCAAGGGTGTTGCAGGGTCGTTATCTATCTATCTTGCATGTTCCTTGTATTACAGTTTAGCCCGGGCAACGCCGAATATTTCAGCTAGTCAAGGATGTATGAAGAGTCATCAGGATTCCGGTATGTAATATCTGGACAGCATTAATCAAAATCGCACTCAACATGCCGTTTTTGACCAGCTTAAGAACGTTCAAATTTTCAGTGCATTACGTGGCGAGGAACTTTGTTATGGCTCCCAAACCCTGATTTCACGCCACGTTAGGCTATTTAATTTTTATTTGAAGGCTTTTCCTTTATATTTACCCCGATAGCTATCTCACAATGTAGGTATGTTTCGCCTTAAAATTTTCTTCACAGATATTTGCTAAATAGTTTTTAATGGCGGTAAAATACCAAGCAATTGTTCATAATTACGATCACTCGCGAGACATTTTTCAGTTATAAAATAACGTTTATAAAATATCGGGTGGGAAAATCTGAGACCCAACATCAAAAGAAAGAAAGCTATCGGAATAAATTTACGGGGAAATCCCTTAATTGATAGCAATGACTAGGAAACGAAATAACCATAGGCGCAGATCTGTAGGAATCGCAAATGGGGAAGAGGAAAAAAAAAAGGGGGGGGGGGGTTGGAAAGAGTGGACTCTGGTACCAAAGGCTTTTGCACGTGGAGGGAAAGGGGGTCACCGATACAAGTCATCAAAGTCTCTCGGCGTCTATACCGATGCATGCAAATAATCATCCTTACAACATAGTTTTGGCATTATTATTACGTTTATCATCAATGTTTCACAGTTAACGATTGCCACATTGCGGTTATTTATCCTTGACCGGGGGGGGGAAGGTGTATTCCCCCCTTCCTTTCCCCTGCCCAAGGGGTCTGCGCCCATTGAGTGACGGGATAATGGGGTCATTACAAAATAACGACCGCTTACAGCGTTACGGAACGATTAGTTAGTAGGCGCCCGCCCGCCCATCGGGCCTATCTCCGGGACCCTGAATCCACCGTCGATATAACCGCGTTCGACTTCGACTGTTGGCCAAGGTCGCGGTTGACGCGGCGGCCGGCGACCGTTTACCCGCACGCAAGCATCCAGGGGGTTGGAAAGGAGTTCCCGATCGTAAAATGACGATTATCGGCAGGGACGTCGGAACGTTTTCATGAGTTGGGGGGGGGGGGGGGGGGGGGGGCGAAAAGATGTATTACACTTACCTCAGTCCTAGAGCGACTTCTATACAGTATATATATTCAAAGGTCCGACACAAACGCACCCCCGGACCAGAGGCCCGGGCCGCCGTGACCTTGGAGAGAGCTGCGGGCGATGACCGGGTTTGCCGTCGCGTCGTCTGGTCTAAGCGGGACGGGCGGACACGGGGTTTAGAAAATACCTGCCCGTCGCCTTCCTTCGCCGCTGGCCGCGGTTACACCACACACACACACACACACACACACATATACGTGTTTAGGCCCCTATTCGAGGACCCCATTTTTTACCCTTAAATAGAGGACGGGAATACACAAACACTAACGTAGCTTCCGAGGACTATTACTTTAGCAAGCATATCAGAGGACCTGTCAGACTGAGGACCTTCACACAAAGTGTGTCTGGCGCTTTATCCGAGGACTGTAAAGTTTTACAGTTAACTGCAGGACTAGCAAAATCAGTATAAATGTTTCAACAAGACAGGGTTCCTGGTAGTCGTGTAGTCGAACCAGTGGTCCTTGCTAAGGTGATACGGAGTCGATTCTCGGGGTTCTTCCGTTTTCTTCCCTCTATAATCCCGCTGCTGCTCCATTTACATTTGACTTCGCTTCATCGTTACTAAATACCTATATGTTATAATTTCCGTAAAAGTTTTTTTTTGATAAAACCACTTATCCGAATTTGTGTAAACATACAAAAAAATATATATTTTTTAACTGAATTAAAACATAAATTTCGCTCCAAAAACTTCATTTATTTAAATGTTATTCACGAAAAAATTGTTATGATGATTAATTTTTCTATTAATTGAGATTTTGAACTATGAATTACAATTCAATATTTGTAAGAGAACCCGTAGAACCCCGTTTTTCAGTTCTATATGTTCCAATTCCGATATAAAAAAATAATTAATGTTTTATTTGAAGACATCAATTCTGCTGGTATTGAACGAAGGTTTCAACCAACCTAAATAATAAACTAGATAAAACTAGTGATTTAAGAATAAGAAGTCAGAACTATATCCTACTTATCGTATTAAAGGAAAAATTTAATTTTCATACATATTAACATAGAAATCTCAACATATAAAATATTTAAAAACCAACAAATAAATTCTCAACGAAATGTTTAAACAACAGTGCAACCAATAATAAGTGTGATACAATTACAAAAATGTATTCAGTTAAATTTTATAAAAATTAAAAAAATTAAGGTATAATTAGTTTTTGGTAAGAGAATAAAACTTTCCGAAATTCTTGTCCAAACGAATGTTATTAGTTTCACGAAAAAACTGAATTACGAACTTTAAATAAGAACTATATTCTACGAAAAACAATGGACATTAAATAGTTTAGAATATTGTTTCATGTTTAATATTTAGACCGCATGGTTATATTTACACACCAGCTTAAAATCAATTCTTAACCGTAGACTGTGTACTGCACCAATCAATCTAAGGACTTTTACACAGTTTGATATATACTATTTCATGACTTGATGTAAGTTTTTGGACATACGCCATTGCTAAGAACTTTTTCTGTTGAAGAAAAACTAATACATAAAATAAATAAAAATACACAAGAAAGACAAAAAACACACAAAATTAAGCAAACAATTGCTGTTGTCAACAAGAATATAAACACCACAAAATATTCCGAAACAGAAATATGGTCAACAAACAAAGAAAAAAGTACTAAGTGAACAAAAAAACACACAAATGATGACAACACAAAAATATTGAAACCAAAATAATTCAGCACAACAGTTGAAACGAGACAAAAACACGACAAAACGAAAAGACAAAAAAAAATACAATAGTTTTACCAAAACAGAAAAGACAAAAAAAAATACAATAGTTTTCTGTTTTGGTAAAACTATTGTATTTTTTTTTGTCTTTTCGTTTTGTCGTGTTTTTGTCTCGTTTCAACTGTTGTGCTGAATTATTTTGGTTTCAATATTTTTGTGTTGTCATCATTTGTGTGTTTTTTTGTTCACTTAGTACTTTTTTCTTTGTTTGTTGACCATATTTCTGTTTCGGAATATTTTGTGGTGTTTATATTCTTGTTGACAACAGCAATTGTTTGCTTAATTTTGTGTGTTTTTTGTCTTTCTTGTGTATTTTTATTTATTTTATTTATTAGTTTTTCTTCAACAGAAAAAGTTCTTAGCAATGGCGTATGTCCAAAAACTTACATCAAGTCATGCACTCCCATTGCACAAATCTTTTAAAGATAACATACTATTTCATGTTAAATAAGAGTACCGCGTGGTCATTTACACATCAGTTTAAGCTCAATACTTAAACGAGGACTGTGTACTGTACCACTCAACCTAAGGACTGTTACACAGTTTTATATACTGTTCCATGTTTAATAAGAGGACCACATGGTCATTTACACACCAGTTTAAACTCAATACTTAACCGAGGACTGTGTATTGTACCACTCAATCTAAGGACCTTTACACAGTTTGATATACTGTTCCATGATTAATAAGAGGACCGCGTGGTTATATTTACACACCAGTAAAAACTCAGAATTTCACCGAGTATTTTGTCTTTTATCACTCAATATAAGGACCTTTACAAAGTTTATATGCTGTTCCATGTTTAATAAGAGGACCGCATGGTTATATTTGCACATCAGTTTAAACTCAATACTAAACCAAGGACTGTGTATTGTACCACTCAATCTAAGGACCTTTACACAGTTTGATATACTGTTCCATGTTTAATAAGAGGACCGCGTGGTTATATTTACACACCAGTAAAAACTCAGTATTTTACCGAGTATTTTGTCGTTTATCACTCAATATTTAGTTTATATGCTGTTCCATGTTTAATAAGAGGACTGCATGGTTATATTTGCACATCAGTTTAAACTCAATACTAAACCAAGGACTGTGTATTGTACCACTCAATCTAAGGACCTTTACACAGTTTGATATACTATTATATGTTTAATAAGACGACCATTTGGTTAAATTTACACACCGGTTTAAACTAAATACTTAACCGAGGACTGTGTATTGTACCACTCAATCTAAGGACCTTTACACAGTTTCCAGGGTGGTGGTGTTTTTGTGTTTCTGGCGCCACTCCCGTCCCCCTCCACCCCTCCATCCACACTCCACCCTGCCCGCTCGTCAACATGCTCCATCGCAACTTGCAGTTCGTGGAAACGTGCGACTCTACACAAAATCAGCTCAACACGTGTGTCTTCTCTCCAGTGCTGACAACTTATTCGTCACTCAGTGGCGGATCCAGCTTCAAATATTGGGAGGGACCGATGACCCAGTACCTCCTACTTTAATTGTGCGTCCGAAAATTTCGAAAACTAACAGCTTCTCAAGGGGCTATTTGAACACATGTATGACGTCACGTAAACATAAATTAGATAAACAAGTATCACAAAAAAATTAAAAAGTATTAAATTGAAATATTGAACCAAATTCTAAAGGTCAGATGCGGCAGGAAGCCTATTATATTTTTTCACACTTCAGTTTTTCGACAGTTTTTTCTTTCAATGCGAAGTAGAGAAAAATCATAAAACGTTACCTGGTCCTAATCATCTCAGTGAACAGATATTTATTTCCAAACTTGGCCTTCCAATGTGCGCCAACTTACCACAAAAACTCATACATTCCCCTAACCTTTCTATTTTGAAATGCCTATATTCCTAATGTACCAATTTCTAAAAATACCAAATAAATATTGGAATAAAATGTACTTATAAACAAAGTCCTCGTCATCAGCATACATAAATTAAATTTTTACATGTGAGATTTTTATAATAATCACATACCAAATTGTATTTTTGTCGCCATAATTTTATTAATTTAGAAATTTCTCTTGCTTCAAAAGGTTGAACCTTTATTTTTTTAATTGAGAATGTTATGGTTTTTTGTGCATTTTCCATTTGAATCTCCTAAATGAAAAAAATTATGGTCTGCGATTTTTAAATTTACTCCATAGAATAATCTATTCTCCTACAAAATACTAACAAATCACAGACAACACTTTAAAAGTTCTGTTATCATGTAGATGAAACTAGAGATTGATAGATAGATACGTCAATTTCTTCAATACCAACTGGACACTGTTCAGTCTTGAAAAGAAAGATGTATGTTCATATGTTTAAATATAGAGAACACTTACGAAACTGATTATACAGTAGAACATTTTTGTATTTATGCATCTTTAATGCACCTGTACAGTAAGTTTAGGCTAAGATTATTCTTCGAATAACTTTTGTTTCTGCTTAGATCGAAAACTTTTAAGGACGAGATACATTCCGATAATGGTTTTTATGTTTTTATAGTACTTCATGAAAGTTGTATAATTCTATGGGAGTGAAATGTACAAATGAAATATTCGAAACATATAAAGAATATCAACTTGAAAGTGTTAAAAACAATAATAAAGTTTTATAAAAACTATGTGATTATCACCATGTATGCCCTTATGTGTTCTTATTTGATTAGCATGCCGCTGTTTTAAATAAGTAATGAAGATGGGGTTGGAGAACGTTAGTTTAAATGTTTTGCATATCATAGCCGGATATATTTAAGGAGGTTGGGCAAAGGGGCATTAGTTCAGGTGGCTTGTCACATTGTGTGGGTTGGGGAGAAGTGAGTGGAACATTGTGTATAAATGTTATTTATTTATATACAGATAAAAAAATATTTTATCATATTGCATTACAACAAAAGATAAGGTACAAATCGGGCAAACTTTCGGCACCGGAAAAGTGAAAAAAAAAAAAAAAAAAAGTGCCGATCCTAAATACTGAAATACCTATGATGTAAATATAGGTAAATTACGTATTTTGTGATGTCATTTCTGTAAAAATATTTACATGAAGCGCTCAGTTTATCAGTGAAAACTGCCTACCACAAACAAATTTTAAGTTCTTACTTCCAAGAACCCTTAATGAAAGTAGCATTTTTCGTGGCTAGTCAGGAAAAATGTATATCAGGTGAGACAATATATATTTAGTTTCCTTGAAACGTGTTTATGTCCAATCGAAGTGTTGAAACAGCGTAAACATTTCAAGCGTTGGAGTAGGACGGTGGAAGGGGTGAAGGAGGGTGGGAGGTTGGGAGAGTGGGAGGGAGGCAGGCAGTCAGGCAGGGAGGGAGGTAATGAGGTACTCTCAACCCATTCTTAACCAAGTGCAACGTTGCCAAATTAGCGCAGTAGCTGTGTGTGGGATAGCTCACTTGCATTTTTCCAACGTTGCCTGAAACTGGTATCAATACACACACCAACAACAGAAGAGATATCTTGTATGTGAGCTTGGAAAGTAAGAGAAATTAGAAAGGGAAAAAAGATTAACTGTTACTAAAATACTGTTTACTCGCAATGATAATTAATTTTTTTCCCTTGTTTTAATACATCTATAATGAAGAGGTGGAATGAACATGACATACGACGCGTGAAAACATGATAGCGATAAATAAATAATATGTTTGTTCGTATTTATAGATTCATAAAGAAACGCACATCTACGCATTAAAATCAAAAATGTTTTTTCAAACACTTTTGTATTTATTTACTTACCCAGGTACCGAAATGGATGAATCTGAGTAAAGCTCAACAAATATAAAACAAACTACCTCGAAAACCCCAACTTGTAAAAGTGTTAATTCACAACTCAAATTCTATTTTACCGACAGAATGGTCAATTCTTAAAACCAGCATTTATTTATAGTCACAGAAAATGACATCGAATGAAAGAAAAACTGATAGTAGAACTGGAATAGGGTATTTTTCATAGTACAGGTAACTAGAGATGATATTTTATTATATTTTTGATATATGTCTACAGAAATGACTTAACAGTTGTCTGTAAAAGTGCATTAAAATTTAATTGCGATACCTACCTTTTGCGATTATCGTTTTAAAACTGCATGTTAAAGACTTAAGTAGATAATATCATGTACATATGTAAGAACGCAATAACTTGCATTTGCATATGGGCGCAAGTTTGGTTTCGATGACACAAATTCACTTTGTGAGAACTAATTTTCATAAAAAAATCTACCCTATCCAGTTTTTATTATCGTTACTTACATGATATTGACTACGAGAACTTGTGCAAAAATCAATTCCCATATCTTCGCATAAAGTTATATCTAATAATTTATTAATATTACAAAAAAATAATTATACAAAATATTTATACGTAAAAATACGTGCATAATTTAAATTAGCAGGCTATACATTGTCAAGAAAATTCCCTTAAATAATACTTTCGTTGCACGGTTATCTTATTATAGTGTTGATGACAGCAGGAATTGCAACATAATTATTAGAGTGGAATCCTAACCAAATGGATGCCAACTCGGCCCTTATTTTTAGTACATTTAAAAATAACAAATAATATTTAATAATGTATGTTTTTAAAATATTAATTGAATATTAAGTACGAAAATTATATCACTAAAAATATTTATGTAGGTATGTTTATAAAGCAAGGCAAGGTTAAAATTTAACAATTCTAAATAAGTAAAACTACTTTAACCAACTATCTCTGTTATCCGTCACTACTTGTATGCGATTTTTTATGAAACGTTATTCATGCTGTTTCCGTAAAAAAAAAAAAAAAAAAAAAACAGAACATTGCTTGAATAAAGCTCGAGCTGCAAATAAACAGAAGAAAATGACTTCTTTTTATAAGGATGTAAACAATTTAACTTAAAGAAATTCTCCAAAGTCCGTACATATGTACACATTGTACAACATTGCTCATTAAACTATGTTATACTAAATTGGTAAATAAAACTACTATATATGTTATCTAATTAAAAATGGTTAACTTTTTTTCCCAAATAATTTAAAATCTCGTACTACTTATTTACTTATATTTAAATGTAACTGTTCACGTTTGAAATTGAATTTCTATTGTCCGTCTATTAAATTATCCGTCATAGGACCGGTCCCGAGGGTGACTATTAAAAAATTAGGTTTTACTTAAAAAATATGTTTAGTCTGTAAATGTTAGAATAAAAATTAAATCTGTGTAAGTTGGAAACAAATAAATATTGAATTAAGATAGATTTCAACTTACAAAACGTGATTGGTTTAAGTTACTAAGCCATGACCTAACACACTCTTTCACTCCGCCACGAATATCTAAATTGGTGTAAATATATATACTTTCAAAAACATTATGTATGTTTTAGGTACACCTTTTTCTAATCACACGATGTTTGTCTGCTAAAGTGTTAAGGTTACTGTGGATAAATTTTTACGGTTTTTCCACTATCTTTGACGTCACCATCCCCTAACACAACAGCAGACTTGAAACCCAGATTTTTCCATTCTCTTTAAATTTTCAAATCCGGAGTTTGTAATTGTGCCTATTACTTGCTTTGTCTTCCTTTTGATTGTAACACATTCTAGCATCACCTTTTGTTTCATCCAACGAGAGAACTGTAAAGCGCTCTCTTGTTGACACGATAGCAATTGAAAACACAAAATCTCTCAAGAGAGCAGCTGCTAACGGTAAAATAATTATTTTACTAAAGCTTCTATAAAAACTCAAAGATTTCCAAAACAACAGTAATTTAGCAGGAAGGCACGTGTTGTCTGACCGCATGTTGCTAAAAACCAGCCCAAGGAATATAAAAGTAGACAGAGATTTCACCCTTAGAATAAACATGATTTCTGCCCCCCCCCCCCCCTCCTCCTTCTGCTACTATCGGCTATAAATGATTCTGACGCTACTAACACAGCATAAAACCAAATGATTTAATTTTGACCCAAAATATATTAAATACTAGGTTTTCTTCGGAATTCATCCAGTACAGGATTTGGTATTTTAATACACATATACGTTTAAATAAAAAAGTCTTACGTTGTATTTCCTTGTTTTGATATTCATGTCAAAAAAGTTAAGTCTTTGTTTAATGTTTTATTACAGATTAAATGTGTTTAGATTATAAAATACTTGATTCACACTCCATTAACATCTTTGGGTTCTAAAATAACTTTATTAATTTACATAAATTCCCATATATTGAAATACATTATTGATAGAAGTTGTTATAAATGTCGTAAAAATGCAAATAGGAATTTAAAATTAGTGCCTTCAAACACTCGATTGTTACATTAATATACACATGGGCACAAAAATATTAATACACATGTCTGTATTGAAATACAAACTTTTGTCGAGGTAACGCTGCTCATTTATATTTGATGCAATTCCCATTATTTAACATCAATACATCCTGTTTATTTTTTATTTAATTCATAAGCCAGACGTTTGCCAAATAAAACGATATTTTCTTGAGCTCGATTAAAAAAAATACAAGTACTTCACCCTGACCGTGTAACATTTGTTGATTTACTTTTTTTTTATTTAAAACCATTTGTTAAATGGTTTCCTTAAAGCTTGAATAGTAAACTTTATTTTCTTGGGTGTAATATATATATATAATTTAACTCTGAATGTGAATGGCATTTTGATATTAGTACAGACGAATCGTTAGTGTTAAATAAGCACATCGTGAGACCTATCTTGTGACGACCCCCTGGGCTTCCCCGTGACGTCACGACTT
Organism: Bacillus rossius redtenbacheri; assembly: GCF_032445375.1. Lineage (NCBI taxonomy): Eukaryota > Metazoa > Arthropoda > Insecta > Phasmatodea > Bacillidae > Bacillus > Bacillus rossius. The sequence continues at coordinate 17,009,132 of NW_026962013.1, forward strand.
CCAACCATGTTCCCGTTACTCCGCCGCGCCGGGGCAGTTATGGCCCTAACGCCCTTGGCGTGGCCCACACGGTGTTAGATGGAGACTTTCTGCGATTCTGACTTGTGCTCCAGGACACTTTTTTTTGTTCTACCTTTATTTAACGAATTATTTTAAAAAAACTTAAAACCTTTCGCTTTAGATTTTCCAACCTTCATGCCGATATAAATTATTTTTTTGACAAAAATGGTTAAATACCTAAGCATCACCAACGCCTTCTTAAACACTTTAAACGTGAAGTTTCAAATCAGTTTCAGGTATATGATATTATTTCTTAGTTATCATAGAGAATAAAATTTTGAAATTAATAATCATTTTTAATGATACTACTCATCTTAGATAAGCTTCTTTAGTTTACAGTAAATGCAAGGATAGTATTTATTTAAAATTTTCATTAACCTTTATTGCCATAGAAGTTCTAATTTCCAGTGCTAAGTATGTATTAGGGCCTACTGCCACAGCTACATAACCAAGCTTGAATCTAATAATTAAATACATGGCATTTAGACTGAAAAGCAGGCTCGCTCGATAATACAGTTCATAGCTATCTTTAGAAAAAAATATTTGCCAATTAAAAAGTTCAACATTTTTATAAAAATATATTTTATACAATACTTGATTTTTTAAATGTATAGACAATGGGTTTGAAACAATTCATTACAAATAATTTCAGCCCCTTTGAGAAATAGGTCACACAAAATTTATACCTACGCGTGAGATAAAAATGTAGCCGGCCTTAGTTTCATTTTTGACTGAAGTCAGTCGATAGTTAACTTAACAAAACTAGCTTTCCGTCTGCTTTAAAATAAATAAGTGTTGTTTTATTATTATGAGCTTATCTCATTCCTATTTTCTATGACCTGAAGATTGTACATGAAAAACATTTGTTTAGATAAAAGTCAACTTGTTACTGGTTGTAAAATTCACACGCTGTGAAAAATTCTGTTTGACGTTTTAACCAAGTCATGTTTAAAAATAATCTAATAATAAACATATCCAACAATTTTCCAGTAACAATAACATAATAAGTCTAAATAATAAATAAATTATCATCAGATAGTTTACTTAGATTTGAAACTAGGACTAAATTATCATATAAAAATAAAACTATTTTAGTGACAGCTGCAGAATAACACTACCATTGTAACATGGAAAAAATAATAATATGCTAAGCAATGGAGCCTTTTCATAGAATACGTGTTTCATAATTTTGTTAAGTATATTCTTAAACTTCAAATATTACAAAATGTCTATTGCATGACTAATAATTTAACTTTTTCCAACCGTCTGTACATACAAAACATAACACACTACATAACACTACATACATAACACACATACGCACACTTCGTCCACAGTAACATGAATAGTATTCGAATTCTTTCAATTTATTGTAACAGATTTTGGAAGTAATTTATAACACCAAGAATATTTTGTTCATTTTATTTCAACCAATTTAAACTGCACAGTATGAATAGTTTACAATTTTCATTTGTTTATTTATTTTATATTGTTACGTAAAATAAAAACTCATAAATAATATTTATTTTATTTACAAATTTAACTAAATACCTACATATAACGCGTGTGCTACGTAGTTTTGGTGACAGTTACTTACGAAGTTCATAAAAATCAGAGTCACTAAAAAAATTTTAAATAATGAAAAATTCTTAAAATGTAACTTATATTATATTTTTAGATGACTTGCAAACTTTCATATATATTAACACAAAGATAAGAGCGTTTTCATGTGACACTGTCACATAACGTCGTGAAATTTATGTGAAAAACTTGAAAAAGAAAGTTTGATTTTTGTGCTTCAAAGATTACACATAATCCCTTACAAATTAATAGCTATAATTCATCCCAACCTATTGAAACAGAGGTTTAATACAAAACCTCACTCTATTGACGAGGAATCCAACCCATGCCCAGGACGGATCTAGGGCTTTCCTTCAACGGGGTCAAAAATGTGTTTGCGCTTCCCACTCACAATGTATTACAGACCAACAGCAAAATTATTAATTTGCGTCCGTGTACATTATAGTCCTAGTATAAAATTAAAGTTAACATTCGTGCAACCCATGTACATGAATTTCATTTCACAGGTTTTAGTATAAAAAAAATTTGGTTTGATGAAGCACGGACTGGATAAAAATTAGTAATTTTCCTAACTAAGAAATGTGGTGAATGTAGCCGACGCTCGGTGGGTTTACTTGGGGCTCTCTCGTGTTTTATCACCCCTTGAGGAAAATATATTTTTAACAGATAATAACAATTTTGTCACTATTTATTACATACAGCAAGCACTACGCGGATTTCACAAGGGACTTCCAGAAAAAAAAATCTGTCGCTCTCATCCCCACCCTGCTGTTCCTCCCGCGGATCAAAACAACTGCATTCCATGGTGAACACACCACAGATTGCACAAGTCACTGGTGATGTTCTGGCTTGCGATGCTCGAGCCGATCCCCCAAGAGAGACTTCACTCCTCACAGCACCGAGTCGGCACACAAGTCACACAAGTGATTCAAAGCCCACTATCGCCAGGCTCAGGCTTACACGCTATATTAATTCTTCCCCCCCCCCCCCCCCCCGTAGCATTTTTCATTTTCTCTCAATAAGTATTGGTCAATAGGTAGTACTGCTAATTAAATATTATATTTCTTTGCGTGTGTTGTTCTGTCACAGATATGTCCAACTGATATTTATAAAGTGTAATATAACGGGCGTAAAATGTTGCGTAAGTGTTAATTATTAGCAGTTTCGCAACTGTCTACACTCATTTTGTTGTAGTAGAACTACAAATGCAAAAGAGTTCTAAAGATAAAATCTATAGAAATAGCCCTTATAGTAGAGAAATGTCGTAAAAATGAAGTCATCAACATATGCAGGCTGTGCTCGGCTTGGCTTCAAGGTCACAGGTTGTGGAGTTAAGACGGGTCCTGTTGTTTTTCTGTAATATAAGTTTATTGTGTTGGTTGGGGGAGGGGAGTGGAGAGGTTTGTAAGCTGTCACCAGCTACCTACCCAGTAGCAAGATAGGCACACATAGTCTAGCCGTGGTTTTACTTCGCTCCTGACTGTGCGACCGGCCGAACCAACAGCAATTAGATACGGCACGCGGCAGAAGCGCCACGAACTCTTCGGCTGTGCACTTGATTTGCGCTGTAGGACGCAGCAAGCCTTGATCTTTACATTTAATGACCAATCCCCAGGTGCTTAGTCGGAGGAATTAGATTAGTTTTTCTGCGAGTCCGCCGGGATTCTACTCTAAATTAAAAATGACAAAAATCTCTACAGAAATTTGTAACATAAATTAACCTGCCCTCTGTAATAAGAGACCAGCATTTAGTTATGAAGATACCTTTATGAATACGTCCTGTTGACAGCGACGAGTTTTGTTATGACTGCAGAATTTTTGAAATTAAACTTTATGCAGACAATAAACGCATTTATCCTTAATACTTGATCTATTATTTGCAATAAACGATTTGTTCATCTCCAACTTAAAGGCGTATATAACACTTGGAAAGCACTAATAACCATCAGTTGTATATTTTTGGATTATATTTTCGTAATAAACCTTCAGCCGAAGTTTGTTGTTTGAATTCTTACTCATACTGGATAGCATCAGTTCTTCTTCATTGCACTAACGGCACAGATATCCATGAACTTAAATCATCTCTCTATTAATAGACGTAATTGTGTCAATGAAGCAAAATTTCCTTGAATACACCAGCAATAGTCTCCAAAAATAAAACACTTACGTAGGTTGGTTACTAAATGAGATTTTCTCCATGGTATCTCGGCTTCCTACATATAAAGAAGAATATTATAACAAAGTCTTACATTACAAATAAATAATAAAAATAATTAATATGGCTTAGGAAAATATTACTTATTATAGATAATATCAACACATGTAATAAATAATTTCTTTCGTTTCACAATCATAATCCTTGATTTATCTTCTCTTTGAAAATTTTATTTTTTACTTCCAAAATTTTCCTTGGCCCTGTATATGATTTTACTTATCTTTGTAAATGATCAAATCTATAGGGAAAAGTCGGTTAAATTACTCGTTTCCTTCGTTTATGCGAAGTGGAAATGAGCAGAAATACTGGCCTTCCTAATTAAAATCACTGTGGTTAAGTAACAAACGGTACATTGTGTGTACCTATTTTAGTTATAATCTGCTTTTTTAACAGTTTAACTATAAAAATGCGAGTAATTAAAAGCACGTTTTTAAATATTACTATTAAAGTAAATAATTTTATGATAAGCGGGGGTGAATATGTCAACAGCACTTAACAGATCAATATAGTTGCTAAGTTATTTAAATGCACTGTATTTATTTCAGTAACATACTTATTTTATAGTACACGTTTTAGTCCAATTACTTATAGCGTGAGTGTAATAAATACTATTCATTATTAAATTATTTTTTAGGGGCTAGTGTTATAAACCAAAAGGTTATGCAAGTTTTGTTTCCAACAGTTGACCGTATTAACACGTCCGTGTACCACAACATTCTCTAGTGAGAAGTTATAAACATAAATTTCAACAACAAATATGTTTATTGGTTTAAATTTTTTAATGGCTTTTAAGTAGATAAGTTTATTACATTATTTACGATTGGTATATTTCGTGTCCATTTGCTGGCTATAAACAAGAGCGATTATAATAACAAATACGTAATTTATAGACAATATTCCATTATGATTTTATAAATTATAATTTTTTCTAAACAATTATTATTTATAAATTAACTCAAAGAGAGGTAAATAATAATTAAAAAATACATTCCTAAGAACTACAGCAGAAAATTTAAATGTGTAAGTGAAACACATTTCTCAAACATGCATGTTATTCGGAAAGTCTTAGTTTTGCACCACGCGCGCAACGCGTTAGAAGAAGACGTGAGAGGATGACCTTGCGAATGGGTTGGTAACCTTCCAGGAAGGAGTTAGCAACGCAGCCGGCCTACGCCTCCTCTCCCAGACGCGTTATGGAGCCTCGGACCCTTTATGTCTCCATTAGAAATGTGCTTGCTGTGTTTATTCTGTGTTTTTACTGTTAAGTTGATTAAATGACTAGTCTGGAACCTATACTATTTTGAAATTCTTCATTTTTAAATATAAAATAAATATTTACGCCATTCCTCTACAAAGCTCTTGAAACTCTCAGTTTTTTTTAATCACAATGGTGATAACAGTGCGAAGATTTATTTTGCATATGGATACCTGTCCGGCAGCCGGTCTGGATTCGAATGATTCAACCATGCGACTTCGAAATCTTCTTAAGAGGATAGGAAAAGTAGCAACGTGCATTACTGACGAAAATATAAATACAAAAATAGAATTTGAGCGACCTCAAAGAATACAACGGGGTTTGTTATGTCGTCTAAATATTTTCATTAAGGTGACCTGAAGTACAGAGACAGTAAAAAAAAAGACAATATTTAGTTTTAAAATTTTTAACTTTCTTCATTAAAAAATGGGCTTTAAAATAAAATTATATGGAAAGAAAAAATTGATTGTAAAGTTATAAAAATCAGTTAAGTTAAACCTCTGCAATAACCAAATAAAAGAAAGAAAGAAATTCATTACTATTTTCGTTTTCAATTTTTAAATTAATGTGAAAATAATTTAAAATTATTATTTTGTTAAAATATTTAGTAATTATATTGCTTTTTCTTTTATGATTTCAATAATTTTACAGTCATGTTTATTTCATAGATTGTATTTTTTTCTAGTGTTTCACAAGCCATTATTTTATTTTAAAAAAATTCGACTAAAAATAACAATACACTCTATTATTTCAGGAAATCCAGGTCTCCATAATGAAAAGATCTAGTCGCCCAGATTATATATATAGATAGATAGGTAGATAGATAAGATAGATAGATAGATAGATAGATAGATAGTTTCTCAAAGATGTTTTTGGTCAGTTCGCCATATCTTCCTTACAACTTCAAAATTAATGATTTAATAACGTAAATAGACAATTTACAAAAATTAATGTTTTGAATTTAATTATTATAAAAACATGTTTATAAAAGCCTTATTTTGGTCACAAGTCTACGCCATTTTTGAGATTGCCATAGCTATATAAATAATCTTACATGCATGACAGCTGTTGAAGCGAATTAACCGAAGTAAGTTCCACATACTTTTATAACTTAATTTGTAACATAACTTATTTAATTTTTTCATTAATTATTTATATAGGGTTTGCAATGTTACTTTATATTTATCTAAACCCCAATAACACTGATATTCTGTCTGCTGTTAGGCTATATATTATTTCTCAAAGGTGTTTCTTTGCCGTTACGCTAAATCTCCCATTGTACTTCATCAAAATGTATGATTTGCATTTACACAGCAACTTTGCTCATAGACTCCGCATTATTCTCACAATTTATTATAAAACTTTGTATTTCCAAATGATGAGGAAATAATTCCCAAGAAAAGTAGGCATAACAATGACCATTAGTAAATCACAAGGTCAGACGCTTTAAAGGGCAGGTTTATATTTCCCAGAACCTCTTTACCACATGGTTTTTTCACGAGTTGGTATATTCAATGGTAGGCCTATTTATGTTTGTATCAGGCACATAAGCCCAAAAGTAAAGGATTATCACATTATAACTTCTAACATTGTTATTGAAGAAGATTTTAACTGTAAGAAGTGTAAAAATAAATATTCGATACGGCAAAAATCTGTTGGTACTATATTTTCAATACTTTGCATTAATAAATACTTGCATTTACATACTACCCCATTATTATATTACCATTCGATGTCTGATCAAGATAAAATGTTTTATTCGCACGGGTAAGTTATTTGTTTTTATATTCTCGTCATTCATCCTTACAGCTCCCGCACACTAGGCGACTAATCACACAAATGACATGGTCTGCATCCACCTTCAAGTCGTAGCGACACGCCTGAGCCTGGCCGCCGCAGACAAGTGTGTGCTCTCTCAGTAGTTGCCACGCACTCTCAGGTCGCGGCGAACTGGCCACGGCAACTTGGCCGTCTAGTGCGGGAGCTGTTAAACATTATATTTTAGGATTGGCATCCATGTTTTCTGGACCCAGCCACAGGCTGAAAGCAGTGATGATGTTAGCCATGCGGTGTCATTATTGACAGTTGAAATAACCATAAAGCCATTAATTATTATCTCCTTTAAAGAGTTACTTTATGTGATTAAATACTACATATCTCAAAATAAATAAGCTACTTTAAAACACGTGCTGTTCTGTTAAAACCAAAGTTAATTCAATTGTTGATATCAATCACTTCACCACTTGATGCCGGGAACATAAAATGGGAACGTTTTAAAAACTGATCTCATCTAACTTACGTCAAGTACGTCACAAACCATCTCCCGAATGTTCTTTTGCTATAAAATACGTAAAGAGGCCGGCAAAAATGTGTTTAGTTCAAGTCCTACAAACGTTCATGGAAGTTACTTAGTTATATATTTGAGTTCAATTATGATACGCAAACACAAGTATCTATAGGTGTAATTTTGCAGAACTACACAGAGTTGTCTATGTCATTAACATTAAACTAGGTCAAAGTTATTCTGTTTATTTTAACAAGGCGTGAAAGTGAGAATTTCGCAAGAATATCTGAATAACTGTTTATTTATCCTTACATATACATTTATTATCTCAAAGGTGGCCATATTGTGTTTTCGCTACGTATGGCGACATGTGACACAACGCTAAGGCGGAAAAATACTTTGTGATCCTTACGGTGTTCCCGAGCCGTGATAAAACAGTCTGCGTTTGAACTTCACTGTGAGAAACGATAGCAACAATATTCACTGAAATACCATTTGCAAGTTTCATAAAAATTATAATTTGTCATCATTATAAAACTATTGCAAGTAGTGTTGTACGTTTTCTCGTAAAAATACATATTTATAATCAAATTCCCATGAACTTAATGAAACACGCAGTAAAATATTTTCGGGGCAGTAAATTAATCTTAAGAAATATTTTGTTCAATAATAAACTTTTTTCCCAACAAATATATTTGTTTAATGAAACAACGTAGGTTACGTAAATTATTTTTATTTATTATCTAGGGATGAGCAGTAGGATGGAGGTTAGGGGGAGAAGCAAATTGCCAGAAGTATTAAAAAACATTGGTTAAGTCAAAGCGTTCAGAATCATAAAAAAAGACTTTATTTGATGCCCCTGACTTTTTACTTACTGACATCGGCGATAAAGTAAACGTGTATAGACGGTTGCAGTGAATGTCCGAAAATATTCGTGTATGGACTGCACTACACAAATCTGAAATAACAACTAAGAAGGCAAAATTCGTTTGTAAAACAGCGTTTTATACATTCCAGGAAAACGCAAATTTCAGCTATTGTATTCAAATGGTTGCAACTTTTATGTTTAACCGCATCCAGTAGGCTAAATTGAACAAACTTAAAACGTCCACACACCATTTGGGTGTATATATACACATATATATATATATATATTCATATGTGTAACATATAAAATCACTGTTCGTACAACGTACAAGTCCTCGTTTACCACCAGAAAATGCAAGGCCCTCTGATAGCAGTGTAAATATCAACGTGTGTGTAAAGCTATAGGTCCGCACTTCATATGGGTATATTTATATCATATTAACACACTGTGCCTACAAGTCCTCGTTTAACACCAGAATATGCAAGGTCCTCCGATTGCAGTGTAAATACCAACGTGTGTTTGAAGCCATAGGTCCGCACTTCATATGGGTATATTTATATCATATTAACACACTGTGCCTACAAGTCCTCGTTTAACACCAGAATATGCAAGGTCTTCTGATTGCAGTTTAAATACCAACGTGTGTTTGAAGCCATAGGTCCTCTTTTCATATGGGTATATTTATATCATCTAACACACTATACTTACAAGTTCTTCGTTTAACACCAGAAAATGCAAGGTCTTCTGATTACAGTGTAAATGCCTTTGTGTGTTTGAAGCTATAGGTACGCATTTCACATGGGTACATATATATATATATATATATATATATATATATATATATATATATAGTTTGGCACCGACTTTAAACCGATTAGTAGGTAGCACCTACCAATTATATTTTATTAAAATTATAGGTAATAATTATGTTTGGACAAGAACTGTCACATTGAAATTTATTGTATTGTTTATACAATTTTATTGTTTATACAATTATAATGTGAGAATTCGTGTCCAAACATATTACCTATAATTTTAATAAAATATTATAATTTTAATTATTTATTTTTCGATTTCTAGTACCTATAGTATTTTTTTGTGTTTTTTTAGGGCCGTTTGGTTTTTTAAAAATATTATTTTTATGTTTTAATCTTCATGTTCGAAGGCTTATGGTAGTTATGACTTCCAAATAAAATTAAAAATACATATTTCTAATAATACATATTCCTACATATTACAACTAAGAAGTTTATGAATTGAATGTAAGATAAAGGCTGTAAAGTAACGCGTAATAAAGAATTAATTGTTCATGTAGCACAGCTTACATGTATACGCCTGAAATGGCACCCAGTTAAGGTCCTCGGATCATGCGTCTGTGGCTTCGTAATGTGTGAAATGAGAGACGTCCACCACGTCCTCGCAACCAGCGTTAGACACTACGGAGATGTGTATTAGATGTGTGTAAACTCGAGCGAAATGTCCTCGTTTGGAGCGTTGAGAAACATGGGATACACACCGTGTGTAAAGGAGTGTAAGTGACAACGATACTAGCGCGACGTGGTGGTAACACACACACACTACATACTTGATTCTCTACGGTCTATCCGAGGACCTCAAAAAAAAATTTAAAAATCATGTTTTCACACACTAGGTTGACAGAACAGCGTGAATCCGAGGTCTTTTAATCCGAGGACCTGGGGGAGGTCCTCGGATTGCCAAAGGTCCTCGGATCCACGCTGAAATATCATGCTCAAGTCCTCGGATGATACCCTAAGTCCACACACACACACACACACACACACACGCACGCACCCCGGCTAGAGACGTACAGCAACTTCAGAAATTCTCGGGACAGCGGTGGCCCACTTGGGCCGCACACGAACCAGAGAGAGAGGGAGAGAACAAGAGATTGTAAGGAAGTGGGACAGAGAGTAAGAGAGAGGGGTAAAGAGAGACGGGAGACTAGACTGGTCTGAGAGGACGCACGGAAAAAGATTCTCGTTGGCTGCTGCCCGTACCCGCGACGATCCCGAAAAAAAGATATCGTGCTGCTTCTGATTTCAAATTACTTAACGCTTTCGTTGTTTGCATTTGCGGGTTAAGACGGAATCGCAACAGTCCGTCGTCTGTGGCCCGAAAAATTTAATCCATCTGTCCGTAAAAGTGTTTCATATTTTTGATGGATGGACAAAGGAAATAAGCTCCAAATGTCTGCAAGATTTTATCGTGTCAAACATTGTTATTAGAAGGTTTTGAGTTTTATTTCATTATTTAAGTTACGTTAGAATACATTTTAAACATATTTTTTTAACACAAAAATCATTCAGTTACTGATTAATTACTGACATGTTTACATAAATACTGGCGTGAAAACAAACTGAGTTTAATGAATTAGAAGTGCATAACTTACATTATTGTCATACTAACTTAACTATAACAGAGAAATTTTCTTCTAAATTAAAATCTTATCAACAGTTGGCAGCCCTGAAATGAAATTATATATATGACGGACGTACGAAATGCTGTAATCCTTCAGGGGTTGGCATTCGAACGTATGACGAGCGGACGACAACGGACGGGTGCGGACTATTGTAAGTACGGCTTAGGAGGTATATTTTAGATGTGACACTGAAACTATAAAATATTCTCCGAGGCAGTTAGTCCTAATGTTTGAGGGGATGCTTGTGGGGTGGATAAAGTTGTGTTGGATCAAGTCTTGTCTAAAATAAAATAATCAAGTTACAACGCAAAGGTAGCATAAAAAAAATAAGCTTATGCTTCTTCAAAGTTGAAATAACCAGTTATAGTTTTATCTACGTAATTAACTACACAGTGACGTAATTTATCGTCCAACAAATACACACAACCGCGCATTTTCATCCATGGACGCAACCGAAGTTGCGCGAGCGAACGTTCTAACTGTTTGGGCATGAAGTGTAGGCTTCCCCCACGGGAGCGAGCCCCCATACGCTGAATTACAATCAACCAGCACGTCCAGTTCCGAGAGAACGCCGCCGAGGAATGTCGCCACATCTCTCTCTCTCTCTCTCTCTCTCTCTCTCTCTCTCCCCCCCCCCCCCCCCATATCGTCCCCGGCACAACCAAAACTAAACCAAACCAACCTTCCAGGCCTGATCGCCTTCTTGAAAGAAGCCACACTGGCGGGCGGAGACCGACGGGGTCCATGCAACCCGATACGGAAGGATTATACGGATTATTCACGGAGCCACGCAGCGCGATGTTACACACAAGACAACCATCTCGGACAGCCGACTCGCTGCGAGGCAAGAACCAACACGTCTCGAGTTCTCTTCGTGCCTCACCTCACTCCGCGGAGATAATACGGCGTAGCAGATGGCGCGCGATTATAAGTACAGATCTGAAAAAAAAATTTGTTGTTTTTTTACGGTCTGTCATTCTAAATTTTCTTCTAATAATAATTAACCTTCACTATATGCAAAGTCAGGTCCATCCATCATGATTTAGGATTTACATAATGTTTTCACGGAAATCACTCCTGACAAATGCTTATACACCATTGCGGTTTATTCCTCTATTCCCCTGATTATAGTTACAGACGTGAGTAGAAAATTTTTTTCATATGAATTTTTTTTCTTTTTATCCCAATACCAACACAGATTTACACAACTGAAAAAAAAAAAAAGTTGATATCGAAGCTAGGTTGATATGTCATGCAATTACTTATTCCCTGCAGATTGGGAGGTACTGTTTAAACAACATTTTTTTGTTCCTCTCATTTCGTATCATTGGACCTACCCAACTCGCAGATGTTAAGTGAGCCATTAAGTGGTAAAGGAAGACAAAAATGTATTTTTATTGGTTATATTAGTGCAAGAAACTTGATATAAATTTATGTGTGTGTTTCTGTGAGTATAACGAGTTGATTTTTTTTTTTTTTTTTTTTGAAAATTTTTCTCCAAAAAAAATACTATCGCTAATTATAACGCTTTCCTGTCTCTACTGCCCTTGTCGTCAAAGAGTAGTAAAATTAAATACATTAAAAATGTAGTACATTCAGTAAGGTGCGTGATAATCCCAAGCAGGTACTTCACCAGTAGTGATGGAACTTTATTTTTAAATTAAAACCGCGATCCACAAGAATGCCGTTATTCGGGATTCCTCGCTTCCGAGGTGAAAGCGGCCGCAGCCGACTTTACAGGTGACATTTGCCGACGGACGCAGATGGCGGTCGTCTTCTACGGCCGCAGTCTCCCACTTACGACACCGCGGAGCCAGACGCTCGAATAATCTATATGCATTGCATTCTTTTCTTCTTGTTTTGGTGTTTTGTAAAAGTTGGAGTTGGGTTAGGTGTCTTACATAATTAAATGTCCGAATACATTCGTTAACTTGAACTTTTTGTCTCAACGTGTGTTCTTTGGTGCCATACAAGAACTCATGATATATGTCTATTGTTTTTTGTTAGTGAAAGTGTAGATTATTTAAACGATGATTGATAGCGGACACCGGACACTATGACAATGAGCAGTTTTGTTTCCGGGTCGTAGACTTTCCCTAAGATCTTGTGTAGCCGTTAGGGTTGCGAACCTTAGATAGTCCTTTCCCCTAGGAGAAACCTAATATCCACTGACATTGAATCAAAGACGCTCGAATAATCTACATTCATTGCATTCTTTTCTTCTTGTTTTGGTGTTTTGTAAAAGTTGGAGTTGGGTTAGGTGTGTTACATAATTGTCTTGTAAAAATTCGTTATTTTTCCTTCCTTTTGGGTGCTTGTGTGTGCGATTCTGCAGAATTTGTTATTCATTAAATCAGTGCTCGTAACACACCCTAGCAACACAGGAAGCTAGCTGCAACCTTACAGCAGCAACCTGTCTACATGCAAAGCTCGTAATACCAGCATTCACGCCTGGAGGCAGCACAGACAACGCGAATGTTTATTTTGTTAATGTTGTGATGCACAACTTTATCCTCATCGTTTCAGTTTTACAGCCACTCGGTAGTATTCTTTTGATGGTTCACTTTGCTTCTATGCAAATATATTTTTTCCCGAACCTAATTTAAAAAAATGTAAGTGCGTTTGCAGGAGAGACCCGTGTTAGGGATATACCTAGATGCGTCTCAGGTCGAGGCCTACTATACGCCTATTCATGCTGGGATAAGCCGTCCAGGTAAAGATTCGCATACATCGTGTGCTCTGTGCGAGGATTGGCCAGTCATGGCAGCGATTAGCGCCATAACTAACTTCCCTAACTTAAAACTATGCTAAGTTGGGCCCAGGTAAAACCTGCATAGACACAGGGAAAACCCTGGGAAAGACATGCGGGATACAAGGGCTGGCTGGTTTTAAAGCAGTGAAGCACGCACCCCGGTTCTTAATGCTTTCGTGATTGGTTCGCATTCGAATTTCACTGACGCACGAATAGTTACGAACATACATCCAAAGTTCGCCACTCGCTTGTGCGATTTCGTGATCACGATAAAGAAAAAAAAACCTTTAAGAGAAGCATTCATTTGCAAAGATTTAATAAAGCATAACCAACCTTTCACTTTGAGTTACAATCACCCGGACAGGCGAACACGCACAAGCACCCAAAAGGAAGGGGAAAAAAACTAATTTTTACAAGACATTTAATTATGTAACACACCTAACCCAACTCCAACTTTTACAAAACACCAAAACAAGACGAAAAGAATGCAATGAATATACATAGATTAATCGAGCGTATTTGACTCAATGTCAGTGGATCTTCGGTTTCTCCTAGGGGAAAGGACTATCGAAGGTTCGCAACCCTAAAACGGCTACACAAGATCTTGGGGAAAACCTTACGACCCGGAAAAAAAACTGCTCATCGTCATAGTGTCCGGTGTCCGCTATCAATCATCGTCTAAATAATCTACACTTTCACTAACAAAAAACAATAGACATTTACCATGAGTTCTTGTAGGTATGGCACCGAAGAACACACGTTGAGACAAAAAGTTCTAGTTGACGAATGTATTCGGACCACACTGTCCACGCCATCAATGACGACAGAGGATCACGAGGTACCAATATCAGCGATCGGTGTACGTCTGATACGATTTGGGACCCTGCTAATGTAGACGAACCATAAGACGAGCTTTTCGTGTGTTGATTTGGGGGGAGAGAGAGAGAGTGACGCCGCAGACGGGAAGATACACCACCTGCGGCAGGCGGTAGGTTTTTTTCTCTCTCCCCCCACCCTCAAACGCAGCCACCAACCGGCGCCCCGCAACTCACGAAGTCTTCTCCTCTCGCCCGACCTTTGAATATATATACTGTATAGAAGTCGCGAGTGGATAGGATTTACTCTACGTCTTTCAGAAGCGTATGATGAGCAGCTTGGGAACTTCACCGCTGCAGTGCGCTGCCGTAACGCCCTGTATCGTCTTAGTTGTTATTTACACGTTAGAGCGCAGCGCTGTCGCCCGCTGTCATTCCCCGCACCCCTCATCCATCATTCACTGCAGCTCAAGGTCGTTCAACGCGAGGGGGAAGGGGTGTTTGAGAGTTCGACACTTGTCCGCTAGGGACCACCACAAGTCGATGCCCTAGAGACGGTGGCGATTGCGGCGGTGAATTAACCAACTACCTCAAAACCGTATTAGAAATTTTAACCTGGGCTGGCGACTTCTATACAGTATATATATTCAAAGGCCCGACCAACCCTCAGGCTGGGGCTCGCTCGGCGTCCAAATCCAGCCTCTTCCCTCTTACTTGAGTCTCGTTCCCGCACGCCTGGTTGATTTTTTTTTCTCGTTGGTAATTGTTCCTTATTGCGTATACAGTTTATATCAGTGTTTTACTATTTCATAGTTTCGAAATCAAGCATATTTTTGTTACGTTACAGTTTCGGATTTCAAACACATTCAATTACTTAATTTTAATATTTTTACGTTACAATGCCAACTATTGGATACGTTACGCGGATAATAAAGGAATGACTAAGCAACAACAACAACATGGCGTGTGAGAACAAGTCTACCTTATTTGTAGGTAATTTTACACTAGAATTCTCGCTGTTTAAAAGCTGGTCACACAAAATACAGTGCGAATGTATTTTTACGATTTATTGTATTCATTTGATATTTATTTTCGTCACGTCTGTAACCTTTTTTAACGGAATTTTTTTAAACGGTGGGGAAATCCACTCCTCAAATATCAAAACTTCATTATTTCAAAGATTTGATATTTTAGGAAAATTATTCGAAGACAAATATGTGAGGAAGGAAATCTTCATAAATTAAAACACTAACAACTGTGTAGTGCTTCATTATACTACATTATTTATCAGCTAAAACATGCTCTGGTAATGTTTATTTAGCACTTCAATTTTTGACTCAAAAAGAAACACTTATATCCTAAACAAGTAAATAATCTTTTTACATTTAAAAATAAAATTTAACTTAAAAAAGGGTTTAATGTTTCTTCAAAACCTAAAAAATATCTGGTTTTTTTTTTTACGTTATGTTCAGTTTAAATCAGTTATATAAGACATTACAGTTGATAAATAAAAATATTGTACAGCAAATATATAATGTTCCTGAAATGATTGTGAATACTGCTGTGTACTTAGGCTTCAAACATACATGTTCCTAATAACAACCCCATTTCTTAGGTTCCAAGACAAAAAAAACCTTACAATCACTACAGGCCTCTTGCACAATTGTAATGTTACTTATGACTGTTATAGATCCACAACCATTAATATTCGGCGCTTCATTCTAAATATAATTTATTACTGCAAACAATTTCAATTTGATTAAAAACAATAAGTCCAGTTGTGCTTCACAATGAATCTGCTTGGAGTTAAGGGGCCTCCCTAGTAGCACCAGAAGTTAGCGGAACACTATGTTTTTAAAATAATGATGGGACTTTATTAATCGACACTACGAATCTGAAAATTTTTCACCCACGAGAAGATAATACACGAATTGTCTGTATACTTTTACATTTTTGTTTTTTTCTATCAAAATATGAAATAAAAAATCACCAACTTGTCCAACTTTGGGGCCATTTTATACTGCTTAGGAGAATGACAGAAAAAAAGTACAAGTCTAGAAAAAAAGATAAGTTTTTTCTGAAGAAATTCATGTATTTAAATCATATAGTCATCGCTTTGAATTCCGAGATATCTTTTCCACAATTTCCGCAAATCCTGAAAGTTTTCCACCGTCTCGTGCTGCCGCTCGGCGAAGCCAGCTCGCAGGCCACACAGCTCAGGTAGCCGGGTGGAGGAACACGTGGTCGGAGGGGAGGCAGGCTACCTGTGTGTGCGTGCGTGCGTGAGAGGGAGACAACCCACAACCGGCACCGGTAAAAGATAATCCCGTGACCGAAAGAAATTCTCAGAATTGCTTTTAGTGTGCCTCGCCACAGTACCATGTGCTCGACTTACTCTGTGACTATATTCGTGTATCTCTAAAACATTGCTTTTGTTTAAACTACAAATATCCTAAAGCTTACCATACTAGATCATGTATTACGAAATAAAGTATTGAAACTAATCAATCAACACATTGAAAGTTGTCCTACAAACTATTTATTGGTGGCTTTACAGTCTCGCTAGCTAATTCGACAAAATTTATATTTAATTTTTAACATGAAAATACACTTCATTGTTTTTCCTTTTATTTTTAATAAAAATTCAAGAAACAATTATTGTACCACCCAATATTTTTTAAAATTATTTTAGTTTTCCAAAATGATTTTACACATCTTACAACGCCGGGGAAAAATGTTATACTGGTATCAACCAAATGGTTAACTATTTACAAAAGTTTTGATACTTAAAAATGTAGGTTTTATAACAAATGTATTTTAAATTAAAAGAAAAATCGTATTTTGAAAACTAAATGTCATTTTGCTATGCTTTATGGTTAGATAGATATCTGATTGCCTGCACTGTTTTAAAAATGTTCATGGGATGATATATAAAAAAATAAAAACTAGGGAAGTTCTATATTAAATAAGCTAGTCAGAATTATGTAAATGTTCCTCCTGGCGCAGGAATCACGAGGAGGATTGAAGATGAGGTCAGTGACCGATCGCTCACATATGTAGTTATGGATGGTACGTTATTAATTACAAAATTCAAAAACCATTTTGAAGTTAAAAAGTATAATTAGTGGCAATGTTTAATAAAGATGACGTAAATTTTCAGATAAACTTATTTCTACAGCTCAATTAATTAATAAGGGCAGGAAATAAATTTTTTACAGCAATTATACAAAATAATTAAAAAAATTTAAACCACAATTAATTTATCCAAAAACCAAAATTAAGTAAATATTGCCCACACATTACAACATCCACGAAAGAACCTTGCAAATTATTTTTGTTATATGCATTATTTTGCATTCAAGTTCTTTATTTTTTTATACTTCACCTACTTATAATTGTTACATATTTGGCACATGGTCCGTCACGCCCAATTAAAGGGCCTGAATAAGTAGAACGCGTTTCTGATCAAATTGCACGCCTGTTACTTTACCTGCAACCCGGAGCGGTGTGAAATAAATTATTGTACATTCGTGACGTTGGCAATCAACTTAAATATTTATGAGTTTTAAAACCAAACATAACTATAACGGATAATCAAAGAAATTTTGAAATTTTGAAAGCTTGTTCTGTTTTTATATAGTACACAAAGCAGTTAAACCATAAATTATTTGTTGTTGAAAAAAAAAAATCCTTAACCTTTCGTGCTTTTTTTCATTTATTTTTATTACCAGATATTTCCGTTTAAGTAATACTTATATATATAACAATATAGCAATCTAGAAAAAAAATTAAGGTAGCCTTATTCCAAATATGTTATGATAGACGTTAGTTAACTAAGAATATAAATTCGCTTTACAACCACAGCTTGTACACAAGTAAAAAAAAAACATGGTTCTACTTACAGGCCGTATTGAACGTAGGGTAGGTTTATGACAAATACAACAGCAATAAACATATGGCTGAGTCTGCTTTCATGTACACTTTTTTTTTAAGTTATCACTTTTAAAGCGGGTAAAGGGTACCTATCAAGTAGCTTAGCATTACCCAAAGTGAATGTCGTGCTCCAGAAAATGTTCGAACTATGTAATATTTGTATCACTGTTGCGTTACAGACCTGCAACTTTTTTCAGTGCGCGATGTCACTCTCATGTAAAAATATGTCGTGTTTAGCGCAAACGTGTTCGAATGAATCCACATCGAGCTGCCAAAGAATACCTATCGATGTCGGCAACATACATAAGTATACAAACCAACGTTTACAAGTGTATTCATACGTAAGTATAAAACTGGCGGCGGGCCATGATGCAGTTGGTTCTTCGCGTACAGTCCACTGACGGGATAAGAAGCGTCAAAGATCTTATATGGCTATTCTGTAAACTTGTATGTCATTTCACTGCCTGCTTTAGACAAACAACATCCATTACTTTTAGCTTAGGCTTGAAAAGAATTACTCCGGCCGGCTTTCTTATATGACTTATTTCAGCTCCTCGTGCGACCAGTGTGTATCGCGGCCTTATCTTTGGGTGAAAGTTATTTGTAAGGGAAGTTGTATCGGTAATGTTCATCATGTATTACATAACAATTCGACTTAGATACGCACATGTGTTTTTAAAATATATGTTTAATAACTTGCAATACAAAGTATGTGTTGAATTTCATGTATTGAATTTTTTTTTACATTATGTACGAACATAATAATCACAATATTTCATGAGAAATTTTTAAAACATTTTACAAAGTAATCTCTAATTTCTTCCACACCTCATGGTTAACCTTACTATTTTATTTCATGTTTCAGTTGATTTAAACTGTTTGGAATCATAATATGACGGACAATGAAGAATATTAGTTTCAGTAAATTTTATGAGAGGATTTACTTATTACATTAAATATACCTCAATTTTTACCTCAAAGGAAAAAAAGTTGCATATCATTAAATGATAAATATTTGTTTCCCATTAATATAGTTTATGAACATAACTTATTGTTATAATACCTACATTAGTTAAATTGTGTTTTTGTAATGCTCTCCTATTTCAGTAAAATTTTTGGGCAAATTGAATAGCATATAGTCGATCTTTAACATAAGCTTTTGGAATACATAAATATAATAAATTATGTTCTCGTGATTTTAACAATTAAATATTTCTTCGCATGAAAAAATTAATTAACTAAAAAATATTTCAGTAATTTATACTTAAGGACTAAAAAATTTTATTTTTATAATATAATAATATTGTATGTATGTATACTTTTCTGAAAAAAGTAGATTCAAGAAAACAAATTTTCTTTTTTTTAATTTTGTTCTTGAACTTACTTGACAAGCGATATTGAACTTCAACTTTATACTTTCGGTATAGCACTTTTCGATTTATTTTCTCCAAACGGGAATTAAAAGTAAAGAATAAATAACATTTTCCTCTATAATTATTGCAGCCGTATACTGAAAAGTTTAACTTTCCTTTATTTGCATGACGCGGAGCTCCTAACTACACAAAATTGTTGTTATTTATTTTGAACGTTGTATTTATGTTTCCTTACAAACTTAACTGAACCTCTTAACATTTAATTTCATCAAAAGTTATACAATATAAGTATCAAGTTAAAATATTTTTAAGTGTAGTTGTGGCTATTTTGTTGTTGAAAATGACACTCTTAAGTTTGAATGAAAGTGAGATATGATAAAATTATATTTGTAGTTAAAAACAGATAATTCATTTCAAATTCAATCTTTTGTTACATGCATATTTCCAAATAAATTTGACAATATATTAAATTCTATGCATTTGAATCTATGCGTATATTCTGCAGCATTAATTCCTATAAGCAAATACTTATTACGTACAATTTACTTTTAGTCCTGTCGTATAGTTATGCAAAAAATTGTATCAAAAGTATTGTTTATTCTATGCGGTTATGGTTTAAAAAGAAAAAAAAAGTAATTTAATTTATTTTTAAATTCGGTTGTCAGTAAGAACACGTATTTAGTGTAATACGACATATATTATTCTGTTTATTAAAACATTACTATCGATAACTCCATTTTAGATTTATCTGTCTATATGTTATATTTCAAATTGATTCTTTTTCTTCGGCTTATGACAGCAGCAAATTTTGTTTTATCGCATATGTAATGTTTTTATGTTTTGCATATTATAATTAATGAGTTAGTATTGTTGGCGGGTGAGGCTTTTTCACAAATGGACGCGTTCTTGGCGGCTAGCAGGTAGAACGCGTGTATTACGCAGGCTGGATAGGGAAGTACGACTGCGGGCGAGCTCCATGATAGAAGCAACGGGAGTAGTAGCACTCGGCTATTTGTATAGGTTGGGATAGCTGTGCGAATGGTAGAACAGACCACGGGTCTATGGTGAGGAAAAAGGTCCCAAGCTCGACATCCCGACGATGAGACCCTTTACGAACTGTCGATGGATCATCAGGAAAGTTAACAACTTCTTCAGAAACTTGAGTCCCTCTTTCAAAATTCAGTTTAATACCTGGAGATGACTATATTCGGTGTTCTACCAAGCGAAGCATACTCTTAATTCATTACTAGTTGATGTTTAATATTTTGACGCAAAATAAAATTGTGAATCAGCTTACTTTGCTCATGCCAGGTTTTACAAGTTTTGTCAAAGTTAATTAAATGAATAAAAATTGTGTCCCTTTGTTGCTGGCTACCCGCAAGAAATTATCATGGTGAATAATAATAATTTTAAGTCGACATGTAATATTATGATTTTTATGGGATTGTGTTTTGGTAATGGTGTGTGTAACTGTCTTGTGTATTTTATTACATTCACTTCACGTAACGAATTGTCTGAACGTAATGTTATTGTTTGTTTGTTTTAATATTTCGTTTTATTGAACAAAGATACATAGTTTGCCACTTCGAGCGACTACAGAAATGACAATACAATTAGTTTACAGTGTTCCAAACATTTTAGTTTCCTCTACTGTACATGGGGCGAATATTTTTTATGTTATGTTTACTGAAACCATTTTACGCGCTAAGTGAGATGTTGCGATTGAGTAGAAGGGAAAATATGTCTTAAAACCCTGCGTAATGTTATGAATTCCATTCATTCGTTTACTCTGTGATCCGGAGGGTCTAATGTTAAGACTGAATACATGTGCACTTCCTCTATGTAGAGTGGCTTCATTGAGATGAAAGCAAAGCCCACGTTGATGAAATACTTATTAATTAAAAAATTAAAATGTTGTTTTATGCTTCAATTTCTGTTAGTGTCGTACACAGATTAAAAATGTAATGCAGAGTTCCTCAGTTTTATGTATACTGAAATTTGCTCATGTGTAGAGTAGTTATTAAAAGCATAAAAAACATATATGACGAATTGTTGTGTATTATTTCCATTAGGCGTGACCATGAAAATAGATAAGATTTTATCATTATGTGAAATCTACATTTTAAATGTTGGCGTTTAAATATTTATGAAAGCGTGTGATATTAAAGCACTATTTATCTATTAAGGAAGTAGGTAGTTTCTTTGATTTTAGAAGGGTTTTTTAAACAAACAGCTAAATTAATTCAAAAATTTGAACTACTGCAAGCAAAAAATACTTTATTCCATTTTTATTTTAAAATTAGCCATTGTATTCTACCTTGCTTACACTCTATTATCGAAAAATATTTTTTTTTTTTTTGACAGAGATGAATACCGTAAATTAATACACAAAACATACATGTTTTCGTATGAAAAACAGTGACGAAATCAAAATTATTTTGATAGTTTGTATAGAAAATCCCCAACAGTAGTGGTGGTATATTTAGGGATTTATTTGTAGATGGGTAAGTACTATTCCACAATAAAAAGGAGTTATCGTCAATTATCAAAGCAGCCATATTTCGTATCTTCTTTGACAGCCTAAATACAGCAACAAATGACGTACTTGGCTAAACATTAATTCCAGCTGCATGCGTAGATTCCGGGAGGAGGGGAGAATCTCAGGGTGGCCCGAACCTCCCTGAAATAAAAAAAGTCCGTCTGAGGGGGCCCCGCTTGCATTTGCAAAATCTTCACGTTATCCCGTGGGCCTCATGGGAATCCTACAAATTTTCGCCCGTGATTCCAGCTATACATTTCACTGACACCTTGAGCACAACAGTCAGTGCACACTGAGTTCTTCCATACCACCCGCACTTGTCTTCGATAAAATCTGAACTCAGGTGGATTCAGCGTGACTGACTAAGCCTGCAGACTGAATCCACCTGTAGGCCGCTGTTGCAACAGCTAAGAAATTTACACTGCTCGTAGTGAACAGTCTGTATGTAACTCGAAACGTGATTCCAGTTCATTCGTGTATACTTATTCATCATATTATGCAACGTTAAAGTCATTAAAAAAATATGCAAAAATAAAATAAAATGCTAAACGTGTAATAAGAGCCAGAAAATAATAATATGCAGTAATATTTAGTGTAACTAAATACGACGTGAACCCTAGAATACAAAGTTGACGATGTGTCGTTGGTGGGAACACTTGTTTGTTCCTGACATTTTTTTTCTTTACAGAATTTAAAAGTAAGTTTGACATGCACTTTTTATTCAGGAAGTAAGTTAAAAATTTATTTGTCGTTATTGCGATTTAAAAAGTTGATTTGTGTCTAAGATTAAAAATAATTAATATTATTTTCATCATTTTATTCCCAGTTTTATTACTCAATTATTAGTAGGACGTTATTTCTCGTCGCGGTGCGGAATACTTTTATGAATGAAAGCATAACTGTTCGTGCAAAACCATTCATCACACAAATGTCAGTTCGAAAGTATAATGTTGGAAATTTTTTTTAATGATATAATTTTTGCATTTTTCCCCCCCTGAAAACACAAGCTAACACATCGATAGTTGGTGACAGCATTTTTTGTAATGTATGTAAATCTCTTAATTATGTAGAACGTTAATTAAAAAATAAAAATACATGTTTTAAACAGAATTGACGATTGTTTGCATTTCATGGATATGGACTGGATCGCAACACTAATTTAATGTTTCAAGTTAATAAACACTGTCAGGAAGCAAGCAAGGCAATGCGAGAACATTATCCTTTTGGTTGAATGTAGCGAAAGGGAAAAACAGTCATCTTTCTTGCCACGATCTTGTTCGCAGATAACGCAGGTATAAGTAGCAAATGGACTCCACACAATGACAACCCTCCCATTATTCCGCCCCCCCTCGCTGAAACGCCCTCTCCCCCCTCCACCTCGGCGCAGGCGACAGTCTCAGGTATATCGCCCCGCCCAACCACTGGCAGTAGCACGTGGCCAGTGGCCCACCGCGCTAAACATTTTTACTAGGGAGGCCCCTTAAGGGCGCGGTGGGCCACTGGCCACGTGCTACTGCCAGTGGTTGGGCGGGGCGATATACCTGAGACTGTCGCCTGCGCCGAGGTGGAGGGGGGAGAGGGCGTTTCAGCAAGGGGGGGCGGAATAATGGGAGGGTTGTCATTGTGTGGAGTCCATTTGCTACTTATACCTGCGTTATCTGCGAACAAGATCGTGGCAAGAAAGGTGACTGTTTTTCCCTTTCGCTACATTCAACCAAAAGGATAATGTTCTCGCATTGCCTTGCTTGCTTCCTGACAGTGTTTATTAACTTGAAACATTAAATTAGTGTTGCGATCCAGTCCATATCCATGAAATGCAAACAATCGTCAATTCTGTTTAAAACATGTATTTTTATTTTAATTAACGTTCTACATAATTAAGAGATTTACATACATTACAAAAAATGCTGTCACCAACTATCGATGTGTTAGCTTGTGTTTTCAGGGGGGGAAAAATGCAAAAATTATATCATTAAAAAAAATTTCCAACATTATACTTTCGAACTGACATTTGTGTGATGAATGGTTTTGCACGAACAGTTATGCTTTCATTCATAAAAGTATTCCGCACCGCGACGAGAAATAACGTCCTACTAATAATTGAGTAATAAAACTGGGAATAAAATGATGAAAATAATATTAATTATTTTTAATCTTAGACACAAATCAACTTTTTAAATCGCAATAACGACAAATAAATTTTTAACTTACTTCCTGAATAAAAAGTGCATGTCAAACTTACTTTTAAATTCTGTAAAGAAAAAAAATGTCAGGAACAAACAAGTGTTCCCACCAACGACACATCGTCAACTTTGTATTCTAGGGTTCACGTCGTATTTAGTTACACTAAATATTACTGCATATTATTATTTTCTGGCTCTTATTACACGTTTAGCATTTTATTTTATTTTTGCATATTTTTTTAATGACTTTAACGTTGCATAATATGATGAATAAGTATACACGAATGAACTGGAATCACGTTTCGAGTTACATACAGACTGTTCACTACGAGCAGTGTAAATTTCTTAGCTGTTGCAACAGCGGCCTACAGGTGGATTCAGTCTGCAGGCTTAGTCAGTCACGCTGAATCCACCTGAGTTCAGATTTTATCGAAGACAAGTGCGGGTGGTATGGAAGAACTCAGTGTGCACTGACTGTTGTGCTCAAGGTGTCAGTGAAATGTATAGCTGGAATCACGGGCGAAAATTTGTAGGATTCCCATGAGGCCCACGGGATAACGTGAAGATTTTGCAAATGCAAGCGGGGCCCCCTCAGACGGACTTTTTTTATTTCAGGGAGGTTCGGGCCACCCTGAGATTCTCCCCTCCTCCCGGAATCTACGCATGCAGCTGGAATTAATGTTTAGCCAAGTACGTCATTTGTTGCTGTATTTAGGCTGTCAAAGAAGATACGAAATATGGCTGCTTTGATAATTGACGATAACTCCTTTTTATTGTGGAATAGTACTTACCCATCTACAAATAAATCCCTAAATATACCACCACTACTGTTGGGGATTTTCTATACAAACTATCAAAATAATTTTGATTTCGTCACTGTTTTTCATACGAAAACATGTATGTTTTGTGTATTAATTTACGGTATTCATCTCTGTCAAAAAAAAAAAAAAATATTTTTCGATAATAGAGTGTAAGCAAGGTAGAATACAATGGCTAATTTTAAAATAAAAATGGAATAAAGTATTTTTTGCTTGCAGTAGTTCAAATTTTTGAATTAATTTAGCTGTTTGTTTAAAAAACCCTTCTAAAATCAAAGAAACTACCTACTTCCTTAATAGATAAATAGTGCTTTAATATCACACGCTTTCATAAATATTTAAACGCCAACATTTAAAATGTAGATTTCACATAATGATAAAATCTTATCTATTTTCATGGTCACGCCTAATGGAAATAATACACAACAATTCGTCATATATGTTTTTTATGCTTTTAATAACTACTCTACACATGAGCAAATTTCAGTATACATAAAACTGAGGAACTCTGCATTACATTTTTAATCTGTGTACGACACTAACAGAAATTGAAGCATAAAACAACATTTTAATTTTTTAATTAATAAGTATTTCATCAACGTGGGCTTTGCTTTCATCTCAATGAAGCCACTCTACATAGAGGAAGTGCACATGTATTCAGTCTTAACATTAGACCCTCCGGATCACAGAGTAAACGAATGAATGGAATTCATAACATTACGCAGGGTTTTAAGACATATTTTCCCTTCTACTCAATCGCAACATCTCACTTAGCGCGTAAAATGGTTTCAGTAAACATAACATAAAAAATATTCGCCCCATGTACAGTAGAGGAAACTAAAATGTTTGGAACACTGTAAACTAATTGTATTGTCATTTCTGTAGTCGCTCGAAGTGGCAAACTATGTATCTTTGTTCAATAAAACGAAATATTAAAACAAACAAACAATAACATTACGTTCAGACAATTCGTTACGTGAAGTGAATGTAATAAAATACACAAGACAGTTACACACACCATTACCAAAACACAATCCCATAAAAATCATAATATTACATGTCGACTTAAAATTATTATTATTCACCATGATAATTTCTTGCGGGTAGCCAGCAACAAAGGGACACAATTTTTATTCATTTAATTAACTTTGACAAAACTTGTAAAACCTGGCATGAGCAAAGTAAGCTGATTCACAATTTTATTTTGCGTCAAAATATTAAACATCAACTAGTAATGAATTAAGAGTATGCTTCGCTTGGTAGAACACCGAATATAGTCATCTCCAGGTATTAAACTGAATTTTGAAAGAGGGACTCAAGTTTCTGAAGAAGTTGTTAACTTTCCTGATGATCCATCGACAGTTCGTAAAGGGTCTCATCGTCGGGATGTCGAGCTTGGGACCTTTTTCCTCACCATAGACCCGTGGTCTGTTCTACCATTCGCACAGCTATCCCAACCTATACAAATAGCCGAGTGCTACTACTCCCGTTGCTTCTATCATGGAGCTCGCCCGCAGTCGTACTTCCCTATCCAGCCTGCGTAATACAAGCGTTCTACCTGCTAGCCGCCAAGAACGCGTCCATTTGTGAAAAAGCCTCACCCGCCAACAATACTAACTCATTAATTATAATATGCAAAACATAAAAACATTACATATGCGATAAAACAAAATTTGCTGCTGTCATAAGCCGAAGAAAAAGAATCAATTTGAAATATAACATATAGACAGATAAATCTAAAATGGAGTTATCGATAGTAATGTTTTAATAAACAGAATAATATATGTCGTATTACACTAAATACGTGTTCTTACTGACAACCGAATTTAAAAATAAATTAAATTACTTTTTTTTTCTTTTTAAACCATAACCGCATAGAATAAACAATACTTTTGATACAATTTTTTGCATAACTATACGACAGGACTAAAAGTAAATTGTACGTAATAAGTATTTGCTTATAGGAATTAATGCTGCAGAATATACGCATAGATTCAAATGCATAGAATTTAATATATTGTCAAATTTATTTGGAAATATGCATGTAACAAAAGATTGAATTTGAAATGAATTATCTGTTTTTAACTACAAATATAATTTTATCATATCTCACTTTCATTCAAACTTAAGAGTGTCATTTTCAACAACAAAATAGCCACAACTACACTTAAAAATATTTTAACTTGATACTTATATTGTATAACTTTTGATGAAATTAAATGTTAAGAGGTTCAGTTAAGTTTGTAAGGAAACATAAATACAACGTTCAAAATAAATAACAACAATTTTGTGTAGTTAGGAGCTCCGCGTCATGCAAATAAAGGAAAGTTAAACTTTTCAGTATACGGCTGCAATAATTATAGAGGAAAATGTTATTTATTCTTTACTTTTAATTCCCGTTTGGAGAAAATAAATCGAAAAGTGCTATACCGAAAGTATAAAGTTGAAGTTCAATATCGCTTGTCAAGTAAGTTCAAGAACAAAATTAAAAAAAAGAAAATTTGTTTTCTTGAATCTACTTTTTTCAGAAAAGTATACATACATACAATATTATTATATTATAAAAATAAAATTTTTTAGTCCTTAAGTATAAATTACTGAAATATTTTTTAGTTAATTAATTTTTTCATGCGAAGAAATATTTAATTGTTAAAATCACGAGAACATAATTTATTATATTTATGTATTCCAAAAGCTTATGTTAAAGATCGACTATATGCTATTCAATTTGCCCAAAAATTTTACTGAAATAGGAGAGCATTACAAAAACACAATTTAACTAATGTAGGTATTATAACAATAAGTTATGTTCATAAACTATATTAATGGGAAACAAATATTTATCATTTAATGATATGCAACTTTTTTTCCTTTGAGGTAAAAATTGAGGTATATTTAATGTAATAAGTAAATCCTCTCATAAAATTTACTGAAACTAATATTCTTCATTGTCCGTCATATTATGATTCCAAACAGTTTAAATCAACTGAAACATGAAATAAAATAGTAAGGTTAACCATGAGGTGTGGAAGAAATTAGAGATTACTTTGTAAAATGTTTTAAAAATTTCTCATGAAATATTGTGATTATTATGTTCGTACATAATGTAAAAAAAAATTCAATACATGAAATTCAACACATACTTTGTATTGCAAGTTATTAAACATATATTTTAAAAACACATGTGCGTATCTAAGTCGAATTGTTATGTAATACATGATGAACATTACCGATACAACTTCCCTTACAAATAACTTTCACCCAAAGATAAGGCCGCGATACACACTGGTCGCACGAGGAGCTGAAATAAGTCATATAAGAAAGCCGGCCGGAGTAATTCTTTTCAAGCCTAAGCTAAAAGTAATGGATGTTGTTTGTCTAAAGCAGGCAGTGAAATGACATACAAGTTTACAGAATAGCCATATAAGATCTTTGACGCTTCTTATCCCGTCAGTGGACTGTACGCGAAGAACCAACTGCATCATGGCCCGCCGCCAGTTTTATACTTACGTATGAATACACTTGTAAACGTTGGTTTGTATACTTATGTATGTTGCCGACATCGATAGGTATTCTTTGGCAGCTCGATGTGGATTCATTCGAACACGTTTGCGCTAAACACGACATATTTTTACATGAGAGTGACATCGCGCACTGAAAAAAGTTGCAGGTCTGTAACGCAACAGTGATACAAATATTACATAGTTCGAACATTTTCTGGAGCACGACATTCACTTTGGGTAATGCTAAGCTACTTGATAGGTACCCTTTACCCGCTTTAAAAGTGATAACTTAAAAAAAAAGTGTACATGAAAGCAGACTCAGCCATATGTTTATTGCTGTTGTATTTGTCATAAACCTACCCTACGTTCAATACGGCCTGTAAGTAGAACCATGTTTTTTTTTTACTTGTGTACAAGCTGTGGTTGTAAAGCGAATTTATATTCTTAGTTAACTAACGTCTATCATAACATATTTGGAATAAGGCTACCTTAATTTTTTTTCTAGATTGCTATATTGTTATATATATAAGTATTACTTAAACGGAAATATCTGGTAATAAAAATAAATGAAAAAAAGCACGAAAGGTTAAGGATTTTTTTTTTTCAACAACAAATAATTTATGGTTTAACTGCTTTGTGTACTATATAAAAACAGAACAAGCTTTCAAAATTTCAAAATTTCTTTGATTATCCGTTATAGTTATGTTTGGTTTTAAAACTCATAAATATTTAAGTTGATTGCCAACGTCACGAATGTACAATAATTTATTTCACACCGCTCCGGGTTGCAGGTAAAGTAACAGGCGTGCAATTTGATCAGAAACGCGTTCTACTTATTCAGGCCCTTTAATTGGGCGTGACGGACCATGTGCCAAATATGTAACAATTATAAGTAGGTGAAGTATAAAAAAATAAAGAACTTGAATGCAAAATAATGCATATAACAAAAATAATTTGCAAGGTTCTTTCGTGGATGTTGTAATGTGTGGGCAATATTTACTTAATTTTGGTTTTTGGATAAATTAATTGTGGTTTAAATTTTTTTAATTATTTTGTATAATTGCTGTAAAAAATTTATTTCCTGCCCTTATTAATTAATTGAGCTGTAGAAATAAGTTTATCTGAAAATTTACGTCATCTTTATTAAACATTGCCACTAATTATACTTTTTAACTTCAAAATGGTTTTTGAATTTTGTAATTAATAACGTACCATCCATAACTACATATGTGAGCGATCGGTCACTGACCTCATCTTCAATCCTCCTCGTGATTCCTGCGCCAGGAGGAACATTTACATAATTCTGACTAGCTTATTTAATATAGAACTTCCCTAGTTTTTATTTTTTTATATATCATCCCATGAACATTTTTAAAACAGTGCAGGCAATCAGATATCTATCTAACCATAAAGCATAGCAAAATGACATTTAGTTTTCAAAATACGATTTTTCTTTTAATTTAAAATACATTTGTTATAAAACCTACATTTTTAAGTATCAAAACTTTTGTAAATAGTTAACCATTTGGTTGATACCAGTATAACATTTTTCCCCGGCGTTGTAAGATGTGTAAAATCATTTTGGAAAACTAAAATAATTTTAAAAAATATTGGGTGGTACAATAATTGTTTCTTGAATTTTTATTAAAAATAAAAGGAAAAACAATGAAGTGTATTTTCATGTTAAAAATTAAATATAAATTTTGTCGAATTAGCTAGCGAGACTGTAAAGCCACCAATAAATAGTTTGTAGGACAACTTTCAATGTGTTGATTGATTAGTTTCAATACTTTATTTCGTAATACATGATCTAGTATGGTAAGCTTTAGGATATTTGTAGTTTAAACAAAAGCAATGTTTTAGAGATACACGAATATAGTCACAGAGTAAGTCGAGCACATGGTACTGTGGCGAGGCACACTAAAAGCAATTCTGAGAATTTCTTTCGGTCACGGGATTATCTTTTACCGGTGCCGGTTGTGGGTTGTCTCCCTCTCACGCACGCACGCACACACAGGTAGCCTGCCTCCCCTCCGGCCACGTGTTCCTCCACCCGGCTACCTGAGCTGTGTGGCCTGCGAGCTGGCTTCGCCGAGCGGCAGCACGAGACGGTGGAAAACTTTCAGGATTTGCGGAAATTGTGGAAAAGATATCTCGGAATTCAAAGCGATGACTATATGTTTTAAATACATGAATTTCTTCAGAAAAAAATTATCTTTTTTTCTAGACTTGTACTTTTTTTCTGTCATTCTCCTAAGCAGTATAAAATGGCCCCAAAGTTGGACAAGTTGGTGATTTTTTATTTCATATTTTGATAGAAAAAAACAAAAATGTAAAAGTATACAGACAATTCGTGTATTATCTTCTCGTGGGTGAAAAATTTTCAGATTCGTAGTGTCGATTAATAAAGAGTGGAATTCCACTGATTCGCAGTAGTTTTTTTTGTCACAGTTTTACATTAAGTGTACGCAGCAGTGCCATGCAAGAGGTTTTTTTTTTTTTTTTTTTTTTTACCACGCACTCGCGAGAAACCTTGGCCGGGTTCGTGACGGGTGGACTTAATTGCCTTTGATTACATCTGCTGATCGAATTTTTAATGACCTCTACTGATCGAATTTTTTTTTTTTTTTTTTAGTTATGACCTCCTCGGAATCGGATCAGCATCACACCTCAAATGCACACACGGACAAGATGCTCACTTGCAAAGAAAACTCATGCTACTTGTAGCGACTGTTCACAAGGTATGGTGTTTGTTGTAATAAATGATCCTGGCACGTATAGCAAAGGAAGGTGATTTTGTTTTTGCGACATCTCGGCAAATCTCGACACACAACGCCATGTTGAAACTTGGTATTCAACCCGGAGATGACAAAACTCAGCTGACTTGATTTTATTAGGTGAATTATTTGGATTACAAAAAACAAAAATTCAGTTAGATAGACTCAAATTAGTTAGTTAAAAATGATTTGATAATATTTGGCTTCTTGTGAACTACAGAACCATTTAGTCAAAATATTTGTAATTTTCGTTGAATATTCTATAGAAATAATTAAGTAGTTATTAATATTTTATGTATAAATTCTGGCCGTGTTTACATGCATGCTGTACGAGGGGCAAAAATATCGCTAAAGGAATAAAATACCTTAAACCGGGTTTATAAACTACACAATGAACACTACACAAGAAGGAAATCTCGGTCGTTCAAAAAGCTCGAAAGGCGCAAGACGTCACCAACGCGGATTGTTTTGATGATCATGAAAACATGTGAAATCGTTAATAATTTTATTTTAAACTGTTATTTTCCTTCACTGTGTGAAATTTTAACATGTGAAACAGTGGTAGGCCTACATATAATAAACCATAATGTTGTTTGACTGCTTGGATATCCGCGGCTACACTTCAACATTTGATTTTATTCCCCTTTTGATTTTCTATATTTATATTGTTCGTATTTGTTTTATACTTGTATAGTGCCAGCCTATTTTTTGGACTATGTCTGTCTGTTGGCCGGCGCTTCGTAGTTGTATAAACAAACTATGCATTTCTTATAGTTTTCATAGCACTTTTACTTCAAAAATGGAAGGAGGAAACGCAAGTTGAAAGAATGTTTGAGCTTGTTTTTTTGTCTGGCGTAATTTACAAACGAGTATTTGAAGAAAAATAACTTGTTATTTAACTTGTTGCATCTTGCGTCCCTTGCGTAGTTTACAAACCCGGCCTTAGAACCGCTCGAGGAACTCGTACGTACCTCGGCACCTGACCCGGCTCAGCAGACAGACGACGAGCGGGAAGAGAGGGGAGAGGCGACACCGAAAGGAAGGTATGCGATAGGAGGCCGGCGTTTCGTTATCAATCGCGCCGGTAGCAGGGGGCGGGGGGAAACCCCGGCGAGTGCTACCTGCGAGCCATAAGCACACACACACACACACACACACGCCGACCCACCTGCCGATTACAGGAGAGAGCCGCCTCGGGTAAACAAACACGGGCCGGCGTATCTGCAGCGCTCTCCGCGACAACCATTAGCCGTTCTGGAATCCCTACCCCCCCCCCCCCCCCCCACCTACACCCCATCAACATAGTTCCCTCGGCAACGCCCCCCTCCCCCTCCTCCAGAGAAGCAAAACTTCACGTCTCCCTCTCACGTGGCGTTTACGATCTTCTGCATGCATGCCTAGAACCTGAAGGGTTCCATCACTCAAGGGGAAGAAGTAACAAGAACTGAATTTGGTATTAACAGTTTTTTTTAGCAATAACAATTTTATATATTTTTTAAATCCCAAGTGTGGCTTCGTTAAAAACCAGTATATAATTTAATGTAATGCCTAAAGTTAATATTGACAAGCTGCTGCACATAATCATTGAAATCATTGAAGTCATTGACATTTAGTATTTAATTTTTTTTTTTTTGGAATGACTACAGCTGTAATAATACTGTCAATACACTCTTTGTTATGACTTGGTAAATCTCTCAATGTGTGGATCTGTCTTAACGAAGACAAATTCCCAACATTAAAAGATAGAAAATTGTTATGGAATAGAAACTATTGAAACCAATATGGCGTCCTTTATTGATATATCTCCCCCGTTAAGATTACAAGTAAGAATTTGATCGGAAATTCACCATACTTAACCATATATGAGCGTAGTAACAAATTTAGAATCGTTACGACGTTTCTCACGATACCTTAGTCTCTCTCCATTTGTTATGTTAATTATTTATTCGCTGAAAATGTACCCTATTTGTGTGATTGATTAGTCATATTCTATTAGCCGGCTGCTTTCTGAAAATCATACATCTGTATCGCGTAGCACGGAGAGTTGGAAAGGGGGAGGGGAAATAGCCCGGTACGTTTGCGCGTCCCGAGAAGCACCCTCGCGAGAAGTGGCGTAACTAGAACGCCATTGTTCTCGCAGCTTCGGGTGTTAACGTCGGGGATTCAGATGACGCGACACTTCGGAGGGGTTGCGAGACCTTTCCAGATCGGGACTTGGCAGGTGTTTTATAAGACGGAGGCCAGCCTGATCGGCGGATCATAGGAGGAGCTACCTGCGAGGGCGGTGGAGTGAAGAGAGCGAGTGACCCACTCACAAGCAACAGCGCACACAGCGAGCGACGGGCTTCGTGCACGGGGACTGTGTTGTATGCGCGGCGAACGAGCGAGTATTGCGAGGCATTGTGTCAGGACAGGAGAAGCCTAAGATGTAGGCCTACATCAAGTTCTGTGCCTGCCCGAACACGCCCGAATATTCACTTTCGGCCAACCTCGGGATTTGTTTTATTATTGCGCAGGAAAAATGAATTCAAATATTAAAAGTGGTCGGTTAGGTTAGCTACGTTAAAACACTATGGACGGTTGGTTAGGTTAGTATAGCTACATTAAAATAACAGAGAAATATAAATTAATATAAATAAACCCGAGGTTGGCCGAAGGTGAGTATTCGGGCGTGTTCGGGCAGGGACAGAACTTGATGTACATCTTAGGCTTCCCGTCAGGACATAGGCGCGCGGTGAGAGACGAGCAGTGGAGAGAGAAATTGTCGAGCCGAGCTACAGTGGGGATAGTAAAGCTTACCGGACAAAAAAAAATTTGTCACCCGTGGAATACCCTGAAAGGATACTACCTATATACCAAGTACCGTCCCGAAGTAAGTCTCTCAGGTCGTGCCCTTCTGTTGTACGTATATATTTTGTATACACAATTTTTTTTTTTGCTCAAACGACTGCAATCAGTTGGTAAATACTTCCCACAAACAAACCTGAAATCTTATTGCGCTGATTAAACATTTAATATTTAACAGTAAATATTTCATCACGAAATTGTTTTATTCTTCATGGATTCGAATAAATGCAAGCTAACAATTTGGTGTGTCTCTACAGTATGATGAACGCTGCGCTGTCTCTACGTTTCAATGGTAACTAAGGGTTGCCAAAATTGTAATGCCAGGATTCTAACGTATTTTTTTTAAGTTGGCATTTATTTTTTTGACTATAAATTATGAGATATTTTTATGACTATAAATTATAAGATAAAGTACTAAAGGATCTAGTTGTACTATTATAAAGTTTTTTTAATACCTAAGAGCGGTGTAAATTCTGCGATGTTCATGAAAGCAATATATACGGATGAATCACGCGGGTCCGCCATCTTTTCGAGATTTCTGAGACTTCCGCAGATAGCAGCACCGTGGTTGCACATTTCCGTTTTAACGCGACTTCCGTCCCATTCACGAAATCACTCCTACTATTACTACTAACTGCAGTATAACAAGAGCTAAGATATTGCACAAAAAAAAATTCGCATGGTGTGCGAGACAGACCAGTTGGTCAATTGTTCCTGCTTTCACAGCTATCGGTTAATGCACGCAAGGGTTAGAAAACTCACGTTCGGATTCACTGTGTTTTTTTTTTTATATATATAGTTATGTGGCCTACAGCTTTCGCCCATAGCCAAAGGGTCATCATATGCAGCGTGAATCTCAATTTCCAGTCGTTATCAAATATGAGAATATATATATTTTTTACACCCATGCCTTACCCGGGACTCCAACCCAGGACCCCTCGCACCATAAGCCGGTGTGCATCCGACTACGCTACGGCGGTCGGCGATTCACTGTTATATGACGGGAATGACGTCGCACGACATTCGTTGGTCGCGTTATCACAGTGAGTATGTGGGAGGCAGGGTTTTATCGCACACTCGGGGGTCTGTGATGCAAATGACGGTTACTAAATGGCACTGGTGTAAACAGCAACTGTATGTAAAATAGGCAAACGTTTCAAGAACAAGTTGTTGCAAAAATCAAACGATCCGAAAAAAAAAACACATTTGCAGAAACAATTCATGAAAATTATGGCAATACGGTACCAATATCTGAAGCAATTTGTGCAATTGCAGTATACATTAAAATTTTACAAATATAAGCGTAACATAAATATAATAGATGATAAAATAGGTAATAAGACAGAAAGTAGAATTAAGCTTTAACTAAATTTTCAAAGATAGCTAACAATTACAAAATTTAACCAAAAAAGTTATTTCATAGGTAACTAAAAATTAAGCATAGCCATACACGTGCTGGAAAGTAAACAACACTTAAAAATCCGGCATTTCCAAAACAATATAATAATAAGTAGCATTACATTAAAACCAGTCACACACAGATTCATATGTGCACACACACATAAATATATATACACACTTTAGAGTTGGCCATGGTTTTGGGGTCCATAGACCATAAAATGACAAACTAGATAAGAAATTTGTCCGGAAGTCGCACCATGTAACGACGGCTATCTGCAACCATTCGTTTCAACGTTATTAACAACTCGATCACGTATCATTAGACCAGCACTATGGCGGAAGAACCGTGATCCGTGACTGTTGTGGACTTGACGATGTCTATTGTTGGTCTTACAAAAAAAGCTGAACACCACGAAAATGTACTATGAATTATTTTGTTATTTATTGATATATTACAGTTTACACACGTTCCCTGTACCAACTTTTAGAGAACAATTTTATCAGAAACTTCGAACAGAGAATGGCCGAAATTTACATTCCTGCCACTGAAGCAGTTAAAAAAAAAAAAAAAAAAAAAAAAAAAAAAACCTTTCGGCACGGTCTCAGGCGTAGGTAGATTTCGAAGTACCTATTTATTCTGGAAATATTTTGGAAACCCATATAAACTTCTGGAAAACTTTAAAACAACTTAATGTACAAAACTTATTTATGTTCCCCAATATTACAAATTATAAATTAAATATTTGCCCATTTTCCACGCAGCGAAAATATTACGATAATTTTTAACTCAACTATATCCAGCATTCAATAGTTTACAACGAAGCATTGAATAGCTTAAAACGAATTTCATATTATATGCCACCTAAAGTAATTATTTAATTGACCTTCAAACATTATTTTTTATCTCTTGCACTAATAACGTGATCATATAACAATTCAAGGTGTAAAATAATATTAAGATAGTTAAAAATAAATTCAAATGAAATTTATACTAAAATAGTTTTAATTTTTTTTTAATTTCAACCCCCTGTTTTTACTTTAATAATTATTTTCATTAAACACCGTTTCAGTCAAAGTTTACGATTCATACAATTAATTAAAACGGATATGATAGTATTTCTATTTTTTAAAAAGAAAGGTATTTTTTTTTTAACTTTCAAACCTTGTTAATTCCACCCTTTGCAGTAATGATTGGGTAAATAACAATTTATTTAAACAGTTTTAGACAATATTTAGACAAACCAAAATTAGAATGGATTCGATAGTGTACAAGGTAGGGAAGTTTTATTTATTTCCTCATTCCAACCACAGGTTTTTTCAACCCCTTGCAATAATGGTTTGTATTACCGAAAATAGTTTCAGACAAACATTTTACATTAAAAAAATTAAGATTTAAAAACAATTTGTACGGGTTTTATAGTGTGTCTACTACGGGAGTTATAATAATTTAAGACACTTTTGGGCAACATGGACTTTTAGCCATAAATATGACCATAGTCTGACGATCTTTCTAGTGGCATACAAAAATTCATGAAATTCTTTAAACTGCTCTCTTGGAAAAATTTTTTTTTGTTAAATAGTGTCTTATGCCTCAGAGGTACAGATTAAAAAATAATGAACGACCACCACAAGGCAAGTGAACGAGGAAAAAGGGGGGAGGGATTTCCAGGACAGAAACGCGAGTGTGGTCCTTCTACCCAAGCCCCCCTCCCTTAGCTTGTTATCTCCGCGGGCTATCAGCAGAAGAGATCTCGGTACAGCGGGCACCACGCCCATTCAATTTAGATCGGAGAAGGCCTGTAGTTGGTCGCTACTGCTTTGAAAGCGCCAGCCAGTAGCCGGTGTCTCCTATGACGGGCGGAGGGGACAGATTCCATGCCAGAGGTGTAATGGCTAGCCACTTCCTACCCGCTCCTTCCACGCACAAGCGAGCATGTCCACCACGCGTGAATGGAAAAATGTCACAGCCACCTGCCCACACAATGAACTTGGAAGTATTCATGCCTACCGCCGCGACTCGCTTCACTTGCTTCCTTCGTGTTGTGCCTATTCACTGTGGCAGTTATATCAGATAAGGTAAACCGGTGAACACTTAGTTTATATATATATATATATATATATATATATATTTAACCATTCTCATGCTGTTTAAATATTTCCTAATGTACAACTTTTTTTAAAAAATAGGATATACAAATTGATCAAATTTGATGTTGTTTGTACATTTAAAAAAAAAAGTTTCAACCACAAAATACAAATAAAAAGATACCACCAATTCACCTAAGTGAGGTAATTTGAAGGTATAGTTCGAAACCCTATTTTAATTCATGTCAAAAAGCTCGGGTGAATTGATATATAATACTCTTTCACTGAAGAAAAAAAAATGAAGGCAACAATGTTTATATTAGTTAAACGGATAGAAATTTTGATCTATAATAGTAAAAAGTGGGTTACAATTTTTTTGTTGATTACCTATACAGTTTATATTTTGAACATGATTTTTTTAAACACAATCCAATTATTAAGTTAATTTTTGCCATATTTGAAATTAATCAAGTGTTTTTTTTTTTTTTTTTTTTTAATTTTCCATCAGTTTCATCTCATCTTACACTACCTAGAACGCATGGCGAAAAACTCAAACAATAGCCGACGGACAAGCATTGGGTATGCGAAGTAACTATGAAGCGTCTAAGACTGGAAATCCGTTTAAAATACAATGAACGTCATCCACCAGTGTGGGAAAACAAATGACCGTGTTGAACAATCTGAGAAAGAGGCCAAACCACAAGTACTCCGCGGTGTGGTGTGAAGAAAAGTGCCGATGCCTGGGACGAATTCGAAGTATTTTCTACAAAACTTAGAAAATCTGCTATCTGGTTTAAAAAACACATTATCAATTAAGGTATCCCAACGAAAAGAACACAAGCGTCACACTAGTCGGAGAAAACTTTCAAGACATGCTGCGTTTGGTAAAAAAAAATTGCCATGCCCTAATTGAAACTAGCTAAACAATAATTGCTTCGGGGCAAAGTGACGTGTCACGAAGTAATCTGAATGATTTTTTTTCCACACATACTGATCAAGAAACATTGCTAATGCAGTGCACTCTGATCGAAGAACGTCAGACTTTTCCTTGTGGATTAAAAACGAGACGGTAGATCGTGCTGGCATTGCCACGTAGGCTACTTGAGTTACTGAACTTTTTAATTAACTTTACCATAAAAAGTTTCCTTATATATAGGATAATTCACGCCATTTTATATCCCTTTGGTGAAAATTAACATCACTTCCATATCTTTTTGGTGTGACTTTAGTTCTTCCTGATATGCATGTCCTTGAGGTATACATATATCTATGGTGTATTTGTTTACTGATATTTAATATTAAATTAATAATTTTTCAATTTTTTTTCATAATAAAACGTAGCCTATAGCACTCAGGGATAATGCTGCTTCCTATTAGTGAAATAATTGTCAGAAGAGGATCAGTAGTTACAACAAACACTTCCTCTTTATAATAGTAGTGTAGATTTAAGTCAGTAAAAGTAAGTTTACAGTTTTTAAACTTTATCCAATATTCAATCAAAAACAAATTAAGGAATTCTTAAGGATATTTAGGAGGCGTACATATGCACACACAGAGACGCCCTTCCACGACCCGTGCGGCGTCCACGGATCGGGAGGGGGAAATGAGGGTTTGAGGAGGAGGGAGGGAGGGAGGGGTTTTATTTGCGGACTGGCAGCGGTCGACGGCATGACGCATGTGGTCGACGCGGCGGCGCGCGCATCGCTAACATTGGGCTCGTGACTTCATCTCCGGCAGTCAGCTCGCTTTCGTCAGACCCTCAGAAGACCCTCAGAGCCCTCGTGCTGCTCGAAAAAAAAACTCTTTCGCCAAGGTCCCTTCCACAACGACACGGAAGCGGAGACGCATCTCCCAGAACAGAGTAGCCTATCCACAATGGCACGCATATGCGCACACGAACCCGTGCTTATAAACTCGACAATGCCCAGCTCAGCTCTTCCGCTTACGTTACGTGACTTGTGTGACCAGTCCTTCAGTTTCTTTACTTTTTCCGTCGACTTTGGCGGACTGTGGACACGTGGATTACGAGCGTAGGGCCACTGGAGATGATTCGTTACGTCGCAGTCGCAGATGCGACGACAACGCTACATTTTCATGGCAAATGAACTGAAGTAACGTAGTTAAATAAGTTCTAAATTATGTTTAATATGTCATTGGGATCATACATAGGAGGAGCAGGGAGATTTAAATCAGTTCGCGATTACGTACACACGCAAGTTAAGATGCAGACCGATTCTTGTCTTCCGCGCATAAGGCCATCATTTGCTTACGTTTCGCATAACTTTCAAAAAAAAGCCAGTGTGAACCTATACACGTTCATTCGTTTACAAGTGGTTAACAAAAACGCATTATTGAACGTGCCAGTATTAATTTAATGTAGAACATAATTAGATACATATCAAAAATACCTTATTAAAACTCCGACATACACAAACAAAATAAAACGAGATTTTTACTACCTCTAAAACGCAACGGCTGGGTTCTCGAAGACATATTTAGCGAATAAGCCGTTCAAAGTTGCACTCAAAATGTTCTGCACAGCTAATGCAATCAACGACTGTTATCAGATATAGTTCTTTTGTTGCTGTGATCCCTGAAACAGGTACTTGAATGTTACAGTTTCAAATCCGGGCAAAATTATTATAGTAATTTTAGTGAGTTAAAAACTATGCCTATTATTCGTTAATGGGCAACATACCATAATCTCAGTGTTAATCACGTAACCATGCGCACCCGAGCAGAATGTGAAAAATCAAATATTACGTAATAGTCTGTTTGCGAACGCTGTGTTGTCAACTGTAAAATCAATTATTATACTTTTTTTTTTCTTTTGAATATAACTACTGGCCTCCTGGTTATTAAAGTTACGTATTTATTTCATTTAAATGCAGTGACAAGAATTTTGATTAGATACCCATGAACATTATGTCAGAATTAACTTTGATACAATTAATAGTTATAAGTATAAATTGAAATCTGTATTTTTAAAGAATTTATGTTTTTTACCAAATTATTTCTACCCATCAGAGAACCTACAAGTAGTGGGAATACGCCTAAATAGTTAAAAGTTAGTATAAAACACGATCCGTTATCTACCGTGCATCGTAAAGTATCATAGAACTCGTAATACAAAACCTTGCGCGGCGGAAGCCAGCTAGCGCCTGTGCCTTCAAGGTCGCTTTGACAGGTGGCAGGACTACCAACCTCAACAACACGATTAGCTGCTACCAACTCTGACCACGCGGCCAGTTGCGCTGCGAGTCAGTCATTATACAACAATGCATCGCGAGGGGGAAAAAAAAACAGTATTTTGGCGCTCTTATATAACAACTTAATAATTTCGCAGCCAGGCTTCGATTTTGGACCTAAAATAGTGTGTAATAAAGCTAAATGACGTAGTATTTTCGCTAATATGTAACTAAAGATTAAGGATATTATTATTCCCGATGTTAACGGAAAGTTAGCCAACGCAGGAAACACCTTGCAAACCCGTGAGAATCTACAAAACCACGATAAAATTGGCTAACTTTTTTTTCGGATCGCCTAGGTTTTCTCACGTCTACCACTGATTTTTTAAAATTTGAATGACTTGCGATTGTGCTACCGCCCGGTTGCAAGGAGTCCCCCTCCTCCCCTTACGTGATCATAATGAACATAACTGATGCAAAAGGTTTGGCAAGGTTCGATAAAAAACATTACAAATAATGTGAAATCATTATTAAAATATTTCAAATCATCTCTCTCGCTTATATATATATATATATATATATATATATATATATATATATATATATATAGTAGGTAAAATACATTTCTGTAGCTAAATTGGGGAAGAAATGAAAAGTCGGGACCCGGTTTCCCGGTTTCAAGTTTTTAAGCGAATACGTAATGCATTCCAAAAACCACTTTTTGACCAAATGTGTGTGAGCATCACTCAAACTACTGAGATATATAAAAACAAGATAAAATAAAAATACCACTCTGCGCTCGTGAATGAAAGAGCGTAACCGCTACGAAACCAAAGCGACACGAAAGATGAGACAATCCTCGTGGAAAAACACATCTGCCAAAGTTTATTTGGAGAAAAAGACTTGCAGCAAACAATTTCAGACACTGATGACCCGTTGATAAATCCGGATGAACTCCACAGATAACTCAAAATTTACACTTTGATTGCTAGGCTTATGTTCGCTGTATCCATTAGGATTCTAGGAGGTGGATGTTTTTAAACGAACAGTAAGTAACAGTTTTTATTTTTTTATTTTTAGGTTGGTGTAGAAGACTGCTTCGTCTCAAAAGGCAAACGAGTAGATGGAACTTTAAAAAAAGAGGGGGGGGGGGGAGGGGAAGAAATAAAAAAAGAGAAGAAAAAAAACTAACACAAAATCCTTGAGAAGGAAACACTGAAATGCGCGCGCGTTCTCTTGTGTGTGTAGAATAAAACCTGTCGCGGAGAGACAGCGGCGCAGCGCGGCGGGAGGGGAAAGAAACAGATGAATTTCCAAGATGGCGGCGCCGCAAGCGGACCTGCCGAGCGGAGTGGTCTTTGGAATGCAGCTGTGAGGGGGGCGTGGAAGTATGCTGGGAGTGGTAGAAGCGGAAGGGGAGACGCAGAGAGGGTAATTTGACCGTCCGCACGAGGCAAACACGCGCAATATGTGTGTTCCAGCTGCTTTATTGGCGTTCAAAACTGATGCCAGCGATTGGCGAGTAAGCCCAGTCATTATGCCATTACGAAAATATGTAAACATAAACATAAAATTTATTAAAAATTAAAAAAAAAAACTTGACATACAAAAAAAAATTGTAATTACGGACCTCAAGGAATTAACTTAAAGACTTGTTTTTTTTCTCCCGCTATAAAATTTGTCGAACTCGATCGCACGAAGATGTCGCACGAATTTTCTTTGTTATTAAAAATTTTGCATAATTTTTTTAATTTATAAGCGTTACTTATATTTTTCATTTTAACAAAAACTATTAACGCAAAACCCATAAACAGAATTCCCTAACTTCATCTGGTCTTTTATAGTTTATAGATTCTTCAATGTCGCGACAAAACTGTTTACATACTAACCAAAACCCTAAACCCTAAATTTATTATTTATTAAATTTATAAAATCACGCTCCTATACAACATCGCAGATGTACTAAAGTCTTACGTCCAAAAAAAACTCTGCTCAAAAATATTTTATAAGCCAGAATTGCAACAAAGAGACAACTCAAAATACAATAAGCATGACAATAGTTGATGTAACATATTGCTTTATTCCTTCTTTTTTTTATTATCAAATTCAAATATCCCTGACAATTCTAGGTTTCACTTTTACCATGTTGCAAGACAACCTGGCCAACCCTAATAAAATGTGCTTAAAATATGTATTCAATAAAATTACATGCGCTAAATTAACATAACTTTTTTATTTTCTAATGGTGCTGAAAAATACTAAAAAAAAAAAAAAAATCACCTATTTTTGGATGTAAAAAAATCTATACGCATTTCATGTTCACAATTAAAAGTTCAGGAATTTTTAGCGGTAAAATAACGTATCGGCGCATTATGTACACACAATATATAATTTACAATGTCACTTGACAAAAGAAAAAAACTTCTTACCTTCATCTAGTAGTCTTTCCACGTGTATAAAAACATTCGGGAACGCTGCAAGTTGCTTTTTATCTTTTAATAACTGTGCTAAATAGTCTGCTATACTTTGCGTCGTAGGGTTAGTATCACTCATTTTATTTATTTAAAAAAAAAATAACAATATATATTATTTCTCACGTCCACGTCACTTTTGTTCGATACGCGGTATAACTTATATAAAAAAAAAAGGAGGTTCGAACCTCGTGTTAAATGTTAATGTTCGGATGTGTTAGAGACTACTCGTTACAACTACGCGCGGCGAGATCTCAAACACCACTGAAGAAGTGACGGCTCCTAGCGGCCCGACTTCGCATGCGCAGCGGCGAAGTGGACGAGTCGACTTGTTTTCTTCCTTGCCGGGA
Organism: Bacillus rossius redtenbacheri; assembly: GCF_032445375.1. Classification (NCBI taxonomy): domain Eukaryota; kingdom Metazoa; phylum Arthropoda; class Insecta; order Phasmatodea; family Bacillidae; genus Bacillus; species Bacillus rossius. The sequence continues at coordinate 17,052,870 of NW_026962013.1, forward strand.
GGGGAGTATCGGAGTAGGAGCGGGGAGGGAGGCCCGTGGCTACTGCAGCCATATAAAGCTCGCCGCGTGCCGAGACGGGACATAAACAAGAGAGAGCGGCTCGCTTTTCGAAACTTCGGATATCATTCATTTACACATATATATATATTTTATTAAAAGAATCTTTTCCAACAGTTGTCTCGTGGATGAGTAATTTTGTCCGCGCGACGATCCCAAAGAACGAGGCGAGCCTAATGAAAGCTGCGCGGTGCGTTCCAGCCCACGTGTCCCGTCACCTTGAAACAAGCCCACGTGATCGTGATTTATTCACATCTGGTTTTCTCGTTCCTCGCTGCACCCATATGATGTCATTCGTATCTCGTCGCGAAGTACCTCCCACTTGCAACGAATAAAGTTTCTTCTCGCACGTATCGCGTCTGTTTTGAACTTTAAGGGCCGGTGCAAGGTAAATTGGCGCCCTAGGCGAAAAACCTTAATGCCCCCCCCCCCCCCCTCCTCGCCGTACACCCCCAAAAAAATTTTTCCTTTGCCTCAAAATACATCACGTAAGCCTAAGATTTTGTCAACAATCAAATGTAAGCAGGCTTGTGGTTTTTTTTTTTTTTTTTTACTGTTTTACTTATTACAAATCATAAACAGGTCACCGTGGACTTTAAATAATTACTTATATCAATATTAACATTCCAAACTGTTACAAAAATCCATTTTCATCTAGTTTCAATAATCGTTAAACATATGATAGCTGTTGTGTGTCGTGCTGCGCCGCCCCCAGCTACTTGGCCCCTAGGCGGTTGCCTAGTTCGCCTATATGGACGCGCCGGTTCTGACTTTAATATGTCTCAATAGTTTTGGAAATGAACCCGCCTTTTTCACAGAGCAACAATGAGTGGAAGGGGAGGAGGGATATGACAAAATACCCGGGGCTTGGTGGTTGATTTTTGATATATATATATATATATATATATATATATATATATATATATATATATATATATATATATATATATATAAATGCATGAACTTTACCCTATACTATGACGAAATTATGAGTCTATTGCTAATAGAATTCATTAGAAATCTTACGAGTTATGCTATATGCGCAGTTTATATTTGAAGTTATGGCCGGTAACGTTTACAGTCTTCCATTTTTTTTTATTGTGGGGTTTTGAAGTCATGGGGAAAGGGCCCAAAAATATTGGCCCCCGGGTCCTTACTTTCTCTGGACAGCCCTGATCATACAAATACTTAAAATTTTCTTGTAAGTTAGTTAAGGTTTACTCGTTTAATTTAAGAAAAATTTGAGTTATAAATAATTTATATTCTGTCATTTGAAAATAATAATACGTAGCAAATGCTACGACGAAACTATTATTGGAATTATCAATAACAATGACCGGGAATATTAACAAGACTTTGACTTTTTAAACCCACTTTTAAAGAAAAAACTATGTAAAAATTAAGTATATATATATATATATATATATATAACTGACTATGCGTGAAACACATTTTTTAATTTTATGGAGGGCTTTCGATCATTCGAACAGTGACTCAGCATTAATCAATGAAAATTATTTATGATGTAAGACGTTATCGAATGATAAACCCTTACTTTGTCGCATGATCTAGGCGCTTTTAACAATCATAGTCACCAAATACACTATTATTTATAAAATTTGAGCTATAGTTTTGGTGATTTAGTACGTACTTGGTATGAAATGTTCACCATGGCGTACGCAGGGGGTGGAATTGAGGGGGGAGGGGTGTTTATCTCTCCCTTTTCACCCCTCCCCCGATGATTCTAAAAAAAAATCTATGAATATCTATTATTCCCACCAACAAAAAGAAATAATTTGAAAATTAAAAAAAAAAAATGGTGGGCAAAGTGGTTCTATTCCCCTCCCGCACTTTTCCCTTTTCCCGAAATGAAATTCTGCATTAACTCCTTATGTTCACAACTTAAATATAAGAGTTGTTAATCACTCGCTATATCCAAGCCAGATTAAACTGCACTCACGTACTCGGAGAAAAGTTAGTCCCAGACATTTTTTTCCTTAAAAATTATTTATGTTAACATAAGCTTTTTCGTTAATAAAATAAAAAAAATTCTGTAGTCACGTCTGATTGGATTCTTTGAGTTGTAAACAATGCTTTTTAGGCTACCATAATTGAAATCCTTATCAGCTTGTGTTATAAACCATGCATAAATACCGTGTTTGATACCACTTAATGTTCAAAGTGTAGTATTGTACTCATACGCACAATAGCCAACTTGGATCCAGAAAAGTCAACTAGTAGTTCAGCTTAAAATATACGATTTAAAACATTTTTGCAGACGTACGTCATTGTTGGTTTACAATGTAAGGCCATAGAGACCAACAATGACGTTTTTAAAAAAAAGTGAGTTAGTCTTTCACTACTCGCCAGAGTTGTGTAAACATCTAACCTCGGTAACGAGCAAAGTCGTGTGTTCTCATGTTCTTCGTGTTGCAAATAAACTTATAATACAAAACTCGGACACAAAATTTAACGCAGAATTTTTTTAAAAATTGGTTGTCTGTAAAGTCGGTTTACGGACGATAGTTTAACGTGACAACGTCATAACAAAACATTGATGAAATGATTGCATACTTTTATGAATAAAATTGAATCATTTTTATTTTAATAATAAAAGAATAAATACTTGAAATTATACTAGTAATCAGATTTTTAAAATGCAAGAATAGATAACCTTTATTGCCGAAATTGTTGTTGTAATAAGCAATGAAAACCACATTAACTTTTCACTTCATTTTGTAAACAGTCGACGAAACAGTTCACGTGTAGATGACTTGTAATTAATTTTAAAAACTTGTGTTTAGCTATAAAGTTTAAATATAATTATGAACAAGTTTTCATATAAATAAACTCTAATCAAATATCTATCATCAATTATATAATCACCATAATATTTTTAGTCAATTTTAACATAACCTATTATTACTGCACTCGTCGACAGCGTAACGGAACACAGCGTAACGGAAAAATGTGCGTAACGGGACACTTTTTCGTGCGTGCAGCCGGCGTTCATCGATTTATTAGACGTTGTCACGTCAAAAAATAATTCCGAGCGTAATAAATAAACTGATGAATAAAACAGTCACTTTTCAAACACCAAAATCTCTGGATGCGAATCACACACAAACTTTCTGCGCTCGCCGCTAGAATACGCTGACTGAATCTTAAATGTTACTTGCCACCATCAAACTCAAATATCAATTAGCAGCACGAAATAACACAAGAAATGTTAAACTATTAGAAACGACTGCGATGAAACCCCGGTTTTGGACCTGAATTTCAAAAAGGAATTTTATTAAACTACTGCCCATAGTGTTAAAAATTTACTAAACTGTTAATATACTAAAAAGTACCGTACATGTTAGAAGTTATACTTCTATAGAATTACTAAAATATTAACCTGAAACATTTTAAAACAGATATTATATGTTTGTTTTTTCTTAAACTACTAGAATCAGTTTGTAAATACTCCCTACAAATTAATTTTAACAGTATTGAGCTAATTGAGCATTATTATTACACGATATTATATTAAGTTATCAAAAAAGGTAAAAAAAAAAATTCTCCCCGAGCTTTAAAAGCGCGCGCTCTAACGCTGTACTAGCGAGCCTATTGGGGTTTCGCAAGGAGAATATGTATTATAATTATTGTAATGCCAGTTTTCTTACGAATTTTAAAACTTGATTTTACTTTTTACAGTGAATATTTTTGCTTTTCATATAATATATTCCTGGGTAGTTTCAGGTAACAAAGCGCGGGTATGTACATGAGTAAGTTAGTTATATAACATGGAAATAAATTTATTCGAATTTTAACAATGATATCAATATTTCTTAAGATAAATTAGCAAACAATCGCCGAAATTTAAATTCCAGCATGGCTTCAAAAAGTAGTTTTATTATTTTTTTTCTCCTCGAATTTTCAGAGTGAGGGCTCCCGAATACTGTATTCATCCGAGGGCGAGTCTATGCGCCCCTGGCTCCACAAACATCATGGCCCGGCAAAGTGTAGGCCGACACTGCCTTGAGGCACTGTGGTCGCAGTGCAGTGGTGGCGTCAGCTCACGATTCAGTACAACGGAACGACGAGATATCAAGTCAAAATTATAATTTGTTCAGGAAGAGCAAATAACTGACGAAGGGGTACCTGGCCTCGCCATCTTGGATTTCAAATAATTTTTATACCACTTGCGATAAATCTTTCGTGTGACTTTTTTTTTTTTTTTGGCATAACATAGCATAGGCCTTAGCTTTGGCTACTTGTTGAAGTCAACACTTGCCAACTTGAGTAATTATCATTAAAGTTGTAGTCGCTCGCGTGAAATAATAAGTTATTTTATTTCGACGCTTTCAGACTACAGCCTGTTTGTAAATAAGTGGTTGAAACAATGTCTAGAAGGCCTGGGAGATATTATTTAAGCCTTTAAATACCAAGCATTTGGATAAATAGTTTAAAATTTGAATTATAGCAAACAGATAGAAAAATCAAGCATACTCTGTACGTTCTATGGTTTCATTCGGCACCTCAATATATTTGGTATGTCCCATAATGTTAACGAAAGTGACTATATGTGGGTTAAGTTTCTACACGTGGGTCCGCCATTTTGACTACTTCGTCACCGCGGTTACACATTTCCGTTCCATGCGACTTCCGTTACATTCACGAAATTACTCCCACCAAATACCGTGTAACGAGAGCTAAGATAATTTCACGTAAAAAAATGTTTTAAATCCATCTTCCCTATTGTAAAAATCATTCAGGGAACGTGCTAAAATGTATGACTGAGTAAGTGGCAGATCCAGTGGTAGCATTATTTGATTAAGTGGGCTTCTTCATAACTGCCAATAATCTTGGATGTTTTTACCTTGAAAACAACCAAAACCTTAGCGTCTAGGAATCATCGTCCAGCAAAACTGGAGAATTTTTCATTAAGGCTCCTCCTACCTGGGAACGCATACGGTGCACAGAGATTTGAAAGAAACCATGCAATTTTAAAACTGCTCAGATATCCGGGTAGTGTTTATGCACGAAAACCTTTCAAGAATACGCTGGGGTGGATGAATAGTCCTATTTCCGTATTTAAGAGAGTGAATGTGGCTAAATAGCATGTTCTTAGACATATTTTTATGCGTGGAACAACTGGTACAGTTTCTTGAAAGCATCCAAGCGTCCTGCATTACACGTTAACCGCCATCCGTCATATAATGTCTACGTTACCGCTCATATTCCATATTTGTCCAATGCACGACGATTAGACTGCGTGTCAGTTCAGAGCCTTGAGCTTAGAGGCGACACTGAGCTAGAAGCACCAGCGAGCGTCGCACTTACCATTCCACATTACTAACACAAATACACCTCTGACTCTTCATGTTGATTTATTGCATTTTTACCAAACAGTTTGCATTAAAAATTACTTTCTTGTTGTTAATTTTTGCGCCAGATAAATTATCTGCCAGAAGAATTCACAATTAAAACTTTTGCCTGTCTTTAAAGCATCATGTTGATTAACAAAACATTAAATTCCTGTGTTTCCACTGTAAGTCTAACTACAGTTATTTCCTGTTGTTATTTTTATTCATCCATGGATAATGTTATGAATGTACGCAATGTAAATATGCAAACATAAGTTGTCTTATAGGCAAAGGTAGAAATGTGTTTCAGTATAGTATTATTTTATCTTATTGGCCTGCTTCGATAAAGATAATTTGTTGTAGATATTGTGGTTCAGTGAAATATAAGTTACTCAATGAACGTTAGGATCAAAATTCTACTGACAAAATGTTTCAGAAAGTAAAGGACTGTCAGAGAGAACAAACGTGTGTTTAGGCTCCAGTACATACCCAACATTATCAAATATTTATAAATTTGATTTGATAATATGAATCTATCAAACTATACTACGATGGAATAATATAATAGCTGAAGCATTTCCTCGAAGAGGGAAAGATTTTGAGAAACAAGAACTAAATGTGTTTTGTATACACAATTTGAAGATCTGTCTTATATGTAGTGAACAAGATGATTTAAATGATCGTAAACACAGACTCTCACAGGACTACATGTTGAATTTGAGATGTGAAATTATTCTACGAAGAAAACTATTAGTCTGTCGGCTCAATTATTGCACCGATTCTACGAAGATCTGTTACTTAGATACACTACGGTGAACATAGTAAATGTCAGCACAGACTTTACAAAGACCAGGGACGCAGTACTGAGTTATATCTTCCAGGATTCTTCTTCTCTACAGCCGAGTGGTAGACATAAGTTTGTAATGTTGTATTAACGGTTTTTTTATGATATTTGAATACTGAAAGCTCTAAAAATCATATAACTCTATTATTTATTAATGTATTTAATCTGTCAATATAAAAAAGTATAAGATAACAATATAATTGCTAAAAAAGAGTTTATGTTTAGAGCTGAATAACCACGAACATAATTCGTTTATTAAGATAGCATGGGTAATATTGAATAATTTTGAATTTCAATAAATATGGAGTTAAATGAGTTTTGGATTTTATTTTAGAATAAATTTGCTATTCTGGAATTTTAACATTACTGTAACTGCGTCGTGGAGGGAAAGTGATCGTAAAACCACGCATACATTTTCAGCTACCATATTTAGATGATTCTTTGATATTATATATCAACATCATATTTCACAACTATGACATCTGATCGGTGACCGTAACATTGTATGGCCAGGAAATTAAGATAAAGTTGGAATGCAAGGCCCTTGGGTGCTTTGAACAATCCGCAACGGGCGTTCTATGTCTGAAAATTAATACGAAAACACGCGTTTCGGCCCTTTTCAATCTCATAAAAATTCAGTTTAAAAAGATATACGGAAACAGAACTACCCACCTGTCCTCAGTGCAATCTCAAACGTACACCACTCGGATATCTCGAGAAGTTTTCAAATCGCTAGGTTTCTTCTGGTGCTCTGCACACACTATTGTGTGCCCAGGTAGGTCGTTGCCACATGCGATGGCCTTTTTACAGTTTTATTTACCATGTTTTCTTGAATTATTTACGTACAGGACGGAAGATGTGGATTCACAATCTATTGGGGATATTAGTAGTATAGTTTGGGGGCTCCGAGATCAGGGTTCAGGGTGTGGATTGAAGATTGTCGGTCCGCCATCTTGGATTGTGACGTCACGGCGGCCATCTTGGATTCTGACGTCACGGCGGCCATCTTGGATAAGCGTAACGTGACACTTTTTCGTGCGTGCAGCCGGCGTAACGGGACACAGTGTAACGGGACACAGCGTAACGGGACATAGCATAACGGGACATAACGTAACGGGACACGTAGATCACGGCGGCCATTTTGGATCCGCCATCTTGGATGACGTCGTGGGTTTTCTCGAAAATTCCGGTGATGTGTTTTCCGCCATATTGGATGATGACGTCACCGTTGCAATTTTCGTTACGGCCGCCATCTTGAAAATCTTTAATTATTATCTGATTTTAATGAAAAAAATTCCAAAATTCATCAAAAAAATCACTTATTAATTTACACATCGATTCGATCCGCTCCAGTCCTTGGTTCGATCCTCGATCGTTGCAATAATGTTTAATTTTATGAAAAAATAACTTCAATAAGCCACGTTCAACATTCTTAAAGAGACTTTAAAACCTCTACTACCATCATCCTATAAGCCATCAAGACCACCATATTGAAAATTCGTAATTGTAATGCTAGAGATTCGGGAAATAGTTCAGAAATCATTAAATAAATTTGTAATCCATATACTGATTGATTAGATCGACTTAGGCCCTTGGTTCGATCCCTGGCCGATACAAAACAACTTTAATTTAAAAAATACTAAAAAAGTGTTAGGTTTGAGAAAATAAAAACACCACAAGTTCTTTTAAAAAAAATTTATTACATAAATTCAATACACTACTACAAGTACAAAAAAATACACAGACAAATTACTAAAGTTTTGTGGATTTCTCGACATCTGCATCTGCCACCCACGAATTAAAGCGAGGTGGAAAGCCCCACCACTTGACGTAGGACCGTCCATTTCTTCGTTTTATAATCTTCTCCACCAAGTACGTATCGGGATACAACGTAGGCTGAATCTCTTCGGCATAGAAGCCTCCATGGATAGGTTTGTGGTCCAAATCTTCGAGGTAGTAGGTCCTAGGCTCTGATTCACGAACATGTGTCACACGGAAAAGTTCGGGACTCCAGTTTGCAGTGAAACCTTTCTCGAAGATACCTTTCTGCTTGGAGATTCGCACAATGTCACCGACGTTAGCTTTACGCTTTCGTGGATCTTTCTTCTTCGTGTTGGAAAACACTGTTTGAAGCAGGCGATTGTCCGTTACGTCCTTTGGCTTCATTTTCGTGGTAGAATGCACAGTGGAATTATACTCGCTTATTAGTTTCGACAAGATGTCAAGCCATTTGTAATTTCCGTTAGCCGTGAACTGTCGCCACATCTTGGAACGCAAAGTTCTGTTAAACCTTTCGATAACGGAGGCCTTGACGTTACTAAATGTAGAGTAGTGTTTGATGCCATACTTCTTCATCAAAGCCTTGAAGGTTGCATTGTAGAATTCTTTCCCGAGGTCCGTTTGCAGGTGCGACGGTACACGTCCATCACGCAAAATATTGTTCATGGCCTTGGTTACGTCAGTTGCAGTCTTTGATTTTACAGGTCTAGCCCAAGCGAACTTGCTATAAACATCGATGACTGTCAACATGTACTTGAAACCTTTATTCAATCGGGAATACGGTACCATCTCAACAAGGTCCGCCTGGAATAAATCATCAATTCCACGAACTATGACTTTGCGACGAAGGTATTTTCGTCTAGCAGGAGCATGAAGTTCGCGAGCGATTCCGGTTCGACTCATTGTATGTAGCCGGCTTCCTTCAGTTCTTCAAGTATGGAGACTATTTCGTTGATGTGCGAATAGTTTCATACACTAAGCGAAGCATGTAGAATTCTAAGGCGATCAACTAATTCATTAGGGTCGTCCCAATATACATAGTCAAATGTCTGACCACTTTCTAGCCTTTTTAAACCTTCTCCGTGTATTGTTAGTTCACTGAAGAGATTAGCGAGAATGTCCATTTTTTCATGATCTACATCTTTATATACACCACTATCTGGATCGTTATCGCGAAAATGTGCATTGGTTAGCTCTAGCAGTTTTTTTTACTCTTGTAAGTCGTTGTGAGAATATCCTTTAGGTTCCCTGCGAAACAGCAATTCGTACAGACCCGGAGTCCCGCGCGTTTTGAACTCTGCTACGCGCACGATGTTTCCTGGTAGAAAGTCTATTTCTTTAGCACCGAGGAACCACTTATTATGTTTTCTGTACACTCCGTAGGTCGTGTCATTATTCCGGCTCGTAAACGATGTCAGGTATGGTCGGACCATTGCATTAACTTGATGTCCCTTTTTCGGTATTTTTTTCTTGTGCATGGACTCTGTACTTGTTAAGTCCTCTTCTTCTCGATCTGGTTCATACTTTCTCTTCTTTACAGTCGGCATTTCATCTTCAACTTCTGTCTTCACAATGAAGGCTGGTTCTTCCTTGTTTTTAAGTTCGTCGAGGCGACTAGTGATTGGTTTAAATATCTCCTCATTTTCCATCTCACGTGCAAGTCTGGTTCGTCTAGCAAGTAAATATTTTTCACGAACAGACTGTATAGCTCGATGAAGGTCACTGGCCAGGTCCGACATTGTACTGGCTGAAAACTTATTGCAAGACCTCCTTATATACTTTTTTATTCGTTCGCAGAAACTTCTTTCTTGTGTTTGGCCAAATCTGAATTTGTTGACGATTGAGATAGTGATGCTTTCAGACTACTTTGAAAAGTCCTCAGATCGTCACGTCTTTGTGCATTCGATACTTCGATCATGTCGCGAATGCGAGAATCCGAAGCTTCCACGCGCTGGTCTATGGCTACAAGGTACTCAAGAAATTCCTTTTTCACCCCGTCTACTTTTTGAGCCAGTAGCGAAATGTATTTGCGGATAACGTCGTCATGAGACTTGAGAGCAGTACGTAAGTCTCGACTGCTACGACCGAATTTCGAAATGCTATGACTCATGTTTGGTGATAAACTGATCGAAACCTCGTCTGTACCTGCCCTTATATAGAGGCCAGTCTTTGACTATAACTAGGAATCCGTGTTCTTCTTTCCAACACAAGGAGCACATGTCTTTGAATTCCTGGAATGTCATGTCGGTGTTTACGTGATCATCATAAGCGTGGCGTAAATTAAGTTCGTCCATGCGAAACAAAACTATGACATTTGCGTTGTCTCGTAGGAGATGTTTTGGAATACGACTGTACGTCTGACACAGGTAAACGCAGTCTACCTTGGCGTGTCTGCCCATGGAAAAGTACTCTTGTATTATGCCTTGTTTCTCGCACATTACATCGTCGAAAACAAACACGGAATTGGCTTTTGCTTCGCTTGGAGGTACAACATCGGTATTATCGCTAAACGGAAAATACTCCAGACCATCCACAGATCGTAGAACAGTTGCTAGGCGCTGGTACTTTGGCTGTTGCAACGACTTGGAATACAAGTAAACGTTCTCGAACCGAAGACCATTTGGTTCCTCCAGTAAACTCAGTAAAACACACGTCTTGCCACAGTTGGACGGACCCGCCATTATGCATCGTACAGCAGAAGGCAACAGTAAGCCATGTCGTGATTCACGCGCACTAAATACATCGTCTTGCGTAATGCGCACGGGCAAACACACGTCTTGCTTGACGACCTGCATTGTACTAAAGTAATTGTATAAAATCAAACACATTTATACTTTCTGGTCAGTTGTGCGTAATGACTCGAAGAGGTAAGAACAAAAAACACATCGGTGCGGGACTCGTAAACTCGCTGATAAACAACCTACCATTCGAGCTACACATTCCCGGCTACAGATTTTGCGGCCCCGGAACTAAACTAGCGAAAAGGTTAGCTCGCGGTGACGTGGGCATTAATTCTCTCGACGAAAAGTGCAAGCAGCACGATATCGCATATTCATTAAGCAAGGATCTGGAATCCAGGCACCGGGCCGACGAGACATTGGCACAGGAAGCCGAAGATATAAGTAAATCGTCGAACGCGGGACTAGGAGAGAAAATCGCAGCGTGGGGCGTATCTAAGATCATGAAGGCAAAGACGAAATTAGGACTGGGCGCTCGTCGAGCCGGCTCCATCAAGTCAAAGACTAACTCGCGCAAGACCAAACGCAAGATCGGTGCAGGTGTGCAAAAAGCCAAGCAAAAATTACAGACTCTCGACAAGAAGATTATAGGAGGATTTCTTCCTTTGCTTTTGCCTGCATTGGGTGCTCTCGGCGGCCTCATCGGTGCAACGAGCGGTATAGTGCGGGCAGTCAACACTTCGAAGAATGAGCGCAAGCAGTTAAAAGAAGCACAGCGACACAATGCCAGCATGGAAGCCATTGCCATCGGTAAAAAAAACGGCGCAGGACTGTACTTACGACCTCACAAGACAGGCCGAGGCATGAAAAAGAAACGAATGAAAAAATCCTAAGTTCTTTGCCGAAACGTCCGCTCACCAACGTAGATTTAATAAAGTACGCACGCAAACTTAAAATAGCAAATTTCCGCGGCGTGTTTATGCGAGACACTTTGCCCAGCAAGCCAAAGACACGTGAGTGCGCCATAATTAATTTAGACACGTCGGCGGGTCGAGGCACGCACTGGGTAGCCTATGTAAAGACTGGAAACATGGCCGAGTACTACGACAGTTTCGGTAATTTACGCCCTCCGCCAGAACTTAGGTTGTACCTGGGCCGGTCCACTACGTTGTTTTACAATTACGAAACGGAACAGAGGCCAAATCAAACAAACTGCGGACACTTGTGGCTTCGCTTTTTAACAAACAAAAATTAGCTGACCAATAAAAATTGCTACTTAAAGGTTGTGCAGTGACGATTATTTATTAGTCATGTCGATAACACTTACCTTGACAGGTCACGCATCTGAGCTGCGGGCGGTTCATTTCCCGCCTCTGGATTTAGACGGAGAATGGTGTATCGGACTCGTAGATTTTCAAACGTATAATGCCATACCGAACATCGACGAGGAAAACTGCAAGATATGCTTCCTGAAAAGCGATGGGACCGCTCATGAAATACGGTTACCTGTTGGCTCTTACGAAATAGATGACATTGCAAATTACATCAGGGATATGTTACCACAGGATGTAGACTTTCAACTGCGTGGAAATCCAAACACTCAAAAAAGCATTCTAACATGCAGTGAAAATGTCGACTTTACGAAACCTGGGACCATAGGTACGATGCTCGGATTCGAATCAAAGGTGTATGGTACAGGAAGAACGTACGAATCTACGCGCGCAGTAAACATTTTGCCTGTGAATGTCATAAGAATAAACTGTAATTTGGCAAGTGGAACGTATCTCAACGGAAGACTAAGCAACATGCTGCACGAGTTTTCGCCGATGGTCCCGCCAGGATATAAACTGGTAGAAGTACCGCAAAGTATCATTTACGTTCCAGTCGTCGTGAAGTGCGCACACGAAGTCGTCGTCAGAATCGTTGACCAGCGAGGACGATTGGTGAATTTTCAAGACGAAGAAATTACATTACGTCTGCACTTGAAGCGATGGGCATAAAGTTCGTAACACCGAACAGTTATAAAAGAAATCGTATTGTCGTGAATAAGAACAGTTCTCTACCAGACATCGGTGCATTAACACCTGACAACATAAAGTATCTTCTCAGTATTGGACAAGTGCCGAATAAATATGGAAGACGAAATCCTCAACGTGGAAGATCCGGTCATTTTTGATGACAGCATTACGAAAATGGAATTGCACGAGTACCAGCCTTTCCTGCTCGGACCGTACGCACTACCATCGGAAGTACGCATTGCTGTACAGCACCAAGATATTTGTACTTTACCTTCGCAGTCATTTCTACGTATAAGAGGCACGCTTACAAAAGCGGATGGTACGCACCCGACAACGACATCAATATCCTGCAATGGTATTCTTCACCTAATCGAACGCATTACTTATGTACTCAATGGTGTCGAGGTAGACCAGACGAGAGATGTAGGCATAACATCTGCTATGAAAAATTACCTTTCGCTCACGCCAAATGAACTGTCTGCTGCAAAGATGGCCGGTTGGGCTCTCGAGGATGAATATAAGCTTCCGGTTTATGCCGAAGGGAAGTTCGAAGTTTGTGTTCCTCTGTCCATGCTTCTCGGATTCGCTGAGGACTACAAGCATATAATCATTAATTCGAAACAAGAGCTCGTACTGCTTCTAGCCAACACGCACATTAATGCAATTGTCGCCGCTGCTGAAAACCCTCAAGATGTTTCGCTAACACTTCAGTCTATCGAGTGGATGCTGCCCCACATTCAAGTGAGCACCGTTGAGCGAGTCAAGATGTTGAAGAACATAGAAAATGGCAAGAACTTCGATGTGCCATTCCGATCCTGGAGCCTGGAAACTTATCCTGGCTTGCCTCATAGTCAGCGTATCAATTGGATAGTAAAGTCCAGCTTCGCTACGGAAAAACCAAGATACATCATCGTCGGACTTCAGACCGGAAGACAGCTTAATGCAGGAGTAAGTCGCTCCATATTCGATAACTGTCAAATACGTAATGTAAAAATATTTTTAAACAGCGAAAGTTATCCGTACGTTGACATGAACATGGATTTTGAAAGTGGAAGATTTCTTCTAGCATATCAAATGTATGCCAAGTTTCAGCAAGCTTACTACGGTCGGATACAGTCACCGATACTGAGTCCCGACAGTTTCAAGAACAAGGCACCGTTAATGGTGTTTGACGTTTCCAAACAGGATGATCGTATAAATTCAAACATCATCGACTGTAGGATCGAGATAACGACTAGCGGAAATATTCCGCCAAACACCTATGCTTTTTGTCTGATACTTCACGATCGGCTTGCTTCGTACAATTGTCGAGACAAACTTGTGAAAATTCTGACATAAATACCGTTTCGTTTTCTATGATAATTTAGTTACGACCGAGCATTGCTAGCGACAAGATGTACTGCAACCTGCAAGGTTTCCAGAGCCAAAACGGATTCGTGCTCAAGGAAATTAGCGTCACCTCTGGAGACAAGACTCGAACCCGCAGCTTCCGACCTCCGTATCCGTGGAAACTACTAGACGAAAAAAGTAAACGGTCGAATGAATGGTTATGTAAATATTATCATGGACTAGAGTGGGACGAAGGAAAAATTCCGTACCACCAAGTGAAAAACACTATTGAAGATTTACTACTGCAAAACGAAATAATCTACGTCGCTGGACCTGAACAGAAGAAATGGCTACGAGAACTGTGTGACGTCGGAGCAGCTGAAATTGTGGATATACAGACCGACTACGGCTGTCCTTCCCTGCGCAAGCTTAGTGCAATATACGCCGTGCAGCTACGTGACAAGTTTGAACGTGTCTGTGCCTGTACAAACTCGCAGTTAATGCAGAAATGGCACACACAGTGTTAGTAGGAGCCTGCATATATAAATGGCGTACATACGTACGTGCCTTCAGTTGTCGTTCGACCTGCAAGAAGATGTTTACGTTTCATCCTGCTAACGTGTACGTGAGCGCAAGACCTAGCTTCAGCAGTGTCGAGTACAGCTACTGGGATTCCGGGTATCTACGTACATATACAGAAACCTGTGATGGAGGCGCTCAGCATTGGCGGTTTGCGCACTTTCCTGTGTCCTACGAACCGACCCAGCAGCTGGTAGATTGTTGCGAACCTGGAAACTGTGCCGTCTATCACATGAGACCACACACAATCCTTCCTGCCAGCATCGCTGAGGTTGTCGCCTCGTCTGCATGTGCAACACCAAACATGGACGTGTTGCAAACTGTTGCGGCCTGTGATGCTTCTACGCAGACGTCCAAACGGTGTGCGTCTCATCGTCGCAGTTCAGGCAGTGAATCTGTCCCAACTAGCACTGAGCCAAAGCCCAGGTGTAGACGTGGTCACAGACGTCATCGACCATGTCTTGTCGGAGTTGTCGACATCGCAGAAGATGACCAGCTGGAAACCTGTGTTCCTGATCCCGTGGCCTGCGAACCAGTTGGAACCGGAGTCGACGAGACAGTTCGTGCGGCATTAAAGACTTTGCTTGTGAAAATGCTTGATTCCTTAACCTAATGTGTATTTGTGTATGTTTTATAAATAAATGTGTAAAACTTGAACTCGTGTGTTTTTTATTTCTATAATTTTTAGGTACCTAATAAAAAAATAATTTTAAATACAGACATTATTTTGACTCATGTAGCATACCAGTAGACCGTGGGTATATAAGCGAGGTTCGGACGACTGGACCCGCAGTTCACCTCTGGCCGCGGTGCTGTACGGACGTGCTCTCTCCATTAAGTTTCGTGAGATTTAGTTATGTCGACCGGAATAGAATGTTTACCGACAGCAGCGGGGACCTCGATGGCAGCAACGATGATGGAGACGGAGATCCCGATACCATTAGCAGAGGAGACCATGGCAGCGGAGGGCTCAATGGTGACGACAGCTGTGAAGACCCCGATACCTGCTGCAGAGGAGACGACGATACGTGCTGTTCCACCATCAGCTGACGTTTCATCATCTGCATTCCAGACATCAAGTAATGAAGAGCGTACATCGCATCAATGCAAATATTGTGGCGCATCAATAACCTGCAGTAGGTCTCTGACAATCTCTCGAGAGACATATAGGTGCGGCAAATGCGATAAGGTTTTTTCGCATTGTAACAGTCTGGATAGTCACAAGATTATGTGCATAGGAAACGAATCAAGTGATAGTATGCTTCCATACCATCAGACATCATCATTTATTGCCTTACCTGAGGCGATAGTCAACAAAAGAGCAGTAGTCAATTGCCAAAACTTCAAGGACCAGTTTTGTTTTAAATGGAGTATTTTGGCAAGATTTGTCGAGGGAAGTCATCAAAACCGTGTTGATAAGAGGTATTATGCTTTGGAGAATAAGTACAACTTCGATGGACTGTGCTATCCGCCACCGTTAAATCAGATAAAAGTTTTTGAGAAAAATAACCCTGAAGTCTCAGTTAATGTGTATGCGCTAAATGAGGATAATAAAGTGTGTCCGATTCGTGTAACCAAACAAGAAAGAAAAAATCATTTCGATTTGTTGCTTGTGACAAATGAAAGCGGTTCTGCACACTACTGCTACATCAAGAACTTCTCCCGACTTGTGAGACCACAGGTTACAAAACATCAAAAGAAGATTTATGTGTGTAAGATGTGCTTTAAGTATTTCGCTAATCGACATCGAAAATCAGGACTCACAGCTATACAGTGTCTTGAACAGCACAGGATTAAATGTGGAAATAAATCTTAACCAAAAACTTTAGTAATTTGTCAGTGTTTTTTTGTACTTGTAGTAGTGTAGTATGTATGTAATAAAAGATTTTTTAAAAGAACTTGCGGTGTTTTTATTTTCTCAAACCTGCCACTTTAGTGGTACTTTTTTAATTAAAGTTGTTTTGTATCGGCCAGGGATCGAACCAAGGATATTAGTCGATCTAATCAATCAGTATATAGATTACAAATTTATTTAATGAATTTTGAACTTTTTCCCGAATCTCTAGCATTACAATTACGAATTTTCAATATGGTGGTCTTGATGGCTTATAGGATGATGGTAGTAGAGGTTTTAAAGTCTCTTTAAGAATGTTGAACGTGGCTTATTGAAGTTATTTTTTCATAAAATTAAACATTATTGCAACGATCGAGGATCGAACCAAGGACTGGAGCGGATCGAATCGATGTGTAAATTAATGAGTGATTTTTTTGATGAATTTTGGATTTTTTCCCGCTTTTCTAGCTACATTATTACATGATTTCAAGATGGCGTCCGAATTTCAAGATGGCGGGGGGCACCTCCGTAATAAATGATTACTGCACTGTAAAAATGTACTCTATAATACAAGTACACACACAAGATGGCGTACTCCAGCAAGTGGTAGCTCCTGGTAGCATGTACTGAACATAAAATGTCAGATCCATGATGGACGACAAGGACAAAGTCAAATTTCAAGGTCAAGGGTAAATTTAAAGGTCAAGGTTAAATTTCAAGGTCAAGGTCAAATTTCAAGGTCAAGGTCAAGGTCAAAGGTCAAGGTCAAGGTCAAGGTCAAAGGTCAAGGTCAAATTTCAAGGTCAAGGTCAAAGGTCAAGGTCAAGGTCAACAGTTGAGGACAAAAGTATTGTGACCAGATAATTATACTACATGGTATCGGCACACTCTAGCAGACGAAAACAAGATGGCGGTCTCCTGCAGATGAAGACAAGATGGCGGACATGATGTCATACCAGTTGACGATATATACCTTGGTATTGGCGGTAGATCAGTCTAGGTAGCTTTCATGGAGGAAGGATCGACCGTTTACTCTCGCCGGGAATCGAACCAAGGACGTACATCGATATAATCAAACAGAATTTGAATAAGTTAATTTTTTGATGAATTTTGGAATTTTTTTCATTAAAATCGGATAATAAATAAAAAAGTTAAAGATGGCGACTGTAACGGAAATTGCAACGGTGACGTCATCATCCAATATGGCGGAAAACACGTCACCGAAATTTTCGAGAACACAATGACGCCATCCAAGATGGCGGATTCAAGATGGCCTCCGGGGTCAAGGTCAAAGGTCATGGTATCCTTATTCCTAGAAATGGCTTAACTGAGGCTTGAGTTAAGGATGCTTAAGCCTATTTTAGGAATTTGTGTTCTTTCTAAGGCAAAAGACATTTGTGGTTTTTTGAAATCCTAATTTTTCCTCGAAACGGGAATTTTTCCCTCGAAAACGGGAAATTTTGAGTCATTTTGAGTCATTTTTGAGGAATTTTGAGGAATTTTTGCCGTCGTGACGTCACAAATCCAAGATGGCGGTCGGCACCAAGCACCACAGCCTGAAGCCTGATCTCGGCCCGCCATTCGTATACTACTGATATTATTTTAATTTTTTAACCCAAAATGCCATTTTATCCAGTGAAGTTGCGATGGAAAGAAGTTCTTCAGCTCCTCTGGCCACCTCCTTTACTCTCAACTAGGACCCGCTACGGCCATCAGAGTCGAACTCGGATCGCGGAGTGGCACTCTGGCAGTGGCGTAGCAAGGATTTGTGTATGGGGGGTGTTAAGATGCATGCCCCCCCCCCCCCCCCGTATTAAAGCGGGGGGGTCCGGGTCCTCCCCTGTGAAAATTTGAATTTTAAGGTGTAAAAGGGGGGGGGGGGGGGTTTGAACCCATAACCCCCCCCCCACCCTCCTGGCTACGCCCCTGCACTCTGGTGAGACTGTCGCAATCCTAATCTCGTTTGGGGTGTGCCATAACTGTACATATAACTAACCCTGGATACATATTAAAATTTAAAAAAAATCATCTTAATGGGAACTACATAAACACATTGTATATTTCCTTACTTAGGTACTTCCTGCCGGCATTTCAATCATGTTAAATTGCATAAACAGTTGTGTTTAAAATTCCTGATTTTAATAAGAATTTTTAATTTTTTTTCTCTATATTTTTCTATATCTCTTTATCTTTCACATACCTTGAACAGTTAAATTATATTCTGTAGTGAGTATCCTCATATTAACTGTTTTATGTGCAGAAACTAAAGAACAGAATAATGCAGTTAAAAATAATACACTCAATGGCTTTATTTTTATATTTTGGTTAGAATATCATAAACTAGTATGTAAATACTCTCTATGGGTAAACTCTCTGCTCTGTAATGTACATATTTTATATTACTTATTTCCTTTCACTTTAGTGACAGCTTGTGACAGCATGGCAATATAACTGAAAGCAAATGGGGACTTTCACCTTGAAAATGTGCAGGAAAAAAAAAAGGACGAAGTATAACAAAATCCCAATAATTTTTCAACGTGAATGCAGTGCGCATTGCAAATAACAGCCGGGAGGAAATAGTAGGGGAGTGGAGAGTCATCGCTGTTGGACGCGGAGGAACTAGTGCTGAAAACTTTCACTGTTTATTTTCATTTCCACATTCCGACTTGGACTTCCAAACACACAACACACGCGCACACATTCATGTCCCAGTTCTGCGGGGACGCTGTAAAAAGAAAAGAGGAGGGGAATATGGGAGAAGGGGAAGGGGGAGAAGGTGGAGTGGGAGAGCAGAATGGCTGTGAGAGTTTAAGGAGGGAGGGACCACTTGGTGACTCAGTCCCAGGACATATGACTCGGCTTGATAAGGGGAGAGGGGCTGTTCGACCAGATCTGCGCGCTCAGTGTGTGTGTGTGTGTGTGTGTGTGTGTGTGTGTGTGTGTAGGTGTGTAGGTGTGTGTGTGTATGTGTGTGCCAAAACAGTTTTGAAAACAACGATAATATTTTTTTAAATGTGGTTGTTTCCAAGCCAACCACGGACTCTATAGCCATACGTCTCGTCGACAGCGAGATCAGCGGTGTCATCAAAACACAGAACAGACCAGAGAATCGGTAAAGGCAGGCCAGCCGGATGCTCCATTGCTTTAGTGTAGACCCTACCCTCGAAGGAAAACCATACGACGGTTTGCGAAGAATATCGCAGGAACCAGCAACGTGATTACGAACACATCCTTTTTCGTTAAACTTCGAATATTGATGACGTTGTGGCGGTATATATCGCAAACTTTGATTACGAGCACACGTTTCAAGTGATATTTATCGCACCGGAGCTACGTTATATATCACGAACATTTAAAGTGGTGATACGAAGCGAGGGTGGCGGTGGGGGTGACAACCCCTCCCGAGACAAATATTTTATTCGATTAAATTTATTTAGGAGGCTATATTTATGTCCACTTTAAATACTTGACTTCACGTGTTAAACTTATATCTTTTATGTATGAAACTATTAAGGCCAAGCTATTTGAGCCCAAAAAAATTTGTAATTAATATTTCAATAATATTTAATATTCGCTGACATATTTAATCTCTTTTTTTTTTGCAAATGCATCCTTTACTTTGTGCGATAGCCCCCCCCCCCCCCCCCCCGAAAGTCTTCCTAGAGCCGGCATACAGGGGGGGGGGGGGGTTCGCTCCCCTGAAAAGAAATTCACTAACCAGCTTAAAATAACGAATATACGACTAACTTTATTGCCACTGAATATGAATTTAGTAGAGTAAGTAGCCATCTCCTTGAACACGTATTACGAAACAATCATAAGCAGTAAGTAGTAAGTACATAATGTCGTGTAAGTATCTGATGTTCATTAGTGACGCGTTTTATTTTAAATTTTCACGTTTTGAAAAGGAAAAAAAAGCACATGAAGGTAATTCATCAGATAACCAATAATGCGTATAAAAGCATCATCACCTTTTGAAAACCTTGCTGAGGGAGGAACTTAAGACCAGCCGGTTTTCTGTAAACTGGGAGGGGGAGGGGAACATCCCTTACCATTCCCCTTCAGATCTCCAAAAACAGGCTTATCAGTAAATCCTGGCTGAGCCAATGACGAAAGTTTTTATTTCCTCCGCCTCTGAAAAGAGGAACCTCAATGTAAATAAGTGCCTTGATCAATAATTTTTTTTTTAATATTTACACTATACTCGGGAACCAAACATAATTTTCTCATTGAAACGCTCAGGTCAACGTTCCATATCTGCGGAACAATATTGATAACTTAAACAAATCATCCAGTGATCTTCTTAAATTTTTACTGTTATAGAGTTTACTTACTTCGAACATGAACTCACAAAGATCATCTTGAAGCATTAAAAAACTTTAAAACTTTTTTTTTTAATTTTAAAATTACAGTGACTTGTTTACACGTCCGTGTTAAGGCCTACACTCACTGCGTTTACAATAATTGAACTCATAATTCGGAATACTGCCTAATTTACACGAAATTTCTAGTTTTCTGAAATTACGAAGAACAGTTTTTTTTTTAAAATTTTTTTTAGGACCATTCTTAGTTGAAACGTCCTTAAATTGACTTGTGACGTGTGCCAGTTTTTCTTCCGGGTTCGCAGCGCAAGACAGGCCGGCGGACAGCGGGGTCCAGGTAAAAGGTCGCGCGACGAAAGCCCCGGGAGCCCGAGAGGGGGGGGGGGGGGGGGGAAAGGGGAGATCACGCGGAGAGGGCGGGAAAAGGCGCCGTCGGACGCGACATTTGGCCGGGACACGTCTCGCCTTACGCGGACAGCCGCCGTCAGACCGGCGAGAGAGGCAATATTTGCGCCGGCGAGTGGCGGACCTCGGCCCAGCGCAGGCGTGGTGTATATCCTTTACGTGTATTTACCTACACTACGTCACCCTTCCCCCCCCCCTCTTTCTCTTCCACACGGGGGCCTTGGGAGGAGGATCAGCGTCCGCAGCGCGGAAAAAAACGTGCCGGCTGTGTTTGACCACGTTCCGAAAACTTCGCTCCGAGGATGTACGTGGTTGTTGGAAAAGGGGGGGGGGGGGGGGGGGGGGAGAAACGAAAAACAAGCGACCGCGTCATGCACCTGTTTCTGGCGTCGCAAGAGCTTCCGAAAAGGCGGAGGTTCCAGCTCCATCGAGTGCTGCGCAATCCCAAAGTCTTCGCAGGGTTCGACGGCGATCCTCGAGTGTGTTCTTCCAGACGTACTGCAGTCGCGCACACGCTCTGCCTGATCCTGTCCGAGCGTTAAACAGACGTTCTCAGTTATATGTATACAGCAATGCTAAAAAAATATTCACTTTTTGACGTGTAACATCTTAGCTCTCGGTATGCGGCATTTGGTGGGAGTGATTTCGCGAATGTGATGGAAGGAACGGAAATGTGTAACAACCACGGTGCCGCCATCTGTGGCGGATGGAGTGAACCAAGATCACGAAGACAAAGGGAAACTTTATAATATTAACTGTTTATTGAATTTTAATAAGATGATTTCTTGTAAAAAAAAACAGGTCCAAAGCCGGGTTAAAATTTAGGTCTGCAAATGGATTGATTCCATAGTCGACGTAGCTGTTCCGGCAGCGAATTCTAGCGGCGGGCGCGGAAACTACGTGTGCTTCGCGTCAATAAATTTGGATGGAAACACAATTTGCATTATATTTGTCACAATATATTTATCACGCTCGGCTTTATTTTAAAGAAGTCTACGATAAATTTTGTGTCCTAGTTTCGTATTATGAGTGTATTTGCAATATGAGAACACACAAAATTTATTTTTACCGAGGTTATATGTTACACATATATGGCGAGTACTTAAATACTTGCTCAATTTTTTTAAAAAATAAATTTTCTTACAGTGTGTTCCAGCTAATCTACAACTTTGAATCGATTAAGGACATTCATTCTTGTTTACGATCGTGCCTTTCTTCAGAACCAGCCATGCTTCGGGTTATGGTTATAACTTATGAAGCTTTTTTTTTTTTTGAGAATTCTAAGTCATGACTGTTCTAAGTTGTGTTTTTCTAAGTTATATGTATGTGGAGCCCCTGACGGAAAGGGGGTTTACACCACCAGGAGTGGTGTAAACGCGGCAGAGGACGTTCCCATGGAGGTGTCGCTGTTCTCAATCTCAAGGCCGAACGGGCTTGGTTTTTGAATCGGGCGCTTCTTGTTCGAGGAGTGTCATGGGTGGCCTTAAATGCTGAGGCGCCCACGCTCACGCGGCGAGGGAGACGGGTTCGAGTCGGCATCCGAGCGGTTCTGGTCTTGGAGTTGCCGACGTCTCGAACCTTTGCGTGTGCACGTAAAAACAAACACAAACAAACTACCTCGAGGAAAGTTTTTCGATGTTGTTTTACAAAAATTTTCCATGTGCGACGTGACTGCGTTTGAGCTTGTTCAGTTGGTAAGCCTGGCGAGACGACGAGGCGGTCGCGGTTCATACTGCACACCACAGTGCGCCTCGGTGCGTGAAAATACCTTGAAACAGTCCAGTAGGAACTTTATATTTTTAAATACATTTTTTCAAGTTGAAGTTCGACATGCTTCAGCTACATTACCGATTATTCTTTTTTCTTTTCCTCTCTCGATGAATTTGTATTACATAAAAATCGAATGAAGCTAAGCGGAGATGAAAATTAATCATAAAAACTTTTTTTTTGCACAGAGATGGTTTATGGTTCTGATGAGTGATATAGGTTACTTCTTATCCCAGAAAAATGCACGGTTCCTGTGTGTTAGATCTAGAGCGTAATTCTGTATGTACATAAATGAATGCGTGTTCGTCTCCTATGCGTTCGTGCACCGTTCATCCGATCTCCATGAAATTTTTCACACTTGGCCTTCGAAACACGAGGAAGGTCATGTGAGATTTCAATAATACCAACTCTTAAAGCATAATTTAAGGTGGCACGCGAGTCGTATTGGATAACTTCCAGTAAATAACGAATTTTCTGTTGTCCTAATAATAATGGTGGAATGCGAGTCGAGAGAGAGATAGAGAGATGAAGAGAGAGAATAAAGAAAGAGAGAGTGAGATAGAGAGAAAAATATAGTGAGAAAGATAGAGAGATAAAGAGAGAGTGAGAGATGGAGACACATTGTTTAGTGTGTACTTACTTCAAACAAATTACAATAAAATTGAAAGAGACGCCGGGCATTAGCTAGTACAGTTTGTTTCGTTCCCACCACATTATTTGCCCTTATTATGTTTTTGTGACGGTCATATTTTTTTGTATTGATTTTTTGGTTACAGAATAGTTTAAGGTCCTTCTGTATCTATTGTTACGACCTATGTGGGGAGAACTGGGTTCGTAAGAGATAGATAGCCCAATTGATTTTAATTACAGTTTTATTAATTACTAATATTTACATTACTAATAAATAATTGTTCTTAAAAATGCCCGATCACCATTCACTGGCGCTTAAAAATGTTTATCCGCAAGTCACTCAGTGTCTCTCAAGTTCCGCAGTTCACACTCCTCACTGGAGCTAGGCTCAACAGTGGTTCGCCCCTTA
The DNA here is from genome assembly GCF_032445375.1 of Bacillus rossius redtenbacheri. Taxonomy (NCBI): domain Eukaryota; kingdom Metazoa; phylum Arthropoda; class Insecta; order Phasmatodea; family Bacillidae; genus Bacillus; species Bacillus rossius. The sequence continues at coordinate 17,076,872 of NW_026962013.1, forward strand.
CCTCGCGCCTGTCCACACACACAGCCTCGCGCCACTCGGTCGCACTCTCTAGATCTCGTCGCTCCGCGTCGCACCACTCTCGAGGGGGTTTCTCACCCTCTTCGACGATGTCGCACTTCCCTTCACTCTCTGAACTCGCCCGGAACTCGTTTGGGTCTCGGCACTCATCGCGGAACTGCCGTGGAGGCCGACGTCGCTGCTTATGCATTTGTTGTGGGTCGTCTTTCCAGAACTCACGAGAACGGCTTTGACGAGTCGCGTCATCCCGGGCCGACCCGACGCCCGAAACATCGAGAATAGCGTCGCTTGTTCACGCCACTTCGCGCGGCGGCCCGCGGAATTCCCAGGACCGCTCAGCGATAGATAACAGCGCCGAGGCAGGACGATGTTCTGGGAGCGGATGGGGGAGGGCGTTAGCGACGACCCTTGTAATCCGGCCAGGCGCGCGTGTCATGCCTTACGTCAGTGGAGGGCACGTGACGCCCGTGGTTATGCAGGGCCGCCAGCCAGCTCCGAACCTGGCATCGTGGTATGGTCTCTCGCGTTCGCAACACTATTTTAAATATTTTAAATTAAGTGGATTATTACCGTTTTTATTCCTGTTTGGCAAATAGGCTCTGGCCGAAGGCCACCGCCCCCAGAAAGTTCTAGCTGTCTCTAGAATTTGAGTCAAGTGTAAGCTTGTAATATATAAAATTTTGGCAATCATTTTTATTAAATTTTTTTTAGTAACTTTTTATTTTTAATTTTGTGCTACGTACATATATATTAGGGCTTAAAATGTTTTCACTGTTACGAGAACTGAATCGGGCTCAGAACCTTTGAGTTCGCCGATGGCCGTTAGAGGGCGTGACGTCAGTGGTGGTTGACCGCGGCGGTAAAACAAGTGATGTCCGGCGAGCTGTACGCATGCGGCGCGCTGTTGCGCGTGCGTTTCGGGCACCGGGTTTACAGCAGTGGTGCGTCGAATGAAGTACTTTTTTACGTGACGTTACGTCTACACGCTGTGTGCTGCGTGATAAATAATAACTCCGTGAACGACCAAGTGAGAGAAGAGTAACCTTACGACCGAGCACGTAAGATGCAGTTGTGTGGGTGAATTGTTCAGGTAACAGGCAGATACGAGAATAAGTAAGTGGCTACGGACTTATAATTTTTTGAATTATTATTATTATTATTATTATTATTATTATTATTATTATTATTTTAAGATCCCGAGGTCGGTAGCACGGTGATAAATCAAACTGATTGAACAAGTTGTAGTGCGAAATTGATGGTTTGGATTTTGTCAAAAAATCTCGCAGTACAAGCTCGTAGACATAATGCACAGATTGGAAGACTTATAGCGAGTGTATTGCTTAGTGACGTCACGACCCTTTTGAAATGGTCGGCGGTGAGACTTTTCCCGGCACAGAACTGTTACCAGTATGTTTTAAGAGAAAGTAATGTTTGTAATTTTTTTGTTGCATTGTAAATTACGTTAGTAGCTAGACGTATTGCGGTAGTAAAGTAGGGAGCTTAGAATTACGAGAATTCGACTTAGTATTTTTTATATGCATATTTATGAACATTGTATATTATCGTAATATTATTTCAATATGAAATGGAAGCGTGGCCAAGTTGTAATAGCCCTTATTTACTTTTATATAGATTTATAATACTTTTTATGAATGTTTATATATATATATATATATATATATATATATATAGGAAACCTGTCCCACAGTGTTATTTATGCATTTGAAATAATTAGTTTTTAAATAATTATTTTAGAGTTTGTAGAAAAGATAAGAAATCAGTCTAAAAATAAAGTGCAAAAAAGTCAATCTTTTGTGAACTGGTGCTTCAAAAACACCTACATTGCCCTTTTTAAAGTACACTTTAAAAGTAATTTTAAATGGTATACGTGTTTTTATAAATTTTTCCTACACCTTGATATGATGTGTTTTAAGTCAGGATTTTTGTACGATTTAATTAATTTTTGGTATCATCAAAGTTGTGCAAAACAAACGCATACTCGGATCGGGTGTTGTGGGAGTTGTCTCCTTTTTCTCTGGAGTGGAGAAAAGGGGACAAGTGAACCCACGGAGGTAAGAAATAACCTGTGCCCCTGATTTTAAGCTGCTGTTTCAAAATTAGTGTGGTGAGTATTGTATAACTACCAGGCATCAAAGTTTTCGTTCTACAATTTATACTAGTTTTTCGTGAAAACGGTGGGGTAATGTGTAGTACAACAAAAGCGAGCTTTTACTTTACTTTTGATATGTAGATTAATAATCATTCTTTAAACATTGCATTATCCCTCCGCGTCACAAATATTTTTTTTTTTTTGGGTAATAAGGGAGTCACCCTAAATGATTTCAATTAGGTAAATAATTCTACTTAAACGACAATATTTCCAGTGTTTGTAGAAATTCGTTAAATTAGACATTACCCAGACGCTTGACGTTTTATCATAAATAGTTTCTTTATTATCTTTTAAAAAAAACGACCGATTCATTTGCAACTTCGAAGGCGTAGTCCAGTATCCATGTCGTATTATGTTTTCAACATATTTTAAAGTGATGAACCTCAGCTGAAGTTTGCTGGCCGCATTCAGACTCATCCTGTATACGGTGCTTTGCATATACATTTTGAAAAAAAAAAATGATCCTAAGATTACATGAACTTCAAAAATCTACCTGCGCTTTTAGGCGGAGCCGAAATGGGATTTTTTTTTTATTTTTCCGTCATGGACCGGTTTAAAAGGCCAGGTTAGGCCATTTCGGCCAGCTCCAGCTGCAAACGGGGCAGCGTTCACTTGCGAATGTCCTGTCGTATTCACGCGTGCCTGTGTGGGGGTTTTATGGTGATACCAGATGTATGTCGCAAGCGTCTCGAGAGAGAGAGAGAGAGAGAGAGAGAGAGAGAGAGAGAGAGAGAGAGAGAGATACGATCGCCGGGACCCACACGAAGTTCGCTCGTGTGAAACGTGTGACATCACCGACGCAGATGCCGTGAATAGCTATGAGGAGGGGGTTGGTGGGAAGGGGGGGGGAAGACACAAGACGTCTTCAGCGACGTGCCTCTTGCTCGTGATGGCGTCGTCCTCTTCTTCGGCTCCGAAGACGAGATCAACACAGGGCAAAAAAAAAAATATATATATATTTCCACCGTCGTCGTGTAAAGATACGGATGATGGTGTGGCTGTCGGGACGGGCTGTTTGGGTCTTGAGACCCGAGGATCGTAAAAAAAAAGCCGGAGTGGACACACTTATGGTGGGTGTTGGCGAGTTCCTCGATTCTTGGCGCAAGAAGCCTGCAAGTCCACAGTAGTATTTCTCTTATTTAATCTTCCGTGGCTGCAAGGCTCTGCCTCACACGCCACGGTTGATTTTTTTTTTTTTATTTAAGGGCTGATTATAACATTTTAACTCGAAGCCTCCCTCAGTTTTTGTTGTCCGGCCCCAAATATTATCAACAGATACTCACTTAGTGTCAGATAATTGGCGTAAAAAGGCACGCAAGTCAAATATTATCATCACTTGCGCTATTTTTTTAATCTGTTAAAGATATTATTTACAATTGGTGCAAAATTCATAAATTAAAAATAAAATTAACAAGTTGTAAAGGTGTGCCAGCTCATGGAAATGTAAAAATGTTCGTAATAAACACTGAACACTCACCTCGCGCCGGCATTCCTTGAGTTAGATTCTCCATGATCCCCTTAAATAACTAACAGAAAAATTCTGACATGGCCGTAGTTACTTTCCTGATTTCCCTGTTCTGTGTCGTTGTGAGCTACCATATCCAATGGACTCGCTGTCGAACAGACGTTAAACCCAAAGAAAGAAAAAATACTGAGCTAGTATTTTAGTACTCGCCAGAGATGTGTAACATCTAACCTCGGTAACGAGCAAATACATGTGTTCTCATGATGCAAATATACTTATCATACGAAAATTGGACACAGAATTTATAGTAAATTTATTTAAAATAAATACCGAGGATTATAAATATACACAAATTGTTTTTTTTTCCAACTAAATTTATGGGCGCGAATCACACGTAGTTCTAGCACAATTTGCAGCTGGTTCAGTGTCGACTATAGAATCATTCGTTTTGCGGACCGGAATTTAAAACTATATGATGAAACGTTTCCGATAAAAGCGAAAAATACTTGAAAAAAAAATACTTTACCGCGGCCCTGACATGATTTGTTTTTACAAGGAATTGTATTAAATTACTGCCCATCTTATTACAATTGATTAAATAGTTAATACTATAACGTTTCTCTTTGGCTTTGTGAACTTTGGTTTGCGCTATCCACCACAGTTGGCAGCAACGTGATTACACATTTTCATTCCATGCAATTTCTGTTCTATTCACGAAATTAATGTATTTTTTACTGATCCTTTATTTACATAGATACAGAACCATCATTAATTGACCTATCAACTGTTTTCGGCGTGATGTTGAGTCCTGAGACACTCTGTGTATGTCCGCAGTGATATTTCAAGCGTGTCCTTTGTCCTGTTTAAAATATGTTGTATTAACTTAAAAAATAATAAAATGTAGCACAATTAACTTATAAAGCATTACATACTTTTCCATTAATCCTGTTTGTAATTCGTGTCGGCACATATACCGCTCTTCAAACAAAACGCTAGGCCAGCTTCCTGTAACGTCTCTCGGAACAGACACATCTTTGAAAGAAAAACTTTCGGCTCGTTGACGTGTTTGGTGTTTTCGTCATTACTTTTTTTAAGGGCTGATTCTAATTTTTATCTTGATACCTCGCTTGCATATATTTTCAACGGAAATTCGCAAACAGTAATATAAAGAGTGTAAAATGTCGCGCAATAATTCCTAACTTATCATCACTTGCTTGACTTTTTATACCAAGCCTTAAGAAAACGTCTGAGAAGTTGTTGGCAGATGTGGCCTCCACACTGTTAAAAATGTTCACCTTAAATTTACGAAGAACGTTGGTTTTAAATGATCCAGGAATCTTTGTAAATTTACTGCTATTTTTGTAAATGTACGTACACTAACTTTGGACATGGATCCGAAATAATTTTCTTGTTGTATTAATAAAACATTAAAAAAACGTGTTAAGAGTTAAGTCTACAGTAAGAACATCTTATTTGTCCACGTGTGTGTTTTTACCTTTGTTTAGAACGAAACTTACAAATCGGGAGTCTAAATACGCCGCATTTTCTACAAAGATTCAGTTATTTGAATTCCGAAGAACTGTTCGTTTACTTGAGTTAGGTCCTTAGTTGAAAAGTCGTTAATAAATTGTAATTTATAACAGTGCAGAAACTAATTCCAAGATAAACAGGGGAAAAAAATAAAATAGTTTTATTGTTACCACTTCCACGAAATATTTTTTGTCAAATAAAGACTACACAAAATAACTTGGGTTGACAAAAATACAATATCATAACGTCCCGATGAGTGGCTTATTAGTGACGTTACGTGTCATCAGAAATTACCTATATTTTTTTTTTTTTTGCAAACGTAGCTCTTTTAGCACTAAGCTTTGCCTTCCTGTGGCCACTTTGGGTGCGGAAAACTTCGTACGCTGTTTCACCGCGGCATCGCTCACCAGTCTGTTGGCTCGGGCTCAAAGCCCCCCACACCTGGGCAGTAGCTGGCGCTCACCTCGGCCCGACACATCACACTGGGACCTCGCTGTCACCCAGAGAAGCCCAGCTCCTCCCCTCCTACCCTCCTCGTCATACCCTCTTCCCCCCTCTAGCCCAGTGCCGGAGATGTGTCGTCTCTCACTGCGTCCGCTCGCCTTTGGACGCGCTCCGCTATTTCCGTTCATTCTTCAAAGTTATTTTTTTTCTATCATAAAAAAAATACGTGAGCGAACCTTTCAGTACATCAGAGATGTGTTAACATCCAACCTCTGTTCGATTCATTTTTTTTTTTTTTTTTTTCATGTTCCAAGTGCACACGAAAATTTAACGTATAACGCGTGATAAGTACAAGCAAAGTTGTATTTTCAACTACATTTTCCGGACGCGAATCACACGTAGTTTCCGCACCCGCCGCTAGAATTCGTTGCCGGAGCAGCTACGCCAATATTATCGAATCATTCGTTTTTGTAGAGCGAAATTTTAAACTTTGTAATGAAACGGCTCAGATCCAAGCGAAAAAAGACTTGAAAAAAAAATACTAAATCTGGCTTTGCAGCTGATTTTCGACAAGGGATTAAAAAAAAAATACTGCTTATATTGTTAAAATGTACTAACCAGTTAATACTTTTAAGTTTCCCTTCGGCTTTGTGAACTTTGGTTCGCACCATCCGTCACAGGTGACAGCACCGGTGGTTACATATTACCGTTCATTGTAACTTCCGTTCCATTCACTAAATTACTAAATTAAATAAATTTTAAATAATAGGGCCCCTACGAAGTATTTATATCAAAAATTATCTTTCTTGGCAAATACAAATGCATTTTTTTTAATTTTTAATTTTCAGTAGAGATTAACGGTAGAACCTCCCAGCCACCAACATGTTCGTATACCTTCTTCGTCCTTCCTCGGGATGCAGGATAACGCGAGTGAAGTGGGGTTGGTTGTACATATGGCGCCCACTCGTGTTACCGACTCACTCTGGAGGATCCACTCACTCAATTATGTCCCCTCGAGATACTCTTCTGCACTTTCGGAAAGCACTTCTCACTTTTTCAACGAAAAAAAATATTTAGTTCGTGACTGGGTCTTAGTGGAAACCATTGCAGGATCCCGAATTTCGAGTTCCGTGTTCCGTCGTAAAAAGAGTAAACTCGCACGCGGAGGGAAGAATATCGTTGTTTTCCGCGGACTAAACAAGTTTTGTAAGGGTTTTATTTATTATTTTATTTTTTACAGTACAGTACACTCCCAATTATCCGCGAAATTAAGTGGCAGGACGACCGCGGATAGTTAAAATCGCGGATAATCCGCAAAAGAGCCGAAACTGGGAAACAAAAAAGGAAACATTAATTTCAAAGCAACCATACGACTAGAAACAAAGCGCGACAGAGACAAAAATAGCAACGCATGCCAGCCTACTGCGTGAGTTCCGAGAATAGATGTGGCGTTTTACTGTACCTATACTGCACACAATACACTCGTCAGTAGAGTTAAAATTCGTTCACTTGTAATAAAATACAGGTTTACATATGTGCTGTATTTTTTCGTAGCATGCGCGGATAATCCGCACCGAGGATCATCCGCCCGCGTATAATAGGGAGTTTACTGTACTTCGAGATTATTCTTGCGTGTAGTTGCATGACTTGTAGGTTCTAGCTGCGTCCAAGGCGAAGATTTCACCGACCTTTCTGTCGACACTATATTTGCCATCTTCAGGATAGCAGTTACCTACATATGTAGAACAAGGAGGCGCGGTTATTACAGTGGAACCTGAAACCATGTTTAGCATGAAAAGTGACGCTATCTGTTGGGTGGGCCCATTACAACTAGAAAAATTATTTAAAAAACCTTTGGGTAGGAGGTTTAAATCCAAGTGTTAGCATTATACTTGGCGATTAATTTCTTGGTACAGAAGATATTTAAACTGTACAAAAATTACAATTAATACTGTTTTGTAGTAAAAAAAAACATGTACATAAATGAGTATGATATGTAGTATTTCTGGTATGCCACACCACAAAATATGTGGCTACCAAAATAAAGTTAATTAAATTTAACTTGTTGGTTTTGCCTGATAATGCCTTTAAATACTCTAGTATGAGAGCGGAGCGTTTTCTGATTGCCAGAACTGCATACCAATCAGATCCTTTCGTTGGACGGTTGGTTTGGCCAATGGATGCTGGGCCTCTGTGATTGGTTGGGGCTTCTGTTCAATTAGTGTCGTCTTCTCTCCTGGTTGGCTGGGATGTTCTGGCCAATCAGAGGTGATATGTCTTTTGTTGGCTGCAGAGCTTGGATTTCTGAAGAGGGGTTCCCATATTGATGGGTGTTTTAATATTTATATTTGTCTCGAATGTATCTTTATCTTGTACTGTCGGATTGATCGAATTAAATGCTGTGGCTGATTTCCATTGAATGTTCCACAAGGCTGATCGTAGCTCATCATGCTTGTAGTCGCCGTTATGTTGTTTTATTCTAGTGATATTTCGCATAACAGTTTGTCCTATATAATTTTTTCCACATGTACACAGAATAATCTACGCACTGTATTTTACTGATGACCGTTATCTTTAATAATCGTATAAGCTCACATTAAAAATAAGAAAACTCACTAACCGTTTACTTGCGAACTCTCGGGACTTTTGCGGAGGCCAGCGTCGTCGCTTTTATTCACTTGGCAGTCTTTCTGGAACAAACTGAAGTGGTTGTGGCGTGTCGCGTCATCCCGGGCCAACCCGAAGCTCGAAGCATCCAGAATAACGACGCTTATTCACGCCACTCCACGCGGAATCCCCAGACCGCCAAGAGATTTATAACAGCGCCGAGGAAACAGGGCGCGGGGGCAGGAAGGGGGGTTGCTAGGCCGGCCGTCCTAATCACCAACGGTTTGCGCCCTTGACGTCAGTGGCCGTGCGGGCCTGCTAGACCGCGTCTTGTCCTTGTCTCCCGCGTTCGTAACAATATACCTACACATGGCATTATTTTCGGCTGTGACTACCATAAACTTATTTAACAGCACACATGTTATTCTTGCTCGCGTCTAACTCTTCGCGCAAAATAAAAGTCTTATAGTTAAAAGGTGTATAAATTTTCTTTGTAGTGTGGCCCAAGAATTTTCGGCGGAGTATGTACCCCTGCAGACTAAACATTTTGGATTTGTAAATAAATACATTTTTATTTTTTTAATGGTTTTGTGACATAGAGACAGAATGAAAATATTGAAACTTGTGGAACGTTAATTGCGACGTAGACTCATCGAGCGGTGCGTAAACACATCAGAGGAAGCAGGTCCACCAACTTCACGTCAGGAGTATTTCTTCCGAGGAGAAACACGAAAGACGCTCCTCTGTGGAAACCTCCTTGGCTCAAAGGCCGAGCTCGCCGGCGCTGCCAAGACAGCGGGACCGTTGTGCCACCGCCATTGTCGAGCGGCGGCAAAACGCAACAAACTTTACAACTGACACGCGCGGTGACATATACCTTGAGATCAAGCCAAGACTGCGGTGTCATGGAGGGAGGGGGCGGACGCTAAAATTGGCCCCTCCCTTCCCTACTTCCTTTATGTAGCAACTGCGAGTTTATTACTGCAGCCGAATTCTCTCCGGCTCCTCTGAATCGAATAATCCAACCTCAGGGATCCACACATAACTTTGAAACACACAACATAGAACTGTCACAACGTAGAATTCTCGAAACATTCCACATAACTTATATCTGTCATAAGTTAAAAGAATCCTAAAAACACGTAACTCAGAAACACACAAATTAAAAACTTTGTAACTTAGAAAATCATCTTAAAATTCTCATAACTTATAAACACACTGCCATATCTTAGAAATACACAACGCCAAACAAAACAACTTAGAATCGTCATAACTTAGAAAAGCATAACTTAGAACAGGCGAAACATAGATAATTCTATCTTGTGTTTTCCTAAGTTGTGTGTTTCTAAGTTATGACAGTAATCCCAACCTCACACTGGCTTTGTTCGCGTGCGGTTGTACCTAACTGCGCCCAGAGGTGCAGGCGTGTGAAGTGGAAGGAAGTAGACAGTATGTATAAAATATGTAAATATTAGCATCCATACACATGTTTATTCAAACGCGAAACAACGCCGCATAAGTATAAGCGGGCGGCACGGAGAACGTATAGGCATTTACGTCATGGGTTTAAAAAAAAAAAGGGGGGGGGGTTCTAAAAAAAATGGAGCCCTCGAGACCTCGAAAACTTTTGGTTAACAAACGACGGGGAACATACACATGGATCTGTATGAGTCATACCAGGGTCTGGAGTCAATTTATTGATCCTGGATAGGTACTCTTGATTAACAGTCAGTAATGTATTTTAACAACAGAAATATACATGCAAAATTACAGCTATCTGTACATTTGAACATACACACGAAAACAACAAAAAATAGTGTTCGCAGTTGTGGTGGGTTCGGATCCTTACCCGGGCACCGTGTTGTCCCAGTACCCCCGATAGTAAAGATAGCATTCCAGTACTAACCGCCCACATTAATGAGCACGATAATAAACAAACTATAGTCCGATTATTAAATATTCGATTATATATTTTCCATGTTTTTTTTTAAATTGCAGTATAAAATTATGCGCCAATATTCTTATGGAATACTCAGTACTAACTCGAAAAACGTGTGTATTTCATAAATGCAAAGATAGCCATTGCCAATGTGCTGAATAAAGTTACAATATCTCTCTTGTATTATTACGAACTGTTTCTTGACAACAACTGGTTTCTTTAGTAAAAAATTGGTTGTCTGTAGAGTCGGTTTACGGACGATAGTTTAACGTGACAATGTCATAACAAAACATTGATGAAATGATTGCATATTTTTATGAATTTAATTGAATAATTTTTATTTTAATAATAAAAGAATAAATACTTGAAATTATACTAGTAATCAGATTTTTAAAATTCAAGAATAATTAACCTTTATTGCCGAAATTATTGTTGTAATAAGTAATGAAAACCACATTACTTTTCAGTTCACTTTATAAACAGTCGACGAAACATTTAACGTGTAGATGACTTATAATTCATTTTAAAAAATTTTAAAACTGGCGTTTAGCTATAAAGTTTAAATATAATTATTAACAAGTTTTCATATAAATAAACTGTAATCAAATATCTACCATCAATTATATGAATCACCATAATTTTTTAGTCAATTTTAACATAACCTATTATTACTGCACTCGCCGACAGCGTAACGGAACACAGCGTAACGGAACTATATGCGTAACGGGACACTTTTTCGTGCGTCCAGCCGGCGTTCATCGATTTATTAGACGTTGTCACGTCAAAAGTACAGAATTTTTTTTTCTAGTGTACCTTGGCCGAGCTGCAGCCGACCACCGCCGATGCGCACGGCGACGGCGACGGAGCTGCGTCCGACAACCCCGTGCGCCGCGCGGCCATCCCGCGCAGGAAACGGACAGGCGAGACGCGCATGCGCTATGAGGCGCGCGCCCGAGGCCGACGACATCTGTCGCGCGGGGCTGGCGTTTCCTGGGGGGGGGGGGGGGGGGGAAGCCTACAACTCACGTAGTTTCGGTTCCCTACCACGTTCGTGCAACTTCAGATTTCTCTCAAAAATTGAAATAAAAAAAATTCGAAGGGTTAGGTTAGGTTAGGTCAGTCACAACATGCTTGTTTTCATTGGAAACTTCTGATTTAGCGGCTGTAGTGGCGTTAATACCAAAACGCAAAACTTCGGAAATCTTCGGAAATTCTTGCAGGGAACCGAAACTACGTGAGTTGTAGGCTTCCCTTTCCTGGGCACCAACACAACCTCAACATGCATACACAGTAAAAAATTTTTTTTTTTGACGTGAATACGTCTTTAAAATTGCTTCCATGGTGGGAGGCAATTAAAAAAAACGAATGATAACAAAATCGGGGGATACAGTTTGGTGCTGCAGCCACATATCTATCATCTCCATCCAAAATTTAATTACACCACTGGATAACTAAAGGGTCAAAGAATTCGTTACGCTAAGTGAGGACTGTGACGCACCGCGCGCGGTGGAGGGGGTAGCGCCGCCATTTTGAGATCATTTCGAGATTTACATTTGGTATAATTTTTGACTCGGAGAAGCTGCGACGTTAGTTTGAGTTTCAATCGTCAGCTCTCGTCAAAATCTATCGATAGTAGGCTATATATAAAACATTAGTGTAAAATAGTTACATTGAATATATATATGGTGTTAAAATGAAAATATATCTATATATTACCTGTTACGTACACGTATTCACGTACAACACACGGCTGTGTCCATGACACAGCCACAACCCATTTTTTTTTTTTTTTTGTATTTTCACAAGAGATTTCTTTGGAAACTGGATATATTTCCTAAGTTACGTGGTTCTAATTTGTCAGATTTATAAGTTACGTGTTTTTTAAAGTTATGATCTTTATAACTAACGTCAGTGATAAGTTACGTTCATATATTTTTGAGCATTTCGAGTTCTATGTTGTGACTATCTAAGATATGTGGGGATCACGGCATTTTAGCCCCTTCTCCAAATTAAAAAAAAATACCTATCCGCACAGCCTACTACCTATTTCTTTAGGAAATGTTTTGGAAACATGTCCAATAATAATTAAAAAAAATATCGGTTAAACATTTTCTCATATTCCATGCAGCGAAAATATTGTGAATGTTTTTAACTCAATGCATCCAGCGTTGAATATCTTAACGAATTTCATATTATATCAACGGATTTGATAGTATGCCTACTCAGGGGATGATTAAATTATTTTTGTATTTTAACTACATTTTATCTGCCCCTTCCAGTAATTGTTAGTCGTATAAAAAATTATTTCAGACAAATGTTGTAGATATAATATTTTAACGTTTTAAAATAAAAAAAACCGCATGCAAGAGCCCAGAGTTTTCCCTGTGTCTATGCAGGTTTTACCTGGGCTCAACTTATCTAGTTTTAGTCTAGAATAGTTAGTGAGAGGAGTTAGCAATGGCGTATATGGTTTGCCATGGCTGGCCAATCTCTTTCCTAGCACATGATGCATGCTACCTCTCCTGCATGGTTTAAATCCTGCATGATTATAGCGTATAGGATTCGGCCTGAGACGCACTTGAAATTTTACTCCCATCGCGCCCAAAGCAGTTTCACTTCAATAAATTAAAAAAAAAAAATTCATTGCATTCTATTTAACAACTGCTTAAACAAACACATTATCCTCTTTACCAACCCATGGTAACTGCACTAGCTTCACTTTTAGGCAATGGAGGTTATGGGCGGCAATCGGTCGCCTGGTACTCCAAGGGTTCGAACTATAGGGTTCAGAACCGGGAGTTTTAAATCTATTCCCGGTTCTTTCGGTACTTTCGTGACTCGACATCGACAGTATGCAATTAAGTTTTTATTGCGCTCTAAGGTTACTTTCATTTTTCACTCTCCCCTGGCGAGGCTGGGTGAGGGAAGTGAGTCTGCCTCTCCGTGTTTCTGTCGCCAGTCGGTGTTCTGACTGCCGTGTGTGCTAGTGCCTGTGTTTGCTGCGCCAATATCCTTAAACAACGATATTTAGTATTTTAAGTTTGTTGTGAAAAGAACAAATGTTATTTTGAGTTAATAAATCTGTGATTTTGCACGGATTTATTATTTGCTTAATTTTTTTAAAGATAAAGATTGAGAGTATGGCTGAAAATAAAGTAATTTGTTCACGTTAGTAGATACGTTTTGCAATAAACAAAATTTTAACACAAATGTTTTATCTTTTTAATTTTGGTCAAAACTTGTTTAATCGTTAAAAATTAATTATTACTACTTCAATCATCAACTGCTGCAACTTTAATAAAAAAAAAACCTCGTACCGAAGGTACCGGGAATTCTCGGTTCCGTTTAGGACTACTAACGAAATTCCCGGTTCTGTAAATCGGTTACGGTTCCGAATACCATAGTTCGATCGCCTAGTCTGGCATCTTCTTTGGGGCTCCTAATAACTGTGATGATAGCCCGTTGGCGGACAGCAATGGCTGCCCTGGAATGCTTCATCAAGCAACTATTCTGAACTGGCCCTGGTTCCTTATCACAAGGTCACTTGTTTCTTTCAAGTTTGTGACATGAAGATCCATTGTCACGGAGTTTCAAAATGCACAACAGACAACAGCTTGGAATGTTGCCTAAAAATAACAACGTGATTTAATACAATTTCTTGGACATACGCTATTGCAGTTTTGCACTGTTTGTCACGGGGGAAATTCATAAATGCAAAATGAGAAATAAAAAGAATTGCAAAACTGCAACGGCGTATGTCCAAGAAATTGTACCAAATCAAAATTTCCCATTGCATGGGTCATTTAAAGAACGTAATAACAACGCGAATTTATCGTGTCTAGCGATATATCATCATCTCTATTCGCATGGCAACCGCGTTCAGTAAAGAGCTAATATGCTTGAAAGTAAACTGCATGAAATGGGACTTCCATTCGGGACGACTGAATCTCGGTCGGGTCAACCTGATTTCGAAAACACTCCAAGCTTGTTTCCTTGAAGTAGGCCAAGTTCGATTTTGTCCCCTAATTTCTCTTTATCGCGTTAGCTGTAAGTGTGCCTCTTATTGCATCGCCGCACAGTGATTCTAATTTTAAAAAAAAGTCAAAACATGAACGTGTTTACTAATTTCGATGGAAATTCGCATATAGGGGTTTGCGAGGTCACTTGTCACTAACATTGAGTCAAATTTACATTAAAAAAAATCAAAATGGTGGCTCTAATATGGCAAAAAAATGTGGTTCACAACATGACGAATAAGTATTTTAATTTCTTTGGAATTTCCCGTATAGAGATTTTTGAGGTCACTGATAACGAATACATGAATAATAAACTCGACTAACAGACTTAATACGGACTAATTCTTTGTTAATTCGAATTGCACGGAATTTCAGTGCTCAGGAGTCTCTACGGTTGCCGACAACGAATACGAAGTAAGCGAAATAGAGACGTTGGTCGCGTCGCGTCGTGGTAAAAGCAGGTAACAACCAACATATATATATATATATATATATATGTGTGTATGTGTGTGTTATTTTATCCAGGTGAATTCAAAACTACATGAAAAAATTTAAACTTATTTTTTTTTGGTAAGAAGTAAATTTGACTCAACACTATTTTTTTGTTAACAATTTCACATTAAAAAAACCTAAAAGAAAAATAAACAATAAAATTACTCACGGAAAAATTCGCTAAAGTTCTTACGCGCTCAGCTGTTACCAGCTCCGAACTAGTCCAAGCGAAGCATGTCGCGATACTCCAACAAGAGGCTGCCATTTAACCGCTTCCTGCTAGCGGATCCTCGGTCACCCCCACCCCCCCCCCCCCTCCCCCATCATGCACCTGCTGCGCTAGAACCGCTGCAGAGGACATCGCCAGAGCATTAGGCTGAGTGCACAAAGTATTTACAGTAACGGTAGGTCGTGCGTGCTGCTAGCCAACCGCGAAACACTGACAATGGCTACAAAGTTTTAACACACCGCCGGTATGGAAATCTTTTTCCGAAAAAAATTACATGATCCTGACTATCGTTAAATCTGACGAGGCGCTAGAAGATCTTGAACCAAATGGTAACCGTTTAGCTATCGATCGTACCAATCCTATATGTATGAGTGGAAGGCTCATATATGGTGTCTTAACATAATGACACAAGCTGCAGCCAATGAACAGTTTACCGTTCCTCCAGAGTTGTGTAAATCCAAGCCTGAAATGCAATCTTTACCGAAACTTATGCACTGTTTGAAATTGAAGTAAATAAACGAACTTTACTATGAATAGGTACTATAATAAGTACATCGTTATTTCAGATAACTGGATTTTTTGAAAATTACGCTGCATTCCGACTTCTGAGTTCTGTGTTTATTTTTAAACAAGGTAAACACAGAAGAAAAAGATAATTTATTCAATGTTGACTCAACACTTTTTTAATGTATTATTTATATAATATTATAATTAGTTTCGTTTCATGTTCAAATTATGTGAACTCTTAACACCCGTAAAATTACGAAGATAGCCGTATATTTAGGGAAATCCCTGGATAATCAACTGAAATTTTGAACCAGCGTTTTTCGTGTATTTTAGGTGAAAATTGTTAACAGCGTGGTTCTCACTTAATTAGTAAGATGACACTGTGGTTAACCTTAATTCTCATCCTGATTCACGGGAAACCAAAACGTTACGCTGCAAGTATTCTGACTGCTCTAAAGATGCCGAAGGCTAAGCAGAATTATTTTTCAAAGGTGTGTGTGTTTGTGTGTGTACGTGTGTTTTTTGTATGTGTGTGTGAAAAATGTTCATCTTTACATAGTAATAACATAATCCACTGAAATTGTAACACAAATTTTGATTTTTTCAAAATCAACCGAAATTCTTTACGGACCGTTTTTGTAACTGATATTATTTATTAGTTGGGGGGGGGGGGGGGGGAGGATATATATGTACCTACGTATCTGCAGTTTTTACTTACAATCCAGGAAATGTTTCGTTAAAACATTTTTAATCATTATATTGTAAACTATGCCAGCTGATAAGATTATATATTTTACCTAATTTTTTTGCTCAAAATGCATATATTCTGATACAATATATTTCGTTTAAAAAAATGATGGATCGCACATTTCCGAAAGTGCTCTGAGATGATGACATATGTATGTTTACTTGTGTTATGGAATACTTGATGTTAAAGCTTTCGGCTCTTTTTATTGTTTAACTTTTAAAAAAATGATAAGCTCGAGAAGGTGTTATTTATGAAATACCTGAAAGAAAATGCGAACAAATTATCCAAAATATAAATTGCAGCAAAACATTTACAAGAACAAGACGTTACAGTGAAAAAAATTGTTTTGTTGTATTAAAATATTTACTATACAGATTTAGATATTGCAGTGTTCGCGACATGGAGTTAGAAATGTCAAAGACGGCATGCTGTGACGTAGTTGAAGTAACTTAAAAACTTCTGCCATATTGTTCCGCCCAAAACATCGCAGAAATGGTGTTTGACCACGTCTGATGATGGTAAGAAAGTACGAATTACAATATCCATCGATACACAAACACAGTCACTTCCATAAAATACAGTCATTTAAGACTGTTTCCACAATGAAAAACTACCCTTCAGCCAATGTTTTGGGCGTTTAATTAACATTGCTCAGGTCTGAGCTGAAAAAAAAGTTTCACCGTGTTACCATGTGATCATTCAGACGTAGCCATCCTTTGGTTCGCGAATTGGCCTATTTATGAAAGTAAATAAATGTATTTGATGTGTAACGTCTTAGATCTCGGTATACGGCAATTGGCAGGAGTAATGTCGTGAACGGAACGAAAACGTGTAACCACGGTGTTGCCATATGTGGCGTACGGGGCGAACCAAAGTTCACAAAGCCAAAGGGACACATAGTTTTAACTGCTTGATGAGTTTGAACATGGTGTCAGTATTTAAATAAAATTCTTTGTCGGAAATCAGTTCCAAAGCAGGGATTTAGTATTTTGTCGAGTCATTTTCGTTTTTATCTGATACGTTTCATTATAGGCCTATAGTTTAAAATTCTCACTCTGCAAATTGAATGATTCGAAAGTCGACGTAGCTACTCCGGCAACGAATTCTAGCGGCGGGTGCGGGAACTACGATTGATTCGCGTCAGGAAACGTAGTTGAACACGCAACTCGCTTATATACATATATTCATCACGCTCAGCATATTATTTTAAAGAATTTTTACGTTTAGATTTCGTGTCCGAGCTTCGCATTACAACGAGGACACATGAATTTGCTCGTCGTAAAAGGTTGTAAGTCACACGTGTCTGGCGCGTACTGGAATACTCGCTCACGTATTTTTTTTGATGTGACAAAGTCTAATAAATCGATGAACGCCGGCTGCACGCACGAAAAAGTGTCCCGTTACACACATTTTCCCGTTACGCCGTGTCCCGTTACGCTCATTGTACGCTTGCGCCGCATCTATCTCTCTTCCACTCGATTGGAACAACCATCGATTTGACTTTTTCGAGGCACATTAAACTTGAAACACTCCCATTCGTTTCCTACTTTCCCTATCATCGTCCTATCCTTAACAGAATAACACAGATTGGAAGAAGTTAAATAGCAAACATGTATACAAGTTATAGTTAAAATAATCTGTTCGTTAAAGTAATAAACATTATTTGAATTAATGAGTGCAAAAAAAAAGTAAATTTATCAATTAAATTGTAAATTTCATTTCACTCCTTCTTTGTATCCATACAAATTAGTGATAATTCAATAAAAAATTATTCAATTTTATCCATAAAAGTATGCAATCATTTCATCAATGTTTTTTGTTACGACGTCGTCACGTTAAACTATCGTCCGTGAACCGACTTTACAGACAACCGATTTTTTTTTCTTCTGTGCAAGGATCGTAGCTGGGGACCCGCCGGTGGGCTGCAGGGGCGTAGCCAGGGGGGGGGGGGGGTTAGGGGTTCAAACCCCCCCCCCCCTTAGCACCAAATCTTTAATTAATTTCTTAATAATCACTCAAACAAATTTCATATTAGAATTAATAAAATTTTTACCATTACAATATTTAAATTTAAGTACCGAAAACTGCTAAAATAGCACTATTTTACACCTTAAAATCCAAATTTTCCCGAGGGAGGACCCGCGGGCCACCCATTTTATTACGGGGGGGGAGGGGGGGGGCGCATGCTTCTTAACACCCCCCCATACACAAATACTGGCTACGCCACTGGTGGGCTGGGCCGCTACTCGGGGCTGCGGCAGCTGCGAGGCGGCAGCAGGCGTGAGGTAAACTCCGCTGAAATAACGTTGGCCGTCACGCGGTTGCGCAACGGCCGCGGCGGGAGGAGCGACGTCTTCGCTGGACACCGGCCATCCCCGAGCGTCGAAGGCGTCCGCCTGGCGTCGGCGCGACTATCCCCCGCCTCTTCCGGAGCAGTGCAGCCTCCCGACACACGCGAAACAAACAAATATCCCCTACTTTTTACGAAAGATTCCTCTGCAAAACCAGTTGCCAACACTCTAAAAAAAATATTTGTACTTTTACAAGGGAAATTCTGGGAAACCCTGATGCCAAGCGGATATTTCTTGCAAAACTACAAGGCAGAGCCTCGCAAAATCGCACATGGTACAAAGCTCTGCCTTGTAAGTTTTACAAGTAATATCCTTCTCAGTGAAGAAATAGTTTGTAATGCTGCAAGAAACATATTGTAACTTTCTTTATGCAACACACGGCTACGGTTATTTAATACGTTTTTTTCGAGAAAATACTGAGTATTTCTTACGTAAATTGGTGTCTAATTTTTAATTTTTTATTAATGTTTCATTCAGGCATAATTATTTTTTAAACCACGGAAAAGACAATCAAATATTTAACGACCTGACTTTAATTTGTTGTATCATGCTTATTATGTGCGCAGTTTAATACTGAAAAGCTATTCAGGGAAAGGTTTACGGTTTAACTATGCGTCAATTTTCGTAATAAACACTCAGAGTTGTCTCGAAAAACGTATTATAAATATATGTATATATATGCGTGTGTGTATATATATATGTGTATATATATGTATGTATATATATATACACACGTGCAAAAATAACCATAGCCATATATTGTGAAAAGTAACGATGAAGAAGCCAAATAAATCTTCTTATACTATATTAATATAAAAGTTTGTGTGTTCGTCTTCTATGCGTCCGCGCATCGGTCATTATATTGACATAGTACCATTAACGTATAATAGGCGGCGTACAAGTCGTTTCTGGGGGTGCTTGATATCAGCTGTCTGAAATTTTCAACCATTAATGTATATTTGTTAGGGCAGGGTCATTATGAAAATGAAACAAGAGAGCACTCCACGCTTTTTTTACGCAAATTAATTGTTTTGTTTATTACTTGATTCTAATTTTAAGCTTATTAAAAAACTTACGTCATACAGATTTAATGTTCATTCTTTCGCTTTTGAAAAAAATTACTTAAATTTAAAGATTATTGTTTAGTTTGTATTTCATTCAACATAGTAATCGTTGTGTTTTAGTTTTTTTAAATATAATTATTTTTTACTTTTAAGTTTATATTGAATTAAAATTGTTATAAATTCCTCGAAATGCACTACAAAGTAACTTTTCAAAGTTCTAAAAATTTTGGGGATAAATGACCTCCCCTCCCCCTTCAAGGAGGTAAATTGGTGCCAAAGACACCGGAATTACGTCATAATTAACTTAGTATTTTCCACCATGCCCCGGACTCATGGATATACAAAAAGCATGGCTATTTCCAACAACACGAAAGTAGTGTTTTTTTTTGTCTCTTCAGGTCAAAGTCATGAAATTATTATATTGTCATCGTGATTTCATATACTTCGAAAGTTTAAAATCGACGCGACAATTAGAAGTAGGTTAAAATCGACTTAACAAGATTTGATTACATAGTTAAAAGTGAAGCTAATAAACGCGTCTTAAAAAATGCAATACAATTAATTATTTTGTAAGACATGGTATTAGAATGATACAAGATGACAAAAAAAAATTGGTTGTCTGTAAAGTCGGTTTACGGACGATAGTTTAACGTGACGTCATAACAAAACATTGATGAAATGATTGATCCAGAAGAAAATGAAATATCATATTCGGCCTGAGACTGAGCCGTAATAGGTTTTTGCAACCAAACCATTTAGGCATTAAAAATATGTTATTCTTTGAGGAAGTAATTTTTTTTTAATTTTTCTATCTTTTGTATGATAAAATCTACCTCTGCATACTTTTATGAATAAAATTGAATCGTTTTTATTATTATCACTATAGTCAGCGATACTAACCACACGGCCACGAGGCCATATTGGAAATAATAGTTTCAGATGTAGGCTATATATGCTTATACAAATTTTGTTTTGTGTTGTGTAAGTTTTAAAAACGTATGTAGTCCGCCATGTTTATTTCTTATAGTGGTAGGCGGTAAATTTAAAATATATTGTCGGCTGCTTGTCGGCCGTCATGTTCATACTAACTTCAAGATCGTCGAGAATGTTTTACGCTTTTTCGCAATTACACATTTAACGACGAAGTTTGTTCGTCGTGAAATTAAACGTAGAATTTAATAAAAATGCCCTTGCAGTTAATAAAAAAGTATTAGTAAGTTTAAGAAAGAATTTCGGCTTTAATCTCCAACCCGGACGCTCATGGAGCGCTGGGGCCGAGATTAAAATTCGTCGAGAATATTTTACGTTTTTATGTCTTCCAGTGCTCAAAATGATATGCAATTGTGGCCCCGGGCACGAAATTTTATTTATAATTCATTAATAATAACGGCCCTCGCGATAAACAAAGGAAAATATGCATTAACGAGTGCCTGGTTTCCGCGGAAGACAATGACCGTAACGGGACACATCGTAGTGGGACAATGTGCGTAACGGGACACTTTTTCGTGCGTGCAGCCGGCGTTCATCGATTTATTAGACGTTGTCACGTCAATATCAAAATAACGATTAAAAGTAAAATACATTTGCATTAAGTTACCGGAGGGAAGAAAACTTTACTTAAATTTATACATAGGCTATATAAATATTTTTGCCAGTACTTGAGTAATATTACGGAAAACATTTTTTTTTCCCGATATTATGGTTTCCAAATAATGTATTTATAAAAGCACAACAACGAAATAACCGCTTGGTGGCCGTCGCTGAGTCCCGGAGACACGGGTCTCGCTCGGGAGCGCGGGTCGGAACGTCGCGTCGGCAGCCAGGGACATCTGCTCGCCGCCTCTTGCCGGCGCAGCTGGACTCGCGCGCGGAAGGGTTTACGAGCTGCATCACTGCCCGCCAGGTTCGCGCGGCGCGGGACCACACGGCTCCCCATTGGCGGAGCTGGCCGCTCGGTGGTACAGAGGGGGCAGGAGGCATTTTGGCCGGTCTCCTGGCACTGCGAAGCGAAGCTCACGGGTAACACGTCAATTATACACGAGTTCAGTTATATATACGTATATTTTTTATTCGCGCGCACCAATATTTATGAAACATCGCAAAAGCCTGCGTTCCATAAAGTCAGCGTGGTAATATCGAGAAAGATATGCTACCACTAATTAAAAAAAAAAAGGCGGGGTATTTTTTTACAGCAGCAAAAAAAAAAAATATGACTCGTTAGTAATAAAAAGTTTTTAAAATTTTTTCTCCCATGTTTCTTATTATTTGGCAAGAACACACCTTTTCGTATTCGGAACATTTTGTTGATTCTCAAAAAGTTCGAACCGTATTTTTCATTGTGACTATTATTTGAAAATATTACTAAACTATATGTCTGTTTTGCAGCTCTTGAAGAATTTTACATTATTTCACGCGATGCCCCAGACTTAGGGAAACCAAACACCCGAGAATCGTAGTCAGGATCCAACGGTTGCTATGACAGTTGATCTACTTCCGCGATAAGTTTATGTTCTGCTACAAGGTACCCACAAAAGTACGCACAGAAATTTTGTTGTTGATGTAGTTATACAAAAGATTAATTTGGGAAACAGTTGTCAAGAAATAGTTTTATAATACTACAAGAAAGATATTGTAACTTTGCACAACACATAGCTATGGCTATTTTTGCATATGTTAAAATACGTTTTTCGACACGAGTATTCCTTACGAAAATTAAACCACGGAAAAGATAATTGACTATTCAAGAACTTGACTCTCTGTATTTTGTTTTACCTTGCTTATTAATGTGTTCAGTTAACAATGGAAAGCTATTTAAGGAACGGTTTGCAAATAACTTGAACTATTGTAGGTAGGCCTACAAGGACAACACAATACGTAAATGCCTGGGCAAGAATCCGAACCCAGTATTACTGTGAACACTATTTTGTAGTGACACAGTTGTTTTCATGTAAATGTACAAATTTACAAATATATGTAACTTTATATTAATTTTTCTGTTCCCTTTACAAGAAAAAGTACACTTGGTAGCGCTGGTGCTCGAAATTGCAGTCACTATTCGACGAGAAATCCAGATATTGCGATATTATGGACTTGACGGTGTGGGAGCGAGACGGTGTATTCGCACCCCCTCGCATTCCTTCCTTTCCCTTCAACACCATTCCCTCTTCCCACGTGGAGACTACTGGGAAAGTTTAGCGATCAACTGAACACTATTTAATGGCGCCGTCTGGTCGCGGTGCATGTGTGTTAGTGAGGCGGGATGATAAGCGCGACGCTCGCTGGTGCTTCTAGCACGCTATCACCTCTGGACTGGCACGCAGCCTTCTCGTCATCACAGGAAAACTGTGGAATTTGAGCGGCGACCGTAATATTATATGGCATAGAAATGAAGGTAAAGGTGCAGTGCAAGTCCCTCGAGTGCTTTCAAGAATCTGAACAGATTGTTTTATGTCTTAAAATTACTCTAAAAACATGTTTTTTTTTAAGTAATTTTAACTCTTCTAAAAATACAGTTTAAAAATATAATCCGAAATCAAAAGTACTTTTTGGTCCTCAGGGAATTATTAAATGATTTTCGTAAATAGACCCCACTCGGATATCTTGAGTAGTTTTTAAATCGCGTTGTTTTACCTGAAGCTCTGTGCACCGTGTGTGTATGCCCTTAAGGGGGAAATGATAGAAACTGAGAAACGTCATCTTGGAGTAAAAATTTTTCTCTCAAACTATTTAAAATTGGGCCAAGTTAAGGGATGGCGTAAAATTTGATTGAAAGCTTGAAACTTACTATGATTGACCAACTTCAGAGAGATTACCATTTTGTAATCATTGGGGAATTACAGATTTCGATTTATTTTGAAGAACGACTACAACTGCACAAATTTTTATCAGAAGTTGTATTTCAAAGTATCCTAAAAACCTTCTAATTGTAAACTCTGCCTTAACAAAGCAAGTTTCTGAAATCTAACGATGCTGAATTATTGTGACGTATTAAAGTTGAATTCAATATGGCGTCTTTCTGTTTCTACCTCTCCCCCTTAAAACGCAACTTAGGTGTAGTTCTAACCTGATCGTTCAGTTTTCTTTCACGATACCTATAGAAATATAATTCCAAATGAGCTTTTGATTCACATAAATGTAACAGTCACATGAAACTGGTACGAATTTCATAAATCACAATTGCTTCATTTTTGTCATAAATTAAACTCAAACATATTTTTCAGAGCCCAGTTAAGATTATTATATTACAAATAAAACTTTAAGACGCAATAATCCATGTTTATTAATTAATATTCCTCACATTACTGCATGCCGGCTAATCCATAGTACTTTCCCCCAAAATTTATTTTCAAACGTGCCCACATTAGGGCGAGTGTTTTGAAACGCGAGGCCCGTGTTTGCGTGCCAAATATGGCGACTGTGGTCGTAGTAACTTCACGAAGGTAGGCGTGATTCTCTTGCACTTTCACCGCAGGAAGAACCTAAGTATGTATATAACACATTCCACGTGTTAAAAAGCCCAAATGACCTTTAGAACAAAGTAAGTTTCCACAGAAGGAAATGAAAGCGCTAGCAGCAGCTATCGAAGACAAGTTTCCAAAGCAAAATATTGAAGATGAAGTTACGTAACTATCATTTTCCTTGGAAACGTCGCAATCACCTTGTTATTGTAAAAATAAATGTACTTAAATTTGCATTTAGGGTCGGTCTCACGCGCCATTTTAGTTTATTAATTTTTATTAAAGGAACTTCTTGAAAAATTATTCCGTTAGCCCTCTTGCCTTTGTTTTTGGGTTACGAACATCCTGAACAGATATTTACAAAATAAATTTTCGAACTGCAAAATATCATACAAGTAATCATAATCAATTACACGCGCGGCAAAATTTACCGCTATTGGTGATATTTAGTACCTAACTATTGGTTTGAAAAAGTTTTGAGAGGGAACATAAAATGCAATATAGCTAGGGTATCATAATAAATTAACACGAAAATTCCTCAAACCGTTGTAATTACAATAAAATGAAATATATAAATGGCAAGAAAATGAAATAACCAACTCAGTTGAGCCTTAAATAATAGACATTATTTACTCAGAAGCCGGTGCCCGCTTTACTACAAATGCTATGGATTTGCGTCGTGAAAAATTGAGTGGAAAAATTAAAAGAAAATTAGATACTGTAGGCTGTGCGAAATGTTTGAACTCGCCCACAATAATTTACATTTCTAAGCCCTGAACGCGATTTGAAACGAAGAGACTTGGGATAAGGCACTGATGGAATGCAGCGAAATAAGAGAAACCTAGAGCACCCGGAGAAAATACCATGCTCACGGATTATTTCGCCCCCTTTGTTTTTTATGGGATAAAATTCGATTCCGAACAAAAAAATAATAATCTAGAAATACCTAGGACCAGACTTCAATAGTTTGGTTTCCCCTGAACTGTATGCCGCACGTCACACAAGAAGACACTGCTATGTTGTATAACCAACAGTTTACAAGGCGCAAGACAGAATGTGCTAAATGTTAATTCCCCCCCACCCCCCCTTAACAATTTTATTTTCGGGTTTTTACACAGTCGCCATAATAATATGTACTTCATTTCACAAGGGCTTCATGTAATCAAACAGATTAAATCTGAGAAAGGTAAGATACTAGTTTTTTTTCTCTCTTAATTCTTTCGCAACACGCACACGAGAGACAATATATCTCCTTAACGACTCCAAGGGAGAGTTTGTTCTTAGTCAATTGAGCTACCGTTTTTTTTTTTTTTTTTTTTTTTTTTTTTAAGACATCATCTCCCAGACATTCACTAACGACGCGAGCTACAAAACGTTAAGGCCAACAGAGCGCTCGCCGTCATAAAAAAAAAAGGCCATCCTCGGAGGTAGCGGGTCCCTCTTCCGGATTGAACTCTCTGGTGTCTCCGGCGTCTTAACGCGTTTATGGCCAAGAGTCGTAAAAATAGAAAGTCGGGGCCCCGCCCCGTGTCGCGCGCGCGCCTTCGAAACCCTCCCCCTCCCCCCCACCCTCCAACCCAGCAGTCCTTCGGACCAGCAGATTTACAACGCGGCGAGAGAGTGCGTGCGTTGTAGTTCCAACAACCCCTCGTTCGCAACGCTCGGCGCGTGTGGTTGCTCAAGCCACCTCGCCTAGCGCAATCTCCCAGCGCGGTCCGCCAGCGGGTGATGGTGTGTGTGTGTGTGTGTGTGTGTGTGTTCTATCTCGCAATATCACACGTGTACACTATCGCATTAGAACAAAAATGCACCTTGTATTTTTTTTAAAAAAAAAAGAGCCTCGATATGTATAAGAATACAGAAATACCAATGCATCAGAATACATGGGAATCGAACATTTCCAATAAATTACTGAATACAATTTTTTTTGCAGCCAGAATTTCGTTGTTTCTTTTTTTTTTTTTCAACTAGGAAGTACATTTGGTTACATTAGAATGCAACTAACTACGTGCGTAACTTCGTCGTGGAGGTAAAAGGTTAGGTAGTGAGTGTGTATGTTATCTTTGCCACGTTTTCAATTGGACTAAAAAAGTGAATACCCCCAAACCATATATGGGTTTGTTATAATACTAGTTCCTTGCTGGTGGGTGGGAGATAACATTTTCAAGAATCTTCCTGGCAAGTTCCTCTCAAGCCAGCAAAAACAAACATAATAGCATTAGCCTTTATACAGCTACGGTTTTTATTTCGCTGACCAGTTGCCAACACTCCATAGAATCATACCTCCATTATCTATGTTGCACAGAACACATCTCTCAGAATGCGGTCGTAATCCAGAGACGCATGCGCACTAAGGAAGCAGCAGGTGGTAGCAACCGGAAATGCCCGTCGGGAGGGGAAACCACCGAGCGACTGAGAATCGTCCTTAGTAAAAAAAAATAAAATTACACATGTATACATACTCGTACGTATATATATATCCCGCGCTATTTTAAATCCCCCCCGTCTACCCTTCTACCCTTCTGCCTTCACCCTCCCGCTGAAGTTTTCGTGTCACGTAATTTTTTTTTTCCGTTGCTTCTTTATTACTTTCTTCCATGCCGCTGTGCTCCCGCGCCGGTCTACTCTTCGGGCTCCGGAGAGTGTTATTTCTGAGCCATTCAACCTCGCGCTTCGGGTCTTCCCCCTCTTCCCCCCTCCACCACGCCACGCGTGCGCGAGTGTTGTGTTGGCAGGCCTGCGAGAACACTAGAGTCGAGGCGGAAGCCCGCGCCATGCGCGTAGTCGCGTCCATCTGGATAAATTATACTTATTTTACTGAAAAAAAAAATATATATATAAATTGGTTGTATGTAAAGTCGGTTTACGGACGATAGTTTAACGTGACAACGTCATAACAAAACATTGATGAAATGATTGCATACTTTTATGAATAAAATTGAATCATTTTTATTGAGTTATCACTATTTTGTATGGATACAAAGAAGGAGTGAAATGAAATCTATAATTTAATTGATAAATTTACTTTTATTTGTACTCATTAATTCAAATATGTTTATTACTTTAACGAAGAGATTATTTTAACTATAACTTGTATACATGTTTGCTATTTAACTTCTTCCAATCTGTGTTATTCTGTTAAGGATAGGACGATGATAGTAAAAGTAGGAAACGAATGGGAGTGTTTAAAGTTTAATGTGCCTCGAAAAAGTCAAATCGATGGTTGTTCCAATCGAGTGGAAGAGAGATAGATAGATGCGGCGCAAGCGTACAATGAGCGTAACGGGACACAGCGTAATGGGACAATGTGCGTAACGGGAAACTTTTTCGTGCGTGCAGCCGGCGTTCATCGATTTATTAGACGTTGTCACGTCAAAAATGAAAATTAATTATTATATAAAGGATTATTCGATACGATGGATGCCTTAAAATAACTCCCGTGGGTAAAAGTATCCAGAACCAAAAGTATCGGCATCGAAATAAAACTACTGGATGCCAAAAAAAAGTATCGATACTTTTCCCGTGTTCCTATTCATTTCCGCTTCACCCCTCTTTGACATGCACGTCAATACCAACCGTAAACTAACACCGAGAAAGGAACGAGAGCAATGTAGAAACCAAAATGGCGTGTGATCCAGCTACTGTCCCCGCTTGTGGTGAATGCCACTGAGTAGAGGAGAGTTTCACTGCCGCGGAACGCGTGCCCCGACAGGGTGTGTGATCTCGACCTGTCAACCTTCCTTTCCGCGAAAAGTGGCTGATGAATAACTTGATTTTCCTTTTGACGTGACAACGTCTAATAAATCGACGAACGCCGGCTGCACGCACGTAAAAATAATGAATCATTCCCGTTACGCACACTGTCCCGTTACGCTCATTGTACGCTTGCGCCGCATCTATCTCTCTTCCACTCCATTGGAACAACCATCGATTTGACTTTTTCGAGGCACATTAAACTTGAAACACTCCCATTCGTTTCCTACTTTTCCTATCATCGTCCTATTCTTAACAGAATAACACAGATTGGAAGAAGTTAAATAGCAAACATGTATAAAAGTTATAGTTAAAATAATCTGTTCGTTAAAGTAATAAACATATGTATTTGAATTAATGAGTGAAAATAAAAGTAAATTTATCAATTAAATTGTAGATTTCATTTCACTCCTCTGTATCCATACAAAATAGTGATAAATTCAATAAAAATGATTCAAATTTTATTCATAAAAGTATGCAATCATTTCATCAATGTTTTGTTATGACGTTGTCACATTAAACTATCGTCCGTAAACCGACTTTACAGACAACCAATTTTTTTTGACAAACAAAACTCCCGATCCATACTTACTGAGTGATTTCACAGCACAGTTGTGAAATGACAGGTGGTAATGATAAACAATACGTCGCGGAGGCAATATGGACGTCGTTTCTTCTGTTTTTATTGTGTCTGACGGTAAAAAAAAATAACGCAATGTTTGCTTGATTAAGATCATCTAAAACATTTAAAAAATGCATAGCAAGGATAAGCTCACTTGAGCTACTGTTTTCATGTAAAATGTAAAATAAATTGGCAAATATTTTAAACTGTACTGTAAGACACCAATTGTAACGGGTATTATGTCTTAAGTCTGACACCACCAGAGTTAACTATGGAAGGAAGGAGGAGGGGATGAGGAAGAGGTTAGGACCACAGTGGGCAGAATTCTGATGTCTGGATTTGCCTTCTTGTGGTAAGTCGTGGACTATACTCAAAAACTAGTCCATGCCAGTCATGTTCCATACACGCGCTATTTATTTCCTATCCGCGGATCTGCCCTGCACAGCTTCGGTCGCTGGAGTCTCTCACTCTCCCTAGCACCGAACTGGAGACCTCCAGCCTTGCAACCCGCTATACTCGTTGCTAACCACCATTCCACTACACAAGTAAATCTCACGCGCTTCTCGGCACAACTACCATCACTCTGTCTGCGCACGTCCAACTGCAAGAGGGACGCGCCACGCTAGCAGTCAGTGATTCCTGCACAGTGGCTGAACTGCACACACGCCCCTAGCGGCGCACTGCCAGGGCAGCCAACTCTCTGCTGACGAAGCGAACACACTCCGCCCGCCGCAGACCACCTCATAAAATTCCAATATTAAGTTCCCTTACACAGTACCTGCCAATAGTGATAAAACCGTTATTACAAACAAAGTAAACACAATTTTAAAAAAAAAGTAATGCAAGTAGCAAGACAATGGACTCTCAATCCGGAATAACCGGGTAACGAATCATAAACCGGCCATTTTGGATTTTGGCTTTCCATGACTCCCCCAAAATCAGGAAAATGGCGGTTTGGTTCCTCACAACAACCATTTTCTGTGTAGTTGTGAGTTACCTTCACTTAAGGCCCCCGCCTACCTGGGCACACACACGGTGTGCAGAATATTAGATGATACACGTCAAATAATAAACAAAAATTCATTTTGACGTGACGTCTAATAAATCGATCAACGCCGGCTGCACGCACGAAAAAGTGTCCCGTTACGCACATTGTACGCTTGCGTCGCATCTATCTCTCTTCCACTCGATTGGAACAACCATCGATTTGACTTTTTCGAGGAACATTAAACTTCAAACACTCCCATTCGTTTCCTACTTTTCCTATCATCGTCCTATTCTTAACAGAATAACACAGATTGGAAGAAGTTAAATAGCAAACATGTATAAAAGTTATAGTTAAAATAATCTGTTCGTTAAAGTAATAAACATATGTATTTGAATTAATGAGTGAAAATAAAAGTAAATTTATCAATTAAATTGTAGATTTCATTTCACTCCTCTGTATCCATACAAAATAGTGATAAATTCAATAAAAATGATTCAAATTTTATTCATAAAAGTATGCAATCATTTCATCAATGTTTTGTTATGACGTTGTCACATTAAACTATCGTCCGTAAACCGACTTTACAGACAATCAATTTTTTTTGACAAACAAAACTCCCGATCCATACTTACTGAGTGATTTCACAGCACAGTTGTGAAATGACAGGTGGTAATGATAAACAATACGTCGCGGAGGCAATATGGACGTCGTTTCTTCTGTTTTTATTGTGTCTGACGGTAAAAAAAAAATAACGCAATGTTTGCTTGATTAAGATCATCTAAAACATTTAAAAAATGCATAGCAAGGATAAGCTCACTTGAGCTACTGTTTTCATGTAAAATGTAAAATAAATTGGCAAATATTTTAAACTGTACTGTAAGACACCAATTGTAACGGGTATTATGTCTTAAGTCTGACACCACCAGAGTTAACTATGGAAGGAAGGAGGAGGGGATGAGGAAGAGGTTAGGACCACAGTGGGCAGAATTCTGATGTCTGGATTTGCCTTCTTGTGGTAAGTCGTGGACTATACTCAAAAACTAGTCCATGCCAGTCATGTTCCATACACGCGCTATTTATTTCCTATCCGCGGATCTGCCCTGCACAGCTTCGGTCGCTGGAGTCTCTCACTCTCCCTAGCACCGAACTGGAGACCTCCAGCCTTGCAACCCGCTATACTCGTTGCTAACCACCATTCCACTACACAAGTAAATCTCACGCGCTTCTCGGCACAACTACCATCACTCTGTCTGCGCACGTCCAACTGCAAGAGGGACGCGCCACGCTAGCAGTCAGTGATTCCTGCACAGTGGCTGAACTGCACACACGCCCCTAGCGGCGCACTGCCAGGGCAGCCAACTCTCTGCTGACGAAGCGAACACACTCCGCCCGCCGCAGACCACCTCATAAAATTCCAATATTAAGTTCCCTTACACAGTACCTGCCAATAGTGATAAAACCGTTATTACAAACAAAGTAAACACAATTTTAAAAAAAAAGTAATGCAAGTAGCAAGACAATGGACTCTCAATCCGGAATAACCGGGTAACGAATCATAAACCGGCCATTTTGGATTTTGGCTTTCCATGACTCCCCCAAAATCAGGAAAATGGCGGTTTGGTTCCTCACAACAACCATTTTCTGTGTAGTTGTGAGTTACCTTCACTTAAGGCCCCCGCCTACCTGGGCACACACACGGTGTGCAGAATATTAGATGATACACGTCAAATAATAAACAAAAATTCATTTTGACGTGACGTCTAATAAATCGATCAACGCCGGCTGCACGCACGAAAAAGTGTCCCGTTACGCACATTGTACGCTTGCGTCGCATCTATCTCTCTTCCACTCGATTGGAACAACCATCGATTTGACTTTTTCGAGGAACATTAAACTTGAAACACTCCCATTCGTTTCCTACTTTTCCTATCATCGTCCTATCCTCAACAGAATAACACAGATTGGAAGAAGTTAAATAGCAAACATGTATAAAAGTTATAGTTAAAATAATCTCTTCGTTAAAGTAATAAACATACCTATGTATTTGAATTAATGAGTGCAAATAAAAGTAAATTTATCAATTAAATTGTAGATTTCATTTCACTCCTTTGTATCCATACAAAATAGTGATAATTCAATAAAAATGATTCAATTTTATTGATTAAAGTATGCAATAATTTCTTCAATGTTTTGTTATGACGTTGTCACGTTAAACTATCGTCCGTAAACCGACTTTACAGACAGCAAATTTTTCGAAAGGGCTTGCATCTTCAGGTGCGATGCAGAACAAGCGAGCACCACCACCCAACAGGCGACTCAAGTGATCCAGCGAACCGCCGATCCAGTGGCCGGCCTGTCCGTCTCGCGAGCAGCTCCGTGATGCCGGACGCGATGCGTTGGATCCTAATATTTTTTTTTTCCCAACCAATCACGTTCGACACATCTGCGATGCCAGCGTGGCGCGAACGGTGAACGCGACAGACTCCCCGGCTAGAAACATTTTCTATTTCCATCGCGTCGTGGGCGCGGCGTTGTTGCAACGCGTGCCAGAATTCCGTCAAAGATTGGTTCAACTGGTGCACTAGTGATTTAGTTTTTTTTTTTTTTTGTATTTTTTAAGGCCTTGTTTGGATGATAAATTTATGTGCGAAATCTCTGAAATGGTTTACGTACAATGATATTTACAAATTTGATGTTAAATTCGAACTAAACAAATTTCTCTCTAACATATATATTTTAAAAAAAAAATACCTGCAAGCATTGATAGCTGTTTTATGTTTGTTGCGTACGTAACAGCGATAATTATATATATATATATATATAGTTTATTTTTGGTTGTCAAGTGTGTAAAGCTGGGTTAACTTTTTAAAAAATCATAAGCGAGTGCATAGCAGGCCCAGCGCACGACTGTGAACACCACCTGTGCGAAACCGGTTCACAATTGAAATCTTGTAAATAATTATATTAATTGCCCCGTGACTTCTGACCTGTATATTATGAACACAGTTATTCAACAAATAAATTGATTTGGGCCACGTAAAATTTTTATTTAACCAATAAAATCACGAAACATGTTTATTTTTTATTTGCATTAATTGCTAACAACTAGTTTATAATAAACAGCATTAATTATTATTTTTTTAAAATCGGGAATCACGCTTGAGGATTGTAATTTCTCGACAATTTCTGGCCGCAATACGATTGGTAAAATATAAACAGTTCTCCAGTCCCGCCGAAGCGGCTTCCTGCTCTGCTCTCATTGGCTGTTGCGCCATGCGTCCGTAACATAAATTAAATACGTTCACTTCCGTCCTAACTGCACGACTCCCTCCTTGCTCGCGGCCGTCCTGTGCGCTGTTGTGACTCAGTGGGCTCGCATGCATGGCGGTCAAATATTGTGCACACGACCCACTGTTACTGTTCTGCAATGTCGGAACATTTCACTATCGCGTACTGCTGCTTCCACAGTGCACGGAAACGTAACAAATGGCAACCAATGATATTGCATTTCAAGGTTACGAAGTATTAATTAATTATATATATATATATTGTCCTTCGAGATCATAGCACGGGCAGAATTTAACATATATAATAAAAATATTTGACAGAGTGGTAATATAGGCCTAACACTAGATATTCTTGTTCTTGGAACAATTTTTAACATGAATATATAAATAAACCAATATGGATACCACCGCAGCCAAATACTCAGCTTCTATTGGTCGCACGGAGCAATGTAAACTGAAGAGTTCAGCACTGCCGAGCTAAGGCCCGTTCTGCAATGGCATGGAACGGAAACGTAGACGGATCACCTAAACGTAGACGGATCTCACGGAACACAGTTTGTACGATATAACGGCAGTAGGTGTATTTGGTTCATATGAGGACAGGGGAGGGGGGAGGGGGATTCGGGGATTCGAGGCGACCATCTTGGATGACGTCACTTCCAGCGGCCATCTTGGATGACGTCACTTCCGGCGGCCATCTTGGATTACTTCACTTCCGGCGGCCATCTTAGATTGCGTCACTTCCGGCGGCCATCTTAGATTGCGTCCCTTCCTGCGACCATCTTGGATTACGTCACTTCCGGCGACCATCTTGGATTACATCAAGTCCGGTGGCCATTTTGTTTTCTACAACATTCCTCTATTTTGAGTTTCGTCCGCCATCTTGAAAATCTTTATTTATTATCCGATTTTAATGAAAACAAATTTAAATTTTAAAAAATTAAATAATCAAAATTTTAAAATAAAATTAAAAAATATTATTTAATAAAATTTTAATTAAAAACCTACGTATCGAACACCCCACTCCTCTAAATTACAAGTACATCATCTAGCACCCCCACCCCTCTGTTACAATGGCATCGTCATCGAACACCCCACTCATTCATGTTACAATTTTTCGTTACATCCACCATCTTGGAAAATCATAATTATTAACTTACAAAATCAGGGAAAAAAATATATACCATCGTTGT
The DNA here is from genome assembly GCF_032445375.1 of Bacillus rossius redtenbacheri. Taxonomy (NCBI): domain Eukaryota; kingdom Metazoa; phylum Arthropoda; class Insecta; order Phasmatodea; family Bacillidae; genus Bacillus; species Bacillus rossius. The sequence goes on from NW_026962013.1 coordinate 17,110,752, forward strand.
CTGCTGGAGGGACCATCTTATTTAGTGGAGACTGCCATCTTGATTTCATCTGATGGATGTCGTCATCGGCTGTAGGTTTATAAAGTATGTTAGTGTATGTAAGGTCGAGTAACAATTCTCTACCAACATTGTTATGAACCTTATAGACCAAAATCCACAGAATCCAAAAAATCCACAAAATCCACAGTCATTTTGTTGTTGTAACCGACAGTTTTTTCTTAAAGTCTTATCACTTATAGGTTTTAACTAAAATATATGTTATCAATACTATCGTTGTGGATGCGCTAGTTAAAGTAATGATAATTTAAAAAAACATTTATTACTCCATCTTAGCTGGCCAAAAAATTTTCAGAGTCCTAACTCACAAGTAATAATCTCTTCTCATGTTTGCGTACACGTGTTTTAAAGCTGCATGGAAGCAGATATTTTTAATGTCTGCGTTCAATTTCACTTTTATAAACAAGTTCATGTTTGCGTACATGTGTTTAAAAGCTGCATGGAAGCAGATATTTTTAATGTCTGCGTTCAATTTCACTTTTATAAACAAGTTCATGTTTGCGTACTCGTGTTTTAAAGCTGCACGGAAGCAGATATTTGTAATGTCTGCGTTCAATTTCACTTTTATAAACAAGTTCATGTTTGCGTACTCGTGTTTTAAAAGCTGCATGGAAGCAGATATTTTAATGTTTGTGTATAATTACATTTCACCATTCTGTAAGACATTTATAAGTATCAGTACCTCGTGGGATATAGGTTCTATATTAAAAATAATAAACAATATGTAGGTAAAATTGTATTTATTAAATTAAGAACATATTTTACACAGCAAAAATGTAGCAAAAACAAAAACTACACATAAAAAAACTGAAACTTTACAACAAAAATGGAAACTATAAATCAAAAACATAAACTGTACAGCAAAAACAGAAAAACTATACAACAAATGGAAACAACTACCAAACTGCCAAACTATTTAAATCAAAAACTATTTACAGAAAAAAAATTATTCGCCGCCTCCAACATATCCGTGGGGTACTGTGTGGATACCATCTTCGCAGATCAGCCGTTTGTCGTCCTCCCACGTTATGGCCAGCTTATTGCTGTACTCAGTATAGAGTATGTGCTGATGGGAGCGAATTGCTCTAACGCCTGCCCTCATTGTGCGGTGGTCTTGCAGGGCTTCCAGGTAGTCATCGAATGTTATGTGGTTTTTGACCACACATCGCTGGATGCCCTTGGCCTTTTTCTCGCTCTTACCACCACACCTGTAGGCGTAGAGTTTGGCCCGTAGGCTTACAAACTCCTCCATCACTTCTCCCCCACATTCATCTTTGAATTTACCGACAACTTTCTTGTTGATGGGGGAGAAGCATGGGTGGTCGGAAGGGTAGCAGCTGGTGTCGAATTTAGCCATCAGTGTAGGGTCGGCTTTGAGGTCTGAGTAAAAGTCTGTTGTCTGGATCTCATACACAAAACTGTCTGTATCCATATACATCAGGTGAATATTGTCATGGTAACGGGGTTTCATGGTATTGTAGTGGAAGTCGTACATGAGAGTCTTTGAAAAATCTAGTACGGCCAGTCCGGCATAGATCGGCTTGTCGAAAATGATGGTCTCGTGATTAAGGTGGACTAGAGACAAATTCGGTTCGTACATTGTACGGTCCTTGAAGGACGGACGACACACCAACTTCTTGAACCTCTTCTCAGAGCACACCAACTCCATTTTGAGCCTCCGCCTTTTATTTTCCATCAGTTTACCAAATGTCGAGTTCACAGCGAGCTTAAAGAACTCCTTCTCGAACTCGTTGGCTGCTGCTTTCCGCTTGTTGGTATTCAGCCGAATATAGGGCTCCAACCATGCCGACTGCTCAAACTGCAGGACTCGATGTAGTCACTCTCAGCCCATGAGATACCGCTTGCTGGAGGTTTTTGTAGTGGACAATGTAGTGCTCTTTATTTTCAAGTGTTGTCATCAACTTTGATTGATTTGAGCCGGGCGGACACTGATTTATGGGGAGAAATGGCAGGTCTTTATGACTTTCATGGAGCTCGGGAGGGTACTCCACATCACACTCAATAATGTAGCCTGTAGGAGAATCATCTGGGACAGACACGACATCAATTGATGTGTCTGCCCATTGGAAATGCCGAATTGGAAGCGGCAGAGACATCGCCCACCCGTACAAATTATTTGCATCAATGTACTCCAGGAATGTGGATGGCTTGGATGCATCATATGTCTCAGGTATGTAGGAGTTATTGGCTACGCAATGACGTTTAATGCTTTGCGCTACTCCCCCCCTAATACCAGCCTCCACAAACATGTACATATCATAATCGGTAAGAAGCTCTAGCTGTACGCCTGTGGTTCGAAGCATCGCATCGAAAGCGAACCCTGGACAAGAAACATAGTGAGACGGATCTAGGCTGTATGTCTCCAAACATATGGAACGGAAATTCTCGAATACATCCGCCAAAATCAGGACATCTGTCTTTAGATACAAGTCAGCGTACTCCCCCAAAGTAGCACACTGAAACTTGTCCCAGACATTCACTGCATGAGCGTACTCCATCTCTGAAATCATGGAATCAGTCAGAATATTGTAGAAATCATCGATGGATGGAAGACGAGTATCATCTAGTCGAGCAAAAGAATCCACAAAATCATACGGGAAGACACCCTTGCGGGTAACCAACTCCAACTCATCAGGCGCGAAAAACTCAGTAGTACTTATAAACTTGTCTGCAGGCAAGAACTCAGCGAGAGAAGCAAGACCCCGACTCATAAAACGTAACGTATCGACAAACTGAATGCTGAACTTATCATGTAACTTCTTGGAAAAAGTTATCAGCTTCTCCTCTGAATTCGGAATGATGAAGATGTCTTTACTATCATACTCCAACTTCCTGATAATGAAGTTCTGATCGTATGCCAGGTTGTGGAAGAACACAATCAACTTTTTCGGTCTGCGCCTGAGAAGGTTGCAGTCATTACATGCAGGCCCAATAAATTCGCCGGTGAAGTGATTGTGGTCACGAACTTTCTTTACAGTTCCTCCGAACTTTCCTCCACAGTAGCAACAACACCTTGCTTGCAGAAAAGCAGTGTTTTGTGCATGTGTGAGCGGAGTCATAGGAACAGACGTAGAAAATATTTTCTGTACGTCATGTCCAATCTCCACAATGCGGGATATGAACTTATCCTCTGCGTCACAACCGCGATACAATTCAGGCTCTGATGGAAGTGCTGAAGTGAGGTGTGCAGGAATGATGGTATTATCAGCTTTCACGTAAATACAGTAGCTGTATGCTTTATGCTTTTGGTACTGCAGCGTGTATGACTCATCAGTATTCGGGTGACATGTATGGATTTTCTCTAGAATAGCTTCAAAGTCGCAATATACCACGATGGGCATCTTATCACTGTGATGGAAGTTTTTGAACTTCAGAACAGGTGGCTGGCCGTTTTGATCGGGCGATGGCATCTCCATCCTAACAGCAGCATGCTGTTTGCAGAGCTCACGGTGTTTTTCCAAACACTGAAGACCAGTGAGCCCACTAACCCTACCCCGATCATCGTAATGCTTGAAGCATCTTTTACAAACATGAATAGCATCATGATGTGTAGTGATTTGGGACCGAACCAGAGCAGAAAAATTAGTGATGTAGGTGAAATGGGATGAATCGTCATTGACCAAGAGCAGAAGATCGAAATGATGTTCTTTTTCTTCAGGAGCGACTCGTGCAGGAACAACATTCAGATTCTCGTCGATACTGTAGATGTTGATGGAGACTCCGGGGTTCTGTTTTTCAAACAGTGGTATTTGCTTGATTGGAGTAGGGAAGTCAGTGTTGTTGAAGTTGAACTTCCCCTCCAAGTCATGGTAGCGCTGGTTGACACGTTCAGGATGCTCACCTTCCACGTACTTCACAAGAATCGACCACTTAAAGCACATGTGGTCTTCGAGGTTTTGCGGATTTATCACTGCGTATTTGTCATTGATGGAAGTAGGTAATTCGATGTAGGAGCTGGCACGGAGTGGATCGAGCTTGTTGATTCTCAACTGTAGTCGCTTAACGGCCGACAAAGTCCATCCGGACCCCTTACCCATGTAGTCTTCCTCCTCCTTGCAGATCTTAGAGATGGACTCGGTAACTGCCTCCTCCACCTCATGAACTGCGTAGAGGGGGACATTCATGGTTTTGAAGGCCCTCTTGTCTTCACAGGCATCTACGGGTTTTTTGTAGGCGCACTCGAGCACGATATTGAATTTGAGAGGTCCGTTCTCTTCAATATCCTCCACAAGTTGGTTGATTATTTTGTTCTTGATGGAGTCCAGGTACGTACAAATATCCTTGGCAGAACTTGACGTATTTTCTGCCACGTACGTCTTCAAGTTACCCTTGAAACCCACTTCGGCGGTGATGAAGCCGTGGGTATTGGCCAAACCAGTCCCGGTCACCACCTTTGTTCGGCTGGTCGAAGGCTTGGGCGTAACTGCAGGCTTAACTGCTACCATCCTCTGCTTCTTTGTTGGAGGCGGAGCAGGCCCCTTGCATACCTTGATGTGGGCTTTTAACTTATCAGCCCTGGCGAACTCCTTAGCACAGTTGTCGCAGGTATGTGATATGCGGTTTGGGTTAAGACCGCAAGCCGACTTCTCATGGCGTCTTGCAAAATCAGCACGGGCGAAGGCCTTGTAGCAGAAGCTACACCGCATGCCTGATGTCGTAGCGACAGCTCCAGCACATGATGCAAGGTGCTGCTGCATCTTATCGCTGCGTGCGACCATCTTTCCACATAGGTGGCACTGTTGGTGGTCACGATGCTGGTTCTCAGCACACTGACGCTCGTGCCGGTAGCGGTTGTGGCCTGCCGTGAATGTAGCAGAGCAGAAACGGCATTTCTGAACGGTAGACGCCATCATCACGACACTTGGTAGACTGGTCTCAACGTACGGAACACACAACGGTAGCTCGACGCACGGAGAACTATAACAAAAGAATTAAGAATACAATGTAGCTAGATGTTAACACGAAAAAGTTGCAAACATAACCTCAAAACTCTATCCCTCAAGCTTATTAACCTAAACTGATAGCAATGTAACTAAATAAAAAAGTTACAAACATAACCTTAAAGCTCTAGCACTCAAGCTTACTAACCTAAACTACTAGTAATGTTACTAAATAAAAAAAGTTGCAAACATAACCTCAAAGCTATTCCTTCATGTACAATCCTAAAAATGGTAGAATATTTAAAGTACCTACTCATAAAAGTTAAAGCTGAAAAAGTATTCAATGTTAACTCAAAATGATTGATTACATAACCTCAAAACTACACTAATGCACAACTCAAAAATGCTAGAATATTTAAAGTACTGTTAAAAGTTTAAGCTAAACAATTCCTGGTTACCCATACATAAGTGTACAGAGAAAAAACTAGCTATCAGATAACCTACGAAAAAGCTGAGAAACATAAAAATATTAACGAAACATGTAGCATACCTCAGAAAACGATGAAGTGGAGCTGCAGAAGATGATGTATCGGTGGCGGTAGGAATCGTGGTAGCAGCGAAACTCACACACGAACTAGCTCACTCAAACTCCAAGAACACAATGAAGCTCCGACAGTTAATCCTGGCCTTTTATAGCCTCGGACCTGCCTGTTCTTGGAAAAACATTAGGAACAGAGTATTTCTGTTGTATCCGCCAATAGGAATGTAGTACATGGAAGTACCATTGTCTTCGGAAAAACCCAGCATGACTCATGTGCATGTCGTAGCAGGTCTGTGAGTGGTGGTGGTAGAAATGTAACCTGACAGCCAAACATGGGAAACCACACTCGGGTAAAACTACGAATGACCTAGGTGATTAGAGATTAGGGCGCGAGGCACTGCCTGCATCGTGACTCATCACTCAGGAATGTCATCTCACAGTGTCCAGGGGACCCAAACAATAGACTTGACCGTGCATGTCACATCTGGTACATTAGTCCGCGACTTTGTGGCGCCATGAGGCGCTCATGAATGTCTGAGCCTGCCACCAACTGCTCGTCAAAGTGTCATCACGAAGCACTCGAGCTGCAGTCATGACGCGCATGCTACAACAGGCCCGTTAGTCACCGACTTCGTGGCGCCAATCTGACACTTGGGTAGACAGGTAGCTAAATGGTAATACTAGTAATGCAAGGAAATTAAAAAAATCGGGTATGTTTAATACATTTATTAAAAGTAAGAACACATTACAAAACTAAAACATTAACAATTTATTCCACATTTATTATGACCAACATTCGTTTATAAATTTTTAGCATTTCATTGCGAACAATCAGTTGAACATCCACAGAATGACACATTTTGCTGATGTTCCAGGAACAAACCCTTTTCACAAACATTTAAGGAGACTTACCTTAAGCTTTCTTTTCATTGGTCAAATAAAACATCTCCCTCTCTTCCCCTTTTACAATGATGCTGCTTCACCATTACGCTAAAATTCTGTAAGACCAAAAAAAAATATACTTCCCTTAAACCTTACGGTAGAAATTTCATCCTAGGATGCTGTTACTGCATCTAGAAATTAAAAATTATATTATCTCATACAGGTTTTATTTACATGTTAGGCTTAACCATCCTACCACACACACACACACACATGCGTGCGCATGCGTGCACTGAGATGAAATACATACTTGCCCAAATAATGTACTTTTATTTACAAAGGCAACATATTAAAACACATAATATTTAAATTTTGTGTAGATTGGATGGTACCAGAAACCATACTACAAAACGAGCGGACAACACTTGATTCTTTACTATGATTGGGCTGACGGATTGCCTCTGGAATGCCCTTGTTACCTTCAACGACTCAGAATTAATACTTTTATCCATCAAAAAACAGCAACAGTTTAACTAAGCAAACATACACCCCACACCCCTCAAAAAATTGTTATTACACAAGGCATTATTTACATGGTAGGAGACCGCACATACGAAGTGCGAAGCTTCAGGTTAGAAATATTGATTAAAATAACTACTAAAGATGCTAATTTGTTTATGAAAAAATTGCACATGAAATACAGACACTTGCTTATTTACACACACATACATACATACATACATACATACACCCTGCATGGCTTCAGAAGTAAGTACGATATTTTGAAAACCACTCAAGACTTACATCTGTTTATGAAAAGGAGCTAAATATTAAAAAAAATTCAAAGTTAATTTTAGAGATGAAATATCATGTGCAAGTCCTTGCATGCGAGAAGATTTTATTACGCAATTATCTTCATTTTCCCCAAACCATAGGTCTGATGTCTGGATACCACACAAATCCCACACCTAACATATGCAATACGAGATGACTGCACGCCAGTCCAAGCCCCTGCACTTAGAGACGAATCTGCATTAGAAGCGTTAGCAAGCATTGCAATTATCTCGCTTCACTAATGCAGATTCACCTCTGACTAGGTAGACCTCCTGAAACAGTAAACATAGGACGGTGAAACACATTAAAATAATGCATTTCAAAATAATTGAATAATATAAAACACTGCATATTTCACGAAAATCACCACGCAATTGACAGCCCTTTCAGTCACAATTCTGCGAATGCTATCACAGAATGCTAGATTTTGAAAGAAAGGATCATTCATTCCTTCATTATGGAACAAAGTAATACATCACATGAAGAGAAACAAAAAAGACACACACTTCGTTCTTAGACTCGTGCCGCCTCCTTGACAGAGAGAAAAGTTTGTACACATAAAATAGTATATATTTCATTTCCAGCGATGAAGCTGTACTAATATCACATTGACAAGCTTAGATGATCTAGGGAGAGATAAAGTAAATATATTAACAAAAAAAGTCGACTAAAATTCATTTACAAACAAAATACTTAACATTCCTTCGATTACATATTTTTCTCAATTTAATAAATGAGAGAACACAAACATTTGCTTAAATCACTATTTATCAATTTTAAACTCTCTTGTACATCAGGAAAAAATATATTGTATCATTCATTATTAGTTGTAATGTAAAAAATGCAAAACAGTTTCTTTGTGGGATGTGGAATTCTCACTCACGATCGAAAAAAGAGGGGCTTCGCTGTAACTCAAGGGGGGGGGGGGGGGGGGGGGGGAAACCATCTTGAAAGTTGAAGTTTCTCATATATTTGGATGTATAGTAATCAAGTAAGTAATAACATTTGGTGGTATAATATCCGTCTGATTAAAGTTTATTTGCTAACATGAATTCACAAATTAAACGAATCTCTGAGTACATTTGCTTATCTTTTTAAAAAAAATGCACAGATTGATTGTTTTATCATGAATAACCAGGAGCACACTAAAAAAACAAACGAAATTCTCGCCAATAATAACCAACAGCACACAAACAATAAAAAAAAAACCATGTGTCAGTAATAACATGCAGCATGCGGAGAAAATCACCAAAATATTGTCAAGAATAACCATCAGTACATGTAGAATACCAATAAAGTCTTGACATGAAAAAGGCTGAAGTGCACGGAGAAAATCATCAAATTCTCGTCAGGTAAAAAAAGCAGAAGCACATGAAAAAAAAACCAACAATATTATAACACAGTAATGTTGAAGCACACGTAGAAATCTATCGAAATTTCATGTGAAAAAATAGGAGCACTCAGAGAAAACTATCAGGGAGAAGATTAAAAACTCATAAATTATCAATTTTTTTAAAAAAGTTCAATTTAAATCCTGCTAGAACTCTCATGTTGCTTAAGCAAAGAGTAAACAAGTCAGCTTGTGAACCCTTTGCTTAAGCAACATGAGAGTTCAAGCACAAGTCAACTTGTGAACTCTTTGCTTAAGCAACATGAGAGTTCTAGCAGGATTTAAATTGAACTTTTTTAAAAAAATTGATAATTTATGAGTTTTTAATCTTCTCCCTGATAGTTTTCTCTGAGTGCTCCTATTTTTTCACATGAAATTTCGATAGATTTCTACGTGTGCTTCAACATTACTGTGTTATAATATTGTTGGTTTTTTTTCATGTGCTTCTGCTTTTTTTACCTGACGAGAATTTGATGATTTTCTCCGTGCACTTCAGCCTTTTTCATGTCAAGACTTTATTGGTATTCTACATGTACTGATGGTTATTCTTGACAATATTTTGGTGATTTTCTCCGCATGCTGCATGTTATTACTGACACATGGTTTTTTTTTTATTGTTTGTGTGCTGTTGGTTATTATTGGCGAGAATTTCGTTTGTTTTTTTAGTGTGCTCCTGGTTATTCATGATAAAACAATCAATCTGTGCATTTTTTTTTAAAAAGATAAGCAAATGTACTCAGAGATTCGTTTAATTTGTGAATTCATGTTAGCAAATAAACTTTAATCAGACGGATATTATACCACCAAATGTTATTACTTACTTGATTACTATACATCCAAATATATGAGAAACTTCAACTTTCAAGATGGTTTCCCCCCCACCCCCCCCCCCCCCCCCCTTGAGTTACAGCGAAGCCCCTCTTTTTTCGATCGTGAGTGAGAATTCCACATCCCACAAAGAAACTGTTTTGCATTTTTTACATTACAACTAATAATGAATGATACAATATATTTTTTCCTGATGTACAAGAGAGTTTAAAATTGATAAATAGTGATTTAAGCAAATGTTTGTGTTCTCTCATTTATTAAATTGAGAAAAATATGTAATCGAAGGAATGTTAAGTATTTTGTTTGTAAATGAATTTTAGTCGACTTTTTTTGTTAATATATTTACTTTATCTCTCCCTAGATCATCTAAGCTTGTCAATGTGATATTAGTACAGCTTCATCGCTGGAAATGAAATATATACTATTTTATGTGTACAAACTTTTCTCTCTGTCAAGGAGGCGGCACGAGTCTAAGAACGAAGTGTGTGTCTTTTTTGTTTCTCTTCATGTGATGTATTACTTTGTTCCATAATGAAGGAATGAATGATCCTTTCTTTCAAAATCTAGCATTCTGTGATAGCATTCGCAGAATTGTGACTGAAAGGGCTGTCAATTGCGTGGTGATTTTCGTGAAATATGCAGTGTTTTATATTATTCAATTATTTTGAAATGCATTATTTTAATGTGTTTCACCGTCCTATGTTTACTGTTTCAGGAGGTCTACCTAGTCAGAGGTGAATCTGCATTAGTGAAGCGAGATAATTGCAATGCTTGCTAACGCTTCTAGTGCAGATTCGTCTCTAAGCGCAGGGGCTTGGACTGGCGTGCAGTCATCTCGTATTGCATATGTTAGGTGTGGGATTTGTGTGGTATCCAGACATCAGACCTATGGTTTGGGGAAAATGAAGATAATTGCGTAATAAAATCTTCTCGCATGCAAGGACTTGCACATGATATTTCATCTCTAAAATTAACTTTGAATTTTTTTTAATATTTAGCTCCTTTTCATAAACAGATGTAAGTCTTGAGTGGTTTTCAAAATATCGTACTTACTTCTGAAGCCATGCAGGGTGTATGTATGTATGTATGTATGTATGTATGTGTGTGTAAATAAGCAAGTGTCTGTATTTCATGTGCAATTTTTTCATAAACAAATTAGCATCTTTAGTAGTTATTTTAATCAATATTTCTAACCTGAAGCTTCGCACTTCGTATGTGCGGTCTCCTACCATGTAAATAATGCCTTGTGTAATAACAATTTTTTGAGGGGTGTGGGGTGTATGTTTGCTTAGTTAAACTGTTGCTGTTTTTTGATGGATAAAAGTATTAATTCTGAGTCGTTGAAGGTAACAAGGGCATTCCAGAGGCAATCCGTCAGCCCAATCATAGTAAAGAATCAAGTGTTGTCCGCTCGTTTTGTAGTATGGTTTCTGGTACCATCCAATCTACACAAAATTTAAATATTATGTGTTTTAATATGTTGCCTTTGTAAATAAAAGTACATTATTTGGGCAAGTATGTATTTCATCTCAGTGCACGCATGCGCACGCATGTGTGTGTGTGTGTGTGGTAGGATGGTTAAGCCTAACATGTAAATAAAACCTGTATGAGATAATATAATTTTTAATTTCTAGATGCAGTAACAGCATCCTAGGATGAAATTTCTACCGTAAGGTTTAAGGGAAGTATATTTTTTTTTGGTCTTACAGAATTTTAGCGTAATGGTGAAGCAGCATCATTGTAAAAGGGGAAGAGAGGGAGATGTTTTATTTGACCAATGAAAAGAAAGCTTAAGGTAAGTCTCCTTAAATGTTTGTGAAAAGGGTTTGTTCCTGGAACATCAGCAAAATGTGTCATTCTGTGGATGTTCAACTGATTGTTCGCAATGAAATGCTAAAAATTTATAAACGAATGTTGGTCATAATAAATGTGGAATAAATTGTTAATGTTTTAGTTTTGTAATGTGTTCTTACTTTTAATAAATGTATTAAACATACCCGATTTTTTTAATTTCCTTGCATTACTAGTATTACCATTTAGCTACCTGTCTACCCAAGTGTCAGATTGGCGCCACGAAGTCGGTGACTAACGGGCCTGTTGTAGCATGCGCGTCATGACTGCAGCTCGAGTGCTTCGTGATGACACTTTGACGAGCAGTTGGTGGCAGGCTCAGACATTCATGAGCGCCTCATGGCGCCACAAAGTCGCGGACTAATGTACCAGTTGTGACATGCACGGTCAAGTCTATTGTTTGGGTCCCCTGGACACTGTGAGATGACATTCCTGAGTGATGAGTCACGATGCAGGCAGTGCCTCGCGCCCTAATCTCTAATCACCTAGGTCATTCGTAGTTTTACCCGAGTGTGGTTTCCCATGTTTGGCTGTCAGGTTACATTTCTACCACCACCACTCACAGACCTGCTACGACATGCACATGAGTCATGCTGGGTTTTTCCGAAGACAATGGTACTTCCATGTACTACATTCCTATTGGCGGATACAACAGAAATACTCTGTTCCTAATGTTTTTCCAAGAACAGGCAGGTCCGAGGCTATAAAAGGCCAGGATTAACTGTCGGAGCTTCATTGTGTTCTTGGAGTTTGAGTGAGCTAGTTCGTGTGTGAGTTTCGCTGCTACCACGATTCCTACCGCCACCGATACATCATCTTCTGCAGCTCCACTTCATCGTTTTCTGAGGTATGCTACATGTTTCGTTAATATTTTTATGTTTCTCAGCTTTTTCGTAGGTTATCTGATAGCTAGTTTTTTCTCTGTACACTTATGTATGGGTAACCAGGAATTGTTTAGCTTAAACTTTTAACAGTACTTTAAATATTCTAGCATTTTTGAGTTGTGCATTAGTGTAGTTTTGAGGTTATGTAATCAATCATTTTGAGTTAACATTGAATACTTTTTCAGCTTTAACTTTTATGAGTAGGTACTTTAAATATTCTACCATTTTTAGGATTGTACATGAAGGAATAGCTTTGAGGTTATGTTTGCAACTTTTTTTATTTAGTAACATTACTAGTAGTTTAGGTTAGTAAGCTTGAGTGCTAGAGCTTTAAGGTTATGTTTGTAACTTTTTTATTTAGTTACATTGCTATCAGTTTAGGTTAATAAGCTTGAGGGATAGAGTTTTGAGGTTATGTTTGCAACTTTTTCGTGTTAACATCTAGCTACATTGTATTCTTAATTCTTTTGTTATAGTTCTCCGTGCGTCGAGCTACCGTTGTGTGTTCCGTACGTTGAGACCAGTCTACCGAGTGTCGTGATGATGGCGTCTACCGTTCAGAAATGCCGTTTCTGCTCTGCTACATTCACGGCAGGCCACAACCGCTACCGGCACGAGCGTCAGTGTGCTGAGAACCAGCATCGTGACCACCAACAGTGCCACCTATGTGGAAAGATGGTCGCACGCAGCGATAAGATGCAGCAGCACCTTGCATCATGTGCTGGAGCTGTCGCTACGACATCAGGCATGCGGTGTAGCTTCTGCTACAAGGCCTTCGCCCGTGCTGATTTTGCAAGACGCCATGAGAAGTCGGCTTGCGGTCTTAACCCAAACCGCATATCACATACCTGCGACAACTGTGCTAAGGAGTTCGCCAGGGCTGATAAGTTAAAAGCCCACATCAAGGTATGCAAGGGGCCTGCTCCGCCTCCAACAAAGAAGCAGAGGATGGTAGCAGTTAAGCCTGCAGTTACGCCCAAGCCTTCGACCAGCCGAACAAAGGTGGTGACCGGGACTGGTTTGGCCAATACCCACGGCTTCATCACCGCCGAAGTGGGTTTCAAGGGTAACTTGAAGACGTACGTGGCAGAAAATACGTCAAGTTCTGCCAAGGATATTTGTACGTACCTGGACTCCATCAAGAACAAAATAATCAACCAACTTGTGGAGGAGATTGAAGAGAACGGACCTCTCAAATTCAATATCGTGCTCGAGTGCGCCTACAAAAAACCCGTAGATGCCTGTGAAGACAAGAGGGCCTTCAAAACCATGAATGTCCCCCTCTACGCAGTTCATGAGGTGGAGGAGGCAGTTACCGAGTCCATCTCTAAGATCTGCAAGGAGGAGGAAGACTACATGGGTAAGGGGTCCGGATGGACTTTGTCGGCCGTTAAGCGACTACAGTTGAGAATCAACAAGCTCGATCCACTCCGTGCCAGCTCCTACATCGAATTACCTACTTCCATCAATGACAAATACGCAGTGATAAATCCGCAAAACCTCGAAGACCACATGTGCTTTAAGTGGTCGATTCTTGTGAAGTACGTGGAAGGTGAGCATCCTGAACGTGTCAACCAGCGCTACCATGACTTGGAGGGGAAGTTCAACTTCAACAACACTGACTTCCCTACTCCAATCAAGCAAATACCACTGTTTGAAAAACAGAACCCCGGAGTCTCCATCAACATCTACAGTATCGACGAGAATCTGAATGTTGTTCCTGCACGAGTCGCTCCTGAAGAAAAAGAACATCATTTCGATCTTCTGCTCTTGGTCAATGACGATTCATCCCATTTCACCTACATCACTAATTTTTCTGCTCTGGTTCGGTCCCAAATCACTACACATCATGATGCTATTCATGTTTGTAAAAGATGCTTCAAGCATTACGATGATCGGGGTAGGGTTAGTGGGCTCACTGGTCTTCAGTGTTTGGAAAAACACCGTGAGCTCTGCAAACAGCATGCTGCTGTTAGGATGGAGATGCCATCGCCCGATCAAAACGGCCAGCCACCTGTTCTGAAGTTCAAAAACTTCCATCACAGTGATAAGATGCCCATCGTGGTATATTGCGACTTTGAAGCTATTCTAGAGAAAATCCATACATGTCACCCGAATACTGATGAGTCATACACGCTGCAGTACCAAAAGCATAAAGCATACAGCTACTGTATTTACGTGAAAGCTGATAATACCATCATTCCTGCACACCTCACTTCAGCACTTCCATCAGAGCCTGAATTGTATCGCGGTTGTGACGCAGAGGATAAGTTCATATCCCGCATTGTGGAGATTGGACATGACGTACAGAAAATATTTTCTACGTCTGTTCCTATGACTCCGCTCACACATGCACAAAACACTGCTTTTCTGCAAGCAAGGTGTTGTTGCTACTGTGGAGGAAAGTTCGGAGGAACTGTAAAGAAAGTTCGTGACCACAATCACTTCACCGGCGAATTTATTGGGCCTGCATGTAATGACTGCAACCTTCTCAGGCGCAGACCGAAAAAGTTGATTGTGTTCTTCCACAACCTGGCATACGATCAGAACTTCATTATCAGGAAGTTGGGGTATGATAGTAAAGACATCTTCATCATTCCGAATTCAGAGGAGAAGCTGATAACTTTTTCCAAGAAGTAACATGATAAGTTCAGCATTCAGTTTGTCGATACGTTACGTTTTATGAGTCGGGGTCTTGCTTCTCTCGCTGAGTTCTTGCCTGCAGACAAGTTTATAAGTACTACTGAGTTTTTCGCGCCTGATGAGTTGGAGTTGGTTACCCGCAAGGGTGTCTTCCCGTATGATTTTGTGGATTCTTTTGCTCGACTAGATGATACTCGTCTTCCATCCATCGATGATTTCTACAATAGTCTGACTGATTCCATGATTTCAGAGATGGAGTACGCTCATGCAGTGAATGTCTGGGACAAGTTTCAGTGTGCTACTTTGGGGGAGTACGCTGACTTGTATCTAAAGACAGATGTCCTGATTTTGGCGGATGTATTCGAGAATTTCCGTTCCATATGTTTGGAGACATACAGCCTAGATCCGTCTCACTATGTTTCTTGTCCAGGGTTCGCTTTCGATGCGATGCTTCGAACCACAGGCGTACAGCTAGAGCTTCTTACCGATTATGATATGTACATGTTTGTGGAGGCTGGTATTAGGGGGGGAGTAGCGCAAAGCATTAAATGTCATTGCGTAGCCAATAACTCCTACATACCTGAGACATATGATGCATCCAAGCCATCCACATTCCTGGAGTACATTGATGCAAATAATTTGTACGGGTGGGCGATGTCTCTGCCGCTTCCAATTCGGCATTTCCAATGGGCAGACACATCAATTGATGTCGTGTCTGTCCCAGATGATTCTCCTACAGGCTACATTATTGAGTGTGATGTGGAGTACCCTCCCGAGCTCCATGAAAGTCATAAAGACCTGCCATTTCTCCCCATAAATCAGTGTCCGCCCGGCTCAAATCAATCAAAGTTGATGACAACACTTGAAAATAAAGAGCACTACATTGTCCACTACAAAAACCTCCAGCAAGCGGTATCTCATGGGCTGAGAGTGACTAAGATACATCGAGTCCTGCAGTTTGAGCAGTCGGCATGGTTGGAGCCCTATATTCGGCTGAATACCAACAAGCGGAAAGCAGCAGCCAACGAGTTCGAGAAGGAGTTCTTTAAGCTCGCTGTGAACTCGACATTTGGTAAACTGATGGAAAATAAAAGGCGGAGGCTCAAAATGGAGTTGGTGTGCTCTGAGAAGAGGTTCAAGAAGTTGGTGTGTCGTCCGTCCTTCAAGGACCGTACAATGTACGAACCGAATTTGTCTCTAGTCCACCTTAATCACGAGACCATCATTTTCGACAAGCCGATCTATGCCGGACTGGCCGTACTAGATCTTTCAAAGACTCTCATGTACGACTTCCACTACAATACCATGAAACCCCGTTACCATGACAATATTCACCTGATGTATATGGATACAGACAGTTTTGTGTATGAGATCCAGACAACAGACTTTTACTCAGACCTCAAAGCCGACCCTACACTGATGGCTAAATTCGACACCAGCTGCTACCCTTCCGACCACCCATGCTTCTCCCCCATCAACAAGAAAGTTGTCGGTAAATTCAAAGATGAATGTGGGGGAGAAGTGATGGAGGAGTTTGTAAGCCTACGGGCCAAACTCTACGCCTACAGGTGTGGTGGTAAGAGCGAGAAAAAGGCCAAGGGCATCCAGCGATGTGTGGTCAAAAACCACATAACATTCGATGACTACCTGGAAGCCCTGCAAGACCACCGCACAATGAGGGCAGGCGTTAGAGCAATTCGCTCCCATCAGCACATACTCTATACTGAGTACAGCAATAAGCTGGCCATAACGTGGGAGGACGACAAACGGCTGATCTGCGAAGATGGTATCCACACAGTACCCCACGGATATGTTGGAGGCGGCGAATAATTTTTTTTCTGTAAATAGTTTTTGATTTAAATAGTTTGGCAGTTTGGTAGTTGTTTCCATTTGTTGTATAGTTTTTCTGTTTTTGCTGTACAGTTTATGTTTTTGATTTATAGTTTCCATTTTTGTTGTAAAGTTTCAGTTTTTTTATGTGTAGTTTTTGTTTTTGCTCCATTTTTGCTGTGTAAAATATGTTCTTAATTTAATAAATACAATTTTACCTACATATTGTTTATTATTTTTAATATAGAACCTATATCCCACGAGGTACTGATACTTATAAATGTCTTACAGAATGGTGAAATGTAATTATACACAAACATTAAAATATCTGCTTCCATGCAGCTTTTAAAACACGAGTACGCAAACATGAACTTGTTTATAAAAGTGAAATTGAACGCAGACATTACAAATATCTGCTTCCGTGCAGCTTTAAAACACGAGTACGCAAACATGAACATGTTTATAAAAGTGAAATTGAACGCAGACATTAAAAATATCTGCTTCCATGCAGCTTTTAAACACATGTACGCAAACATGAACTTGTTTATAAAAGTGAAATTGAACGCAGACATTAAAAATATCTGCTTCCATGCAGCTTTAAAACACGTGTACGCAAACATGAGAAGAGATTATTACTTGTGAGTTAGGACTCTGAAAATTTTTTGGCCAGCTAAGATGGAGTAATAAATGTTTTTTTAAATTATCATTACTTTAACTAGCGCATCCACAACGATAGTATTGATAACATATATTTTAGTTAAAACCTATAAGTGATAAGACTTTAAGAAAAAACTGTCGGTTACAACAACAAAATGACTGTGGATTTTGTGGATTTTTTGGATTCTGTGGATTTTGGTCTATAAGGTTCATAACAATGTTGGTAGAGAATTGTTACTCGACCTTACATACACTAACATACTTTATAAACCTACAGCCGATGACGACATCCATCAGATGAAATCAAGATGGCAGTCTCCACTAAATAAGATGGTCCCTCCAGCAGACAACGATGGTATATATTTTTTTCCCTGATTTTGTAAGTTAATAATTATGATTTTCCAAGATGGTGGATGTAACGAAAAATTGTAACATGAATGAGTGGGGTGTTCGATGACGATGCCATTGTAACAGAGGGGTGGGGGTGCTAGATGATGTACTTGTAATTTAGAGGAGTGGGGTGTTCGATACGTAGGTTTTTAATTAAAATTTTATTAAATAATATTTTTTAATTTTATTTTAAAATTTTGATTATTTAATTTTTTAAAATTTAAATTTGTTTTCATTAAAATCGGATAATAAATAAAGATTTTCAAGATGGCGGACGAAACTCAAAATAGAGGAATGTTGTAGAAAACAAAATGGCCACCGGACTTGATGTAATCCAAGATGGTCGCCGGAAGTGACGTAATCCAAGATGGTCGCAGGAAGGGACGCAATCTAAGATGGCCGCCGGAAGTGACGCAATCTAAGATGGCCGCCGGAAGTGAAGTAATCCAAGATGGCCGCCGGAAGTGACGTCATCCAAGATGGCCGCTGGAAGTGACGTCATCCAAGATGGTCGCCTCGAATCCCCGAATCCCCCTCCCCCCTCCCCTGTCCTCATATGAACCAAATACACCTACTAACGGCAGACGGAGACGGACCCGCACGGATCAGCTCGGCAATGCTGAGCTCTTCCGTTTGCGTTGCTCCGTGCGACCAATAGAAGCCAAGTACTTGTCTGCGGTGGTAGCCATGTTTGTTTATGTTCTAAATACGTTAAAAAAATTGTTCCAAGAAGAAGAATATCTACTGTTATATTATCACTATGGCATTTAATTTTATTATGTATGTAAATTCTCGGCGTGATATTATCTCGAAACACAATGAATGTTTTCAATTAAATTCATATTTAGTAACCTTTAAATGCAATCTCATCTGTTACTATTTGTTACGCACCCGTGCGTTGGGGAAGCGGCAGACGCGATGGTGAAATGTTCCTGGAACATGGATCCGTGTCCGTTTACGTGATCCATCTCCCGTGTCCGTGCCATTGTTGTACGGGCCCTAAATACGTACGGGTGCGTCTCCGTCTGCGTGTTATTGTAGAAATCAGGATCAGTCTCCGTGTACGTGGTTCGTATTCGTTTCCGTGTCATTGTGGAACGGGCCTTACTGTTATTTTTTTGACGTGACAACGTCTAATAAATCGATGAACGCCGGCTGCACGCACGATAAAGTGTCCCGTAACGCACATTGTCCCGTTACGCTGTGTACCGTTACGCTCATTGTACGCTTGCGCCGCATTTATCTCTCTTCCACTCGATCGGAACAACCATCGATTTGACTTTTTAGAGGCACATTAAACTTGAAACACTCCCATTCGTTTCCTACTTTTCCTATCATCGTCCTATCCTTAACAGAATAACACAGATTGGAAGAAGTTAAATAGCAAACATGTATAAAAGTTATAGTTAAAATAATCTGTTCGTTAAAGTAATAAACATATTTGAATTAATGAGTGCAAATAAAAGTAAATTTATCAATTAAATTGTAGATTTCATTTCACTCCTTCTTTGTATCCATACAAAATAGTGATAATTCAAAAAAAATGATTCAATTTTATTCATAAAAGTATGCAATCATTTCATCAATGTTTTGTTATGACGTTGTCACGTTAAACTATCGTCCGAAAACCGACTTTACAGACAACCAATTTTTTTTTTCTTTCCAGTTGTGCACCCAGTATGAAAACAGTGTGTTCACAATAAGGCGATATTCCCGCTGTCGCATCGCGCCGTTCCCGGTACATACTGTGATTACCCGGGAAGCCTACAACTCACGTAGTTTCGGTTCCCTGCAAGAATTTCCGAAGATTTACGAAGTTTTGCGTTTTGGTATTAACGCCACTTCAGCCGCTAAATCAGAAGTTTCCAACGAAAACGAGCATGTTGTGACTGACCTAACCTAACCTAACCCTTCGATTTTTTTAAATATTTCAATTTTTGAGAGAAATCCGAAGTTGCACGAACGTGGTAGAGAACCGAAACTACGTGGGTTGTAGGCTTCCCGTGATTCCCCAGCGCTGACGCTGACGCACGGGCGATGCTTTGGCTGGGAGCAGTCCGCCCGCGCCGCTGAGGGAAGCCTACAACTCACGTAGTTTCAGTTCCCTACCACCTTTGAATATATATACTGTATAGAAGTCGCGAGTGGATAGGATTTACTCTACGTTTTTCAGAAGCGTATGATGAGCAGCTTGGGAACTTCACCGCTGCAGTGCGCTGCCGTAACGCCCTGAATCGTCTTAGTTGTTATTTACACGTTAGAGCGCAGCACTGTCGCCCGCTGCTATTCCCCGCACCCCTCACCCATCATTCTCTGCAGCTCAAGGTCGTTCAACGGGAGGGTAAAGGGATGTTTGAAGAGTTCGACACTTGTCCGCTAGGGACCACCACAAGTCGATGCCCTCGAGATGGTGGCGATTGCAGCGGTGAATTAACCAACTACCTCAAAACCGTATTAGAAATTTTAACCTGGGCTGGCGACTTCTATACAGTATATATATATTCAAAGCTACCACGTTCGTGCAACTTCGGATTTCTCTCAAAAATTGAAATTTTTAAAAAAATCGAAGGGTTAGGTTAGGTTAGGTCAGTCACAACATGCTCGTTTTCGTTGGAAACTTCTGATTTAGCGGCTGAAGTGGCGTTAATACCAAAACGCAAAACTTCGGAAATCTTCGGAAATTCTTGCAGGGAACCGAAACTACGTGAGTTGTAGGCTTCCCCGCCGGCTGACTGCAGCACTGCAAGGTTAGGCCTGGCACGGGGCGCGGCCGCGGACCGCCGTCGTCTGCGGCGAGTTGGTCACACTGACGCTGCCGGCCGCTCCCGTCGGTTCCCTCACCATCGCGCAGGCGTCGGGCGAGCGAATAACCATGACGCCACGTCCCGAGTCTGTGAGCTACTAGCTCAGGTACCCGGCTTTGCTCGGGGTGAACACGGAGTGAAGTGTACACGCCTTATCAGGGGCGCAACAACTACATTTCCAAAAAGGGGGGGGGGGGCAATATGTCTGTTTATAAAGAATCATCAATTCCCCCTATTGAACTGGGGGGGGGGGGGGGTCGTCCCCCGGGATAATTTGTATTTCAAGGTGGAAAACGGTGCTATTTAAGCAGTTTTATTATCTAAAAATTGATTACACAGCACTTTCTTTCCCCCCCGTTTGCCCCCACTTCAAGGTTTCAGAAGGGGGGGGGGGGCAAAATACCCTTGCCCCCCCCCCCTGTTGTTGCGCCCCTGCGCCTTATGCCTTTACGTAAAGTCATGTCGTAGAGACCTGTAAAATTCGCGGATTCATTTCGCGATAGGATAGAGTCCAAATATACCTTCGTCATTATTTTGCTTCAGTGATTGGGCCGCAGTTTATCTGAAGGACTCTGGGCCAATGAAAAATCTCTTTAACAGAAGAATTATTAGCGAATCACGATCATTCCGGTCTACAGGTGTTACGAGTCGGTGACCAATCGGCAGATGTAATTTGCAGGTGTGCGTAGAAGGATCATGGAGTCTTATCCTTTAGGGATTTGAAATCGCGAAATTTTACAGGTCTCTAGTCATGTGATGTGAGATATTTTTATTGAAGTGAAATTTATCTACAGCCGGTGGGGTTAGTCGATGCGATGACTCATCAGAGCGTAACAAAATGTGAAACGTTCAGGAGTGGAGCGTTCGATGGCGGAGAGGGCGTTTAACGAATAAGACTCTGCACCTTTTTTTTACAATCTTATTGCTTTAGTGTGATATTACTTTGTGTAGGCTTTATTGTTTACTTCTATATTTCAAGTGATTCATTGTATATTTTGTTATATCGTTCCAAATTTATTATTGAAGTGTGGAGTTTAACTTCTATCACGTGTAGTGGCAAATGTATGCATTTAAAAAAAAACTTTTTTTTTCAATTGCTGTAGGCAATAAACATTATATTACGGGAAGTACCTGAAGGACGTATGGGGGGACAAATTCCCACCACCCCCAACCCCCGTAATCCTAAACAATCTAAAATTTACACCAATTAAATTAAGTATGTTCAAAGTAAACAGCAGGCCATGTGTGGCGCTGTCGTAATTTATTTCTATCGAGTAATTGATATTTCAGTATCTAAAATTGATAGTTCTTTCAGAATTTATTATGTCACATGCCCACCAACAGTCGAGGACTTTTGGGGTAGGCACTACACACACACACAGACCAAATACAGTGAGCTCACTACTATTACGTGGAAACCCCACACGGTCGGCACCAAGAGCAAGCAAGCCCTATCTGAAGGAAGCACCGCAGCTTGTATGCGCCATCCACAACTGGCCAAACAACATCAGGGAAGCTTACCACACACTTGCATTAAATTCTAAAGTACGATAAAATGCATCTTGAAATCCAAATTTTTTTTTTCCGGGTAAAACCTCCGGCTTTATTTGTGAGAAATATTGTGGTCCTCAGCAGTGACTGGCGCCCCTGGCCAGACTTCAAAATGGCGCCCCCTCTTGGATTAAAACAGGGGGGGGGGAGCGTTCAGTAACCGCGAAACAGTCGCGGCCATCCCTGCCACTCGCCTGCTACGCCACTGGTCCTCAGTAATGGAAGTAACATTGAGTAGATTACTTGATTTGAAGTTCTTCCCCCCCATAAACCCTTTCCTTCTCCCAAACAAAAAAAAAAACATGAAGTGAAACATTCCGTGCGCAGTTTTTGAGTACGTGTCGTTGCAAATGACCAGAGACCCTCGCGAGGAGGCGGAACGGAGGTTTCCCCGAGCGAGCGGCTCGCTGGGGCAAGCGCGGCTGCTATTTCTGGGGGCGGTCGGCGCGGCGTGTTGCGCGGCGGCGTTGCCAAACTTCTGGAGCGGAAAATAAGAGCGCCACGAGGCGGAGCTTTTTTGGCAGCGGGCGCCAGGGCTCACCCACGTCGCGGGGCGCGCCAAGCTTTTCCCTTCTCTCCTCGGCCGTTTCTGTCCCACACTCGGTTTACCTCGGCAATTATCGCCCGCTCACGATCATTTGCGACGAGCCGCTCGCCGTTAAATGGACGTGAACCGCCGGGCGTGGGTTTTGGGATGGATGGATCGAGGGGGGGGGGGGGGGGGGGGGATGGACGCGAGAAATCACAGCGTAATTTTTTTTTTTCGACTTCTCTGTAGCTGCGTCCTCTCGGTAGCGAGTAAGTTGGACTAGGGATAGCTTTCTCTCGCATATACGAGCACCAAGATCCTTTCTTATTTCGGAGATTTCACACAAAAAAAAGAAAAAAACCGTGATCATCAAAGCCAAATGAAATCTCGGCTTGTGCACGGCCAAGTTGGTAATTTAATTTTATTCTCATTACTAATGTTCAATATTCCTTGAACTTTGTGTTTCGTCTAAAAAATTTCTAAAAAATGTGTTTACTAAACGTCACCTGGTAGCGGTAAAAAGTCACGCAAGTGTGTGTGACCGTTTACAGCTCGAAAATAACGCATAATAATTATCTGGTGAGAAAGTTTTTGACACAGCAACAAATGCAATGGACGTGTGGGAATAAATTTACAGGAAAAGTTCTCAACTAATAGTAATGACCAGTGACATAACCAATGATACGTGAGAGAACGAACCTTAACTATTGAACCAAAATTGTTTATTAATCTAACAAATCCTCTAGTGCAGCAAAATTAATGTCTTCATCAAACAAAAAAAAATCGGTATAAGTTGACAAAAATTTTTTTGTGTGTGTCAACTAAGACGGTCCTTAAACTAAATATTTAATTTATTCGACTTCAGCCAAATTAAGGGTCTACATGTAAGAGTATTTTACATTAATGTACCGAATGAGCACCCTGAATACCTAAATAGCTCCGTGAGTTCGTCTTCTGATGTTTACTTTTGTTTCCGACCCATCTCGATTTGGGTTTAATGTTTAAAATTAAGCTTGAAAGTAATAATACATGTTAACTTCATACAGTTACAGAAATTCATTAAGCATATGCTATTCTAACTGGACGAATCTGTAGCATTTATCCGACTCGATCATTAATTGGAATTTCGTAATGTTGTGGATCCTATATTTTAATACGGTTTTCTAGCTACCTCTGATATAAATATCATATGAATTATTTTGGTAGAAAAGACATAATTGAGTAACAACCATCCAACAGTTTACGTATGTATATATGCATATGAGAGATGAAAATATGTGGCGAATTATTCATTATATTTATACTTTTCGGTCAGTCCGAATAAAATATGTTAAAATGGCTGGATTCCTGAATTATTTTTACAGTGTCAGAAGAATTGTTTAAGAACAAACACACCACTATTTCTGCGCGTGTGCTTCAAGACATAAAGGTAGGCATATTGTGCTACAACCGAACGCTTTTAGAAAAGTGTGTTGATTCTGATTTACTGGCAAGAAATAATTCTGTTTGTGCTTTCCACGTATTTAGAGTTAAAACGCGGTAGTTATTCCGGTTGTGTGCATGTTAATCAGATATTTGTCGACCCGAATTTTTTTGGAGAAGGTGCCACCCCTGTACAAGGAGAAAGTATCCAGCTGTTTGATTTATCTTCGTCGTAATCTGTGGAGCTGTCTCCTACGCACGCATGTATTAATCTTCCGTGTAATTTTTTTTTCTTAACACTCCCCGACGTCTCGAGGAATAAATAACATCGCAACTGGCCTGCGGCCCCAGCTTGGAGTAATACATCATCGAGTCAACGAACTGTTGTATTATCCAAAAACGCGAAAACGGGACTTATTTTCCTTGGGAAATTTCCACGTAAGCAATGAAGGATGAACATATCTGGTATGAATGAATGTTTTCACTTGCAACATTTTGTTGGTAAGCTAAAAAAATTTAAAAAAAAATTGCGTGTGTAAAAGGAGCATTCGTAAAGTATTTGGCAGTGTTTTAAATCACCGTTCCCGAATCGAAGCTTGTAAACATGTTACGAATACAGTGGCGTAGCCAGGATTTGTGTATGAGGGGTGTTAAGAAGCCCCGTATTAAAACGGCCGGAAAAATTTGGATTTTAAGGTGTAAAATAGTGCTATTTTAGCGGTTTTCGGTTTTTAAATTTAAATATTGTAATGGTAAAAATTTCATTAATTTTAATATGAAATATGTTGAGTGATGAATAGGAAATTAATTAAATATTTGGTGCTAAGGGTGGGGGGGGGGGGTTGAACCCCTAACCCCCCCCCCCTGGGTACGCCCCTGTACGAATATGCGTGTCTCATACCGACTTCACCCGTCTCAATTCTTAAATACACCAACTGCTCCCGGGGGGGGGGGGGGGAAATTAACTGATGAACTATGACTTTCCGTCTTGTGGATAAGTACGGGAACCTTTAGAGACGACAAGAGGTGGTGACGTTGAGAGAAGAAATATTTCGTGGAACGTGACTTGTGTACCTCTTATCCTGCGCTATGACATCACGCACCGCATCTGCCCACAGTCCTGGAGATGTTCTTCAGCGTGAGTCAGGGAGGACGACGTGCTTCAAGAACAGCGGCCTCTGGAAACACGCAGTTCCCTCTGGACTCGTTCGTAAACCCGACCTCGACGGAGATATTTATGCTATTAACGCATGACCATCACGTCACACTCATGCCTGTACCCATGATTTTTTTTCCTGTATCTATGTTAGGTGTATAGGCTTCGGCCTGAGACTAACCTAGGTCCCTCCTAAGAAAAAATACACTTAGTTTTAGTTAATTTAAGGAAAATAATTAATTAGGATTCTGGCAGGTCATTTCAGGCAGGTGAATGGATTGTTGCTGTGATATTTATTTTGATAGCCAATTTTTACAAATAAAATATTTAATTTCTGTGACATCACCTTTTTATGTTTTGAATGACATATAAAAGAGACCTATGTTAATGAAGTATCAACTGCGCAAACTAAAAAAAAAATTATAACAACACAATTTTAAATAGCATTTTGTATGGTATCACTAAATTTACCAAACAAAAAAAATTACAAATTATTTAAGGACGGGTAGATATTGCTAAAGGTAGATACTGAACTTAAGTGTGTTGTTTCAGGTTTTATGCCTAAGTCAAAATTCAAACCCCAGGAATGCTGACCTTTATTTAATGTGTTTGGAGATTTATGCCAGTTTGTTAATTTTGTTAGGTATGTCTCAAAAATCTTTTCTATAATATTCAATTGATAGTATTCCTCCCTTAAAATAGGCTGAACATTAAATACCTATTTAAAAGAGCTATTGTGTCGTCTTTCTGGATTTCTGTGTGCATATTCTGACCACGTCAGAATCAAACACCGTAATCGCTGAGTCACGGAAATATCTGGTGTAGTTTAACTTTTAACATGGGGGCTTTTAAAATATATTAGGAAAATGTAACGTGTGAAAATGATTGACATTGTGTGGTCATAAAAAAATAATTATAATTGATAGTCCATTGTAGTTTCCTACCAAGAAATATGCTGAGCTCCGAATCTTTTTTTTTCAGATTTATTTAATTTGTCGACGTTTTTTGGAGCTATTAATAACCCTATTATTCAAAACGTCTGCCATGTCCATCTCCATACACTAGCTAATGCTGCCTGGTATGCGTTGCAAGGCCTCATTAAATTTTTTTTTTGTAATGTGTTTTAAGCTCTCTGTCCCCCCCCCCCCTCTCTCTCTCTCTCTCTATATATATATATATATATATATATATATACACATATATATATACATACATCTCTCTATACCTCTATATATCTATATTTTTCTATCTCTCTTTATATATCTATCTATTTGTGTTTATGTCATTGGTGTTTTTTGTAGTTTTCTTCTACAGACATACATGAGCATAGCAATTGCGTATGTCCAAAAGCCTACACCAAGTCATGCACTCCCATTGCACAAATCTTTCAAAGATAATATATCTATCTACATCTTAAAAAATGCATTTTTTTTTTCTCGTTTTGCGATTGTGTGAAACTGGCAAGAATATCTATATAATATATAATATTTGTGGGAAGATAGACGACGCCTTCAGTGTTGCGGCCTGGCCTCCAGTCCTGACGACCTCTCGTCCAGCCGGGAGATCAAGAACACTTCACGCACACTCACTCTCTCTCTCTCTCTCTCTCTCTCTCTCTCGGAGTGGCCGGGAGAGGGGGAAAGGGGGGTTCGCCCACGTGCCCACACGGTTCTGCAACAGGCGGGCTGTCTCTTTCTCACCGGGATTCATTTTTTTTTCTTTTTTTTTTTCGCTGCTGCCTACCTTCCAGCACCGAAGCTGCCGGCAAACACACGCCTCTGGAGCCGCCTTTTTTGGGGCGTCGTCCCGTCGTCGTCCGTCGTGTGGGCCTGGGGCCGGGGGCGGCGGGAGAGGTCGGCGCGACCTTGCGTCACGGGCGGCCGTGGGTTTGGTTCCCTTCGCGGGGCGAACCCGGACACGTCGTGGGCCGAGCGGAGAGGCGGGGACCGCGTGCCCCCACCCCTCACCGCACTTGTCCGGCCTACACTCGCCCTCCCGGGAGACCGATCAAAGGTCACGCACCTTCTGACGACGACGGCCTTGCAGAGGCAAACCACGGATTTTTTTTTTTTTAATTTTTATTTCGAACAGCTGGTAGGAGTTTTAAAACCCGGTGACGCACGATCCTTCGACATTTTTTTTTTCTTATTTCAGAACAAGCACGCCTGCTTTATGCGATACCACAACCCTTGCGTTCCTTATACAAGAAAGGTTAATTCCTTCAAACAAAAAACTGAATTGGATATTGACTAGTCTCTTTTCAATTAATAACTTTGATTTACTTGTAACGTTGTGAGCTGGTAGTTAAAGATAAAAACAACTTTTTTTTTAAATTATAGTAACTACAGTGTAAACTCCATATAATGACACTTAACGGACTGGGCATTTTTCGGCGCTATAGAGAGTTGTCGTTAAATGGAGAGAAATAAAAAGATATCACTTTACTATCCTATAATAATATGTATTTACTAATATAGTACACATTTTACACACGAGCATTAATATTCATACAAATAACAACACGTATTGCATATCGTCTGTTATATTTTCTTTGTGTTTCCATATTAGAGACAACGGTAGAGCGGCTAAATCCAAAGCGTCTTCCAACATCACTGATATTTTCTCCCGCCTCTATTGAGCGTATTAATAAAACATTTTCGTCACTACACAAAGATTTTTCTTTACTCGCCATGTTTACAGTTCGAAAGTCTGTAAGCAACTGCGATAATGATAACGTGTAACAACTTGACAAAAGTCTAGTGACCGAGGTAAACACGTGCAAGTTCATCATACAAAAACAAAAGAAACAAATTCTTAGAATCTCCGGTACGTTAGTCGAAGAAAACACGTGCGAGATAATACAACAAAACAGCAAACAAAAGAAGGTATACAGCTGCAGTTCTTATCAACTTCGGCAACTTAGAAAGTACTTCTAATGATTTATAATGCCGTATTGTTGTCGTTAAATAGAGTGAGCGTGACGCTATGTAGAGTGAATTATTGTATAGAAAACAAGGTGAACCAACCAAAGTCAAGCAATTTCGACGTTTTAAGGAGTTTGTCGTTAAATCGAGTGACGTTATAAAAAGTACACTGTAGTTTGATTTTAGAATTATGCGTTCGTGGATGATTAAAAAAAAAAAGAAACTGTGTTTGTGTTTAGAAGCACGATTGGGTGTTGAACGAGCTGTTAAAGATATTGGGTGCTGGATAGTTACGTACATGCACATTGAAAATAAAAATAGCATTGCATACGTTTCTCGTTCAGCGAGGTTCGAAGCGCTGTGAAATGTAGAACCGGGACATTGAATACCACACTGAGTATCCAGATGTGTGGACCAGAGTTCGAAACTGCGTCGTCCCGATTGTGTGACCCATTCCACCGTGCTCTACGTATCGCAACTCCACCAACTCACTCACTATGTTCGCACCAGAAGTTGATGAAGTGGTGTACATTCCCTCCCCAGTCCTGATTTATATTTTCTACGTTCATAATAAACCATTAAAGTGGTATATTTCATCTTAGTGTGCTTGGTTGGTGAACCGGAACTCATGGTTGGGACACAGTGGTGCAGTTTAAGAATTTTATAAGAAATTTTCGTTAGAGGGATAGGACGCCACCTTTGCTTCAAAGGTTTTTTACTATTTGATCTTGGAATGTTGCACAGTTGGCTTCGTTAAATAACAGCATACAATTCAATGAAACGTCTAAAGTTAAGAGTGACTATCAGCTGTAAACATTTTCCTGTGTGAAGTCAGTGGCGTTTGGGAATCACTAAAACTGATATAAAACTACCAGTATACATTATTTTACACTCTCAGAATATATATTAGTATGAGCTTTCTGCCTTAACTGAGGGAAATTTTTCGATACAAGACGACGAAGAAATGCTGTGTCCTAAAAGCAGTCGAAAGTAAGATGGCCTTTTTTTTCTGTTCCTATTCCTTCCCCTTAATTAACATTTATATTTATGTAGTGTATTATTATATAAACGTATATCAGACGTTATATACGTTTTATCAGTTAGTTCTTCAGAGCTTTTTGTTTCATAAATTTCTGGCATGCGTAATTTTATTTACTAAGTAATAGATTTTGAGTAATGAAATTTAATTATTTACTGTTAAAATTATGTGCACCATAGGCTTTCGTGGTCAAAGGTACTAAATATCTCTTGGATTTTGAGTTGCAACAACGTTTGTGAAAAAATTTAAATGATGTTCCCGACGTTTCGGCATGCCTCGATGCAACCTTCTTGACATGAATTTCCGACAGGAATATGAATTTCTTTAATCTAGGTTAGGGTGTCACTTCGGCTGAAGATTTTACACTGCTTAAAGCTACATATTTGAAGTAAATATATTTTATTAGAGCATATTTTGCTCGTGGATGTTACGTATGACTCACCCGGAAAACATTTGCAGTGATGACGTAATGAGCGTTGGTGGGGAGCGTCGAATTGAAGTCAATGAGAGCCGTAACACCGAAAGTAATAGACCGATATGCGTCATTTAAACTTTAAGTTGCTCTTGAGTGAGCACTGAGTGGTTATAGTTTAAAGGAATAACTATAAAGTTACTTACTTCGATTTTGGAGCCGTTAATCGCAAAATGCCTTAACGAAAACAGGTTATGTTGGAGAAAAGCAAGAAAACCAGCGAAATCACCCGAGCATAAACAATTAAAAGTGCAGAGAAGTGTCGTATGTATCAAAATAGGTTGAAAGTAGCCAAGATAAATGAGCCAGTGTGGCAAAACGGCGCGAAATTTGAGCTCGAGCGAGCCTCAGCCGTCTGCCTCGCGAGAAGCGACGGGGAATGCAGACAATTGTTTGGTGATGGAAGTGGATATGCTCTCTGATTATTCTTATGTTCATCAATCTCAAATAAAAAAAATTAAGGAACATAAATTTGTTTAAATTATTTTATTTATTTCATACACAACATTCCCGTTCAGCGCGATGGAAATTCATGAAACAAACCCCTGGCTGCTGTAGTCCAAAATACAGCCTACCCAGAATTTTTTTTAAAAATCGTATTTGACCTCAAACCCAGAAGCTAATATATATTTTTTTAATTCAGACCTTCATTCATCGGAACTTTCACGTACAAATGCAAACATCCTGAGTCGAGCGAACCCGTCCTCTGCAGCAAGCGCGACCTAGCGTCAGAGGTGCTCTCCGCAGACCCAGTGAGACAGACATGATCAAGGCACAGACAGCAAACTGGGCTGAAAGCCGGGAGCGCTAAGGGCGACATTGGCCCGCGCATCACACGCCTCTTCGCCGGACTGGCGTGCAGTCATCTCGTCGCTAAAACGCCTCTATGGAACTTTAAGCGGTGACCCTATATTTTTTGAAGCTGGAATATTAAAGATAAAGGCTCCCTGCAATTCCCTATACCATTTTCAAACAAATTTTGGAATTTTTCATACCTAAAAAAAAGGTCAGTATAAACAAACACCTGTTTTAGCCTCTTTTTTTTCTCACTGACCAAAAAAGTACACATTATAGACGAAACTTGAACAGACAACTGAAATGGCTCTTGAACGGTCCTAATCAGACTTATGTAATAAATGTCGGGTGGTTTGTTAAGGGCACGTCGACGCCTGGGAGTTCCGCCCGCCGTTTGACGAGCCGAGCCGGGCGACCGCCTTAATGCGGTTCTTGAACCCCGGGGGCCCCTCCTTCCTCCTGCTGCTTGTTATTCATCCTTGAGCGAGGACGAAACGCGACCCCGCCACGCCTACCGTTTATCGTCGCGCGACGTATGCCTGCGGATGGGATGGAGGGGGGAGAGTTGTGACGGGGAGGATGGGGAAGGATCGGCTACGCCCTCGGTGGCAGGCACCGGCGGGCTGGCAGACACGAACCCATGAGTACAATGTATCGCCGGCCAGGGCCTTGGGTTCTGGACTCGCCCTCCCGCTTGGCTCAACAACGTCCCAAGTGCCCCTGTGTCGAGCCCACTTTGCTGCCCGGGCTCCCTCCTCACCCCGTCAATCTTTGACGGACATGTGGTCGTGTAGAAGTACCTCAGCCAATTAGGTCATTTATGTTATGATCGCCAACTTTCCTGTGTTTCCGTACCACTTGCGTCTCTGCTTGAGGACGGGAGCAGATGGCAGTTCCCGAAACGTCGCTTGTTTCTGTTTTGGAAAACTATTGTGTTGGTTTCGTCCTTTCGTTTTGCTGTGTTTTTGCCTCGTTTCAACTGTTTTGCTGAATTTTTTGGGTTCGGTATTTTTGTGCTGTCATCATTTGTGGTTTTTTTTTCGCTCTGTTAGTCCATTTTTCTTTGTTTTTCTTTGTTTGTTGACCATATTCCTGTTGTGGAGTATTGTGTGGCGTTAAATCCTGACAACAGCAATTTTTGCTTATTTTGTGTTTTTTGTCATTTGTGTTTTTTTGTAGTTTTTTTCTACAGACATACATGTGCTAAGCAATGGCGTATTTCCAAAAGCTCACATCAGGCCAACTTTCCTGTATAACATATTTTTAAGTTAGTAAATACTAAGGCACTCTAGAAATCATTGGTTAGATGAACCTAAGAACAGGTATTTTTTCGCGAGAAGAAGCCAAAAGCTTACTAGACACTGCTCTACTTCCCAAGCCATTCAGGACGCATTTGCATCCGGAAAAAAATATATATTGCTGTGAATCTTGTGCCGACAGTAAAAACGTACCACTTTACACATGGATGCATTTATTTTTTAAATTGTATACACATGTAGGCATTACAAGTCATTTATTGTATGTAACCCGCATCATTTAGTTCATGAATTATACACAGTCCATGTTTTATTGGTGATAATACATGTTTTGGCACTTTGCAAAGCAATTATGAAGTCTTAAACTGTCCAGCAATATGTTAGGATCTTCCCATGAAGTGTATTCAATCTATTCTGCTGCTGTAATCTTCTTTCGTGTTTATTATTGATATTTTAAAATATCTAGAGTCTTATGATTTAACACCAGTCTCATCATCCCACTGATCGTCATTATCATATACATACTCAGGATAATTAATATAATATGGAATTCAAGATGACACAAGGTTCTAGATTCCAAGATATCGGAATTTAAGATAACATAATCCAAGATTTCCGAATCCAAAATGGCGGATATAAAATCATAACCAAAAATGGTGGATTACAAAATGGTGGCCGGGGTCAAGGTCATCCAAGATGGTCGGCGTGTCGTAATTTCGACACTTCACCAGAAACCCAGCTTCCGGAGCCCCCAAATATATACTGCGAATTCTTGTAGCATGTTCTGCGTCAAATTACAAATTAAGGCCCCCCGCCTACATGCCGGGCTTCAGACAAAACGACGCTATTTAAAAAAAAAAAAAACTGCTCAAGATATCCGAGTTGTGTCTGTTTGAGAAAAGCATTTAAAGATACTCCGAGGGCGCATGAGTAGTTCTGTTTCCGGATTTCGTTTTAAACTGTATTTTTAGACGAGTGAAAATGACTGAAACGCGTGTTTTCAGAATAAGTTTTAGGCAGGAAAAAACTCATTCTTGGAAAGTATTCAAGGGACTTGCAATACACCGTAGTAGATGTATTTGGTTCGTATGGGGGCACCGGTGGGTGGTGGGGGATCGGGGATCCGTGGCAGTCACCTTAAGGCTTCGCTTCATCAGCCATGTTAGATTACGTCACTTCCGCCGGCCATACACGCAAGAAAAAGTGTCCCGTTATGTTCATCAGCCATGTACGCACGAAAAAGTGTCCCGTTACGTTCATCAGCCATGCACGCACGAAAAAGTATCCCGTTACGTTCATCACCCATGTTGGATTACGTCACTTCCGCCGGCCATACACGCACGAAAAAGTGTCCCGTTATGTTCATCAGCCATGTACGCACGAAAAAATGTCCCGTTACGTAACGAACGAACGGAGGAGGACGGACAGACCAGCTCGCCAGGACGTCTCGCTCTGAAAAGTATTAGGCGGTAATAAACAGCCAGGAGGTAACGAATATAAGCCTACTTCTACACGTGTTATGAACGCCGGATACATACGGCCAGGCAACCATGTGTTTTGGCGCGCTCTACTTCCACGACGCGCAACGGCACCGGCAAGTTTTTATTACTACCTCCTCTCAAGTTCTGATCTCCTAATACTTCACAGCAGAGAAGCGCTGTTGGTCGGAGCCTGTAGGTACTTCCTTCGCACACCTAACCTAACCTAACCTAACCTAACCTAACCTAAACTAACCTCACCTAACCTAATCCATATGCTAATCTATGCTAACCTAACCTAACCTAACCTAACCTAACCTAAACTAAACTAAACTAACCTCACCTAACCTAATCCATATGCTAATGTATGCTAACCTAGCCTAACCTAACCTTACCTAACCTAACCTAAACTAACCTAACCTAACCTAATCCATATGCTAATCTATGCTATGCTAACCTAACCTAACCTAACCTAAACTAAACTAAACTAAACTAAACTAAACCTAACCTAACCTAACCTAATCCATATGCTAATCTATGCTAACCTAACCTAACCTAACCTAACCTAATCCATATGCTAATCTATGCTAACCTAACCTAAACTAAACTAAACTAAACTAAACTAACCTAACCTAATCCATATGCTAATCTATGCTAACCTAACCTAAACTAAACTAAACTAAACTAAACTAAACCTAACCTAACCTAACCTAACCTACCCAAACCTAACCTAACCTAACCTAACCTAACCTAATCCATATGCTAATCTATGCTAACCTAACCTAACCTAACCTAATCCATATGCTAATCTATGCTAACCTAACCTAACCTAACCTAATCCATATGCTAATCTATGCTAACCTAACCTAATCCATGCCAATCTATGCTAATCCATGTCAATCTATGCCAATCCGTATGCCAATCTATGCTAATTCGTATACCAATCTATGCTAACCTGTATGCCAATCTATGCTAATCCGTATGCCAATCTATGCTAATTTATATGTTAATCCATGCTAATCCATTTGCCATTTTGTATTTCTAGTAATTTCCACCAACTTCGAATCGTGACGTCACCGTTGCACTTTTCGTCACGGCCGCCATCTTGGATTCGAATTTTTTTTTCGAACTTCAACTTTTCGAAATTTGATGTAAACATCAGCCGCCATCTTTTGCCTTCCTTAATACATACCTAAGACATCACATTTGAAATTAAAATTATTATACAGCCACCATCTTTAATTCCAGCACAGACTACCAGATGGCGCTAAATTCAAAAATTAGTTGCCATAGGCGAAGCCATCTTGGTCCTCAAGTTGGTTGGTAGATGTCGCTAGTATCGCGCGCCAAATTTAAAAATTAGTTGCCAGAGGCGCCGCCATCTTTAATTCTTAAAGTTACTGCCGGAGCGCGCCACCGTCGCCATCTTTAATTCTTAAATTTACTGCCGGATGTCGCCAAGTCGGTAGCCTGTATTCACCAAGTTCTCTGTTGCCGCCATCTTTAATTCATAAAGTCGCTACCAGATGGCGCCACTGTCGGCCATCTTTAGTTCAAGGCATTGTCGCCGGATGATGACAAGTTTGAATTTAAAAAACCTACAAGTGTTATGCAATGTGTAACCAGTCGAGACAAGTCGAGATAAGTTTGGAACATGAAGCCATATTCTAAATTTATATGTTTAGGTTTGATGATAGAGTAATGCAAGGGAATGGCTTTTCATTTATATTTGCGACAAACAAACCATCCATCCGATTACATTATTCCAAGTAACCATATTGGATGATGACATCACCGTTGCAATTTCCGTTACGGCCGACATCTTTAAATATATTATCCGAGTTTAATGAAAAATTTTTTTTAAATTTATAAAAAAAAAAAAACTTTTACGACACTGAGCTCGGAGTCCTCGGTTCGAATCTGGTGAGGGCAAAAAAAATGGCGACCGATCCTTCCCTCGTGGTGGCTGCAGGCAGACTGACTCCCACCACTTTTTTTTCAAAGTATATATAATGTCATCTAGTATGATGCCATGTCCGCCATCTTGTCTTCGATGCTGGAAGCCATCATCATTGTATCGTCAGCGAGAGTACGCTGGCGCCATGTTAGTTTAGTTCTTATCCACTAGAGTGCAGTAATAATTTATTACTGTGACACCAGACATCTTGAAATTTGGCCGCCATCTAGAAAAACCGTAATTATTTAGTTAGGAATTCAGGAAAAAATCCAAAATTCATCAAAATAATCACTCATTAACTTACATATTGATTCGATCCGCTCCAGTCCTTGGTTCGATACTATATCGATGCAATAAAGTTTAATTTTATGAAAAAAAAATAATAATTTCAAGAAACCATGTTCAACATTCTTAAAGAGAAATAAATCCTCTACTACCATCATCCTATCAGACATCAAGACCAACATCTTTGGAATATTCGTAATAATTAACCTAGAAATTCAGGAAAAAGTTAAAAATTCATTAAATAAATTTGCAAACAATATACTGATTAATTAGGTCGACTAAGGTCCTTGGCACGATCCTGGACGAAGCTAAAATATAATTTAATTTAAATACCAGAAAAGTGTAAGGTTCGAGAAATAAAACACCACAAAGTCTTTTACAAACATAATATTTATTACACAATTTCTATCCTACTACAGGATTACTTGCGAAAGCCAGCAATCTTATAAACATTTAGCCCTGCATAGACGTGCAACGACTACTTCTTAGCTCCAACAGCTCCAAATGCTCCAACAGCTCCAACAGCTCCAAATGATCCAACTGCCTTTTCTTTCAACAGCTCCAATGATATTGGGCTACAATGGTACGAGTCTAAGAGACTACGATGCTACAAGGCTACGAGTTTAAAAGGATCTAGCTGGTTCCGAGTTAAACATGACTGTGAGACTGCATGACTAAAAGACCGCATTGCTACGAAACTACATGTCTATGAAGCTACATGGATACAAGTCTACTCGGCTCCAACACGCAATCTACACACAGTACACACAGGAAACTGAACGTACACACAGTACACACAGGAAACGGAACGTACACACAGTACACACAGGAAACGGAACGTACACAAAGTACACACAGGAAACAAAACGTACACACAGTACACTCAGGAAACGGAACGTACACAAAGTACACACAGTAAACAGAACGTACACACAGTACACACAGGAAACTAAACGTACACACAGTACAAACAGGAAACGGAACGTACACACAGTACACACAGGAAATGGAACGTATACACAGTACAAACAGGAAACGGAACGTACACACAGTACACACAGGAAACGGAACGTACACACAGTACACACAGGAATCGGAACGTACACACAGTACACATAGGAAACGGAACGTACACACAGTACACACAGGAAACGGAACGTACACAAAGTACACACATGAAACAAAACGTACACACAGTACACACAGGAAACGGAACGTACACAAAGTACACACAGGAAACAGAACGTACACACAGTACACACAGGAAACTGAACGTACACACAGTACAAACAGGAAACGGAACGTACACACAGTACACACAGGAAATGGAACGTATACACAGTACACACAGGAAACGGAACGTACACACAGTACACACAGGAAACGGAACGTACACACAGTACACACAGGAATCGGAACGTACACACAGTACACATAGGAAACGGAACGTACACACAGTACACACAGGAAACGGAACGTACATACATTATACACAGGAAACGGAACGTACACACAGTACACACAGGAAACGGAACGTACACACAGTACACACAGGAAACGGAACGTACACACAGTACACACAGGAAACGGAACGTACACACAGTACACACAGGAAACGGAATGATCATACATACAGTAGCGGAAACACACAGGCTTAGTTGGAAATCGGAATACAAGAAATAAAAATATTAAATTTTTACTTTCAATATTTAATTACTTCTCAACATTACCCAAATACAAGTAAAAGAAGCCATTATTGTATGTAGCCAGCTCTCCTCAGTTCTTTGATTATGAAGGATATTTCTTTGATGCACGAATAGTTTCCTGCACAAAGCGAGCCATGTAGAAGTCTTAGCCGGTCAACCAATATGTTTGGATCTATCCATGACGTGTAATCAATCTCTTCTACCACCATCTTACTTGCTTGTTTATTATAAATTCTTTTATAATCACAATCGTCCCAGTGATCATAATAAGCATTATCAGATTTATTTATTATAACACGACGTTTCCATCGTTTCGGTCTCAGGACATCGCCACATTCTTCGATCTTGTCAGCTCTAGGTGCTTCATCACAGTCTATGCCTTTGTCAACAGCATCAGAGTCACTGTAACAATCACTGTAGAAGACATCCTCTTCACCCAGATTACAGTATGAATTCGCTATCGATGATGTCGAAGTGTCTTCATCGTCTTCATGCTTCCTTTCTAGGAGTCCATCATTTTTACAAAGAATGGAGGATCTACTTAATATAGGCTTGAATGTATTCTCACTTTTCACGGTGTTGATACTTACATTAGTTTCAGTCTTCCCGAAGCCATTAGCATCCTTCAATTTATGTTCTTCCTCACGATCGGGTGAGCTAATACCATCACGCTCAGGACAAGGAAAATTATTGTCGTAATGCAGATCACTCTTCTTTAGTCTAGTGGATTCATCGGTGTCCTCTATGCCGTAAGTAGTCTTGACTTTACATGTTCTACCATGTCTTTTTAAGCTGTCAATTCGTGTTAACAACCTGCTACAACGATTACAGCTTAACATGTTGCGTAGTGGGTTTCTAGCACAATCATTCTTCTCATGACGTCTAGCATTCCTTCTCATGACAAAATCCTTGCCACAGTATCTACAGTGGCTTCCTTCCGATTCAGCTGCAGATAACAAACCATGATCCATGGTAGCTTCTGTGACTAATGTTAGATACAAACTGTCAGTTTTCTCCAATTGGAACCATTTCTTAAATAGAATTTTTTAAATATTTCATCAGCGAGAGTTAAGTTATCTAATGCAAAGCAAATTGATGCAAGTAGTTCTGGCTGTCATCAAAAGATGTCGCCACGTGTTGCTTGCAGGTAAATAATATCTATTTTATTAATGCGGGATGCGGAATGCTCACTATCGATCGCAAAGGAAGGTTAGTTTCGCTAGACTCCAAGGAGAAGGAAGTTCGACCTTCCTGTTAGTGCTTCTTAGATTTCTCATAGATTATTATTATTCGACTGAGAAATGATTTTTTTAAATATCCACCTGATAAAAATATTACAAGTGATGATTCAGTGGCAGAAGTTCACTAATTAAATGCAACCTTGAATAAAAATTACATGCCTCATTAAGTAAAAAAATCCTTCATGCAGAGATCAATTCCTCATCAGTAACCAGAAGCACTCGGAGAAAACCATCAGATGTCTAGTCAGGAATAATCAAAAGCACCCCGAGAAAACCATCAAAATATTGTCAAGTATAATCAGGAGCACACGGAGAAAACCACAATAATATTGTCAAGAATAATCGGAAGCACACGGAGAAAACTATCAAAATATTGACAATAATAATCAGGAGCACACGAAGAAAACCACCATAATATTGACAAGAACGAACAGGAGCACCCGGAGAAAACTACCATAATATTGACAAGAATAATAAGGAGCACACGGAGAAATCCACCATAATATTGTCAAGAATAAACGGGAGCACACTGAGAAAACCACCATAATATTGACAAGGATAATCGGAAGCACACGGAGAAAACCGCCACAAGTTTTGTTTGATATCATAAAATTACAACAAAAAAAATATTAAAAAATTAAAAATATAAACGAATAAAATTCAAAATCTGATTCTGGCTTGTACTAGAACTCTAACTTTGGACATCAAAGAGAAGTTCACAAGCTAGCAGAATCAGATTTTGAATTTTATTCGTTTATATTTTTAATTTTTTAATATTTTTTTTGTTGTAATTTTATGATATCAAACAAAACTTGTGGCGGTTTTCTCCGTGTGCTTCCGATTATCCTTGTCAATATTATGGTGGTTTTCTCAGTGTGCTCCCGTTTATTCTTGACAATATTATGGTGGATTTCTCCGTGTGCTCCTTATTATTCTTGTCAATATTATGGTAGTTTTCTCCGGGTGCTCCTGTTCGTTCTTGTCAATATTATGGTGGTTTTCTTCGTGTGCTCCTGATTATTATTGTCAATATTTTGATAGTTTTCTCCGTGTGCTTCCGATTATTCTTGACAATATTATTGTGGTTTTCTCCGTGTGCTCCTGATTATACTTGACAATATTTTGATGGTTTTCTCGGGGTGCTTTTGATTATTCCTGACTAGACATCTGATGGTTTTCTCCGAGTGCTTCTGGTTACTGATGAGGAATTGATCTCTGCATGAAGGATTTTT
This sequence comes from Bacillus rossius redtenbacheri, assembly GCF_032445375.1. Taxonomy (NCBI): domain Eukaryota; kingdom Metazoa; phylum Arthropoda; class Insecta; order Phasmatodea; family Bacillidae; genus Bacillus; species Bacillus rossius. The sequence continues at coordinate 17,150,287 of NW_026962013.1, forward strand.
TTACTTAATGAGGCATGTAATTTTTATTCAAGGTTGCATTTAATTAGTGAACTTCTGCCACTGAATCATCACTTGTAATATTTTTATCAGGTGGATATTTAAAAAAATCATTTCTCAGTCGAATAATAATAATCTATGAGAAATCTAAGAAGCACTAACAGGAAGGTCGAACTTCCTTCTCCTTGGAGTCTAGCGAAACTAACCTTCCTTTGCGATCGATAGTGAGCATTCCGCATCCCGCATTAATAAAATAGATATTATTTACCTGCAAGCAACACGTGGCGACATCTTTTGATGACAGCCAGAACTACTTGCATCAATTTGCTTTGCATTAGATAACTTAACTCTCGCTGATGAAATATTTAAAAAATTCTATTTAAGAAATGGTTCCAATTGGAGAAAACTGACAGTTTGTATCTAACATTAGTCACAGAAGCTACCATGGATCATGGTTTGTTATCTGCAGCTGAATCGGAAGGAAGCCACTGTAGATACTGTGGCAAGGATTTTGTCATGAGAAGGAATGCTAGACGTCATGAGAAGAATGATTGTGCTAGAAACCCACTACGCAACATGTTAAGCTGTAATCGTTGTAGCAGGTTGTTAACACGAATTGACAGCTTAAAAAGACATGGTAGAACATGTAAAGTCAAGACTACTTACGGCATAGAGGACACCGATGAATCCACTAGACTAAAGAAGAGTGATCTGCATTACGACAATAATTTTCCTTGTCCTGAGCGTGATGGTATTAGCTCACCCGATCGTGAGGAAGAACATAAATTGAAGGATGCTAATGGCTTCGGGAAGACTGAAACTAATGTAAGTATCAACACCGTGAAAAGTGAGAATACATTCAAGCCTATATTCAGTAGATCCTCCATTCTTTGTAAAAATGATGGACTCCTAGAAAGGAAGCATGAAGACGATGAAGACACTTCGACATCATCGATAGCGAATTCATACTGTAATCTGGGTGAAGAGGATGTCTTCTACAGTGATTGTTACAGTGACTCTGATGCTGTTGACAAAGGCATAGACTGTGATGAAGCACCTAGAGCTGACAAGATCGAAGAATGTGGCGATGTCCTGAGACCGAAACGATGGAAACGTCGTGTTATAATAAATAAATCTGATAATGCTTATTATGATCACTGGGACGATTGTGATTATAAAAGAATTTATAATAAACAAGCAAGTAAGATGGTGGTAGAAGAGATTGATTACACGTCATGGATAGATCCAAACATATTGGTTGACCGGCTAAGACTTCTACATGGCTCGCTTTGTGCAGGAAACTATTCGTGCATCAAAGAAATATCCTTCATAATCAAAGAACTGAGGAGAGCTGGCTACATACAATAATGGCTTCTTTTACTTGTATTTGGGTAATGTTGAGAAGTAATTAAATATTGAAAGTAAAAATTTAATATTTTTATTTCTTGTATTCCGATTTCCAACTAAGCCTGTGTGTTTCCGCTACTGTATGTATGATCATTCCGTTTCCTGTGTGTACTGTGTGTACGTTCCGTTTCCTGTGTGTACTGTGTGTACGTTCCGTTTCCTGTGTGTACTGTGTGTACGTTCCGTTTCCTGTGTGTACTGTGTGTACGTTCCGTTTCCTGTGTATAATGTATGTACGTTCCGTTTCCTGTGTGTACTGTGTGTACGTTCCGTTTCCTATGTGTACTGTGTGTACGTTCCGATTCCTGTGTGTACTGTGTGTACGTTCCGTTTCCTGTGTGTACTGTGTGTACGTTCCGTTTCCTGTGTGTACTGTGTATACGTTCCATTTCCTGTGTGTACTGTGTGTACGTTCCGTTTCCTGTTTGTACTGTGTGTACGTTCAGTTTCCTGTGTGTACTGTGTGTACGTTCTGTTTCCTGTGTGTACTTTGTGTACGTTCCGTTTCCTGTGTGTACTGTGTGTACGTTTTGTTTCATGTGTGTACTTTGTGTACGTTCCGTTTCCTGTGTGTACTGTGTGTACGTTCCGTTTCCTATGTGTACTGTGTGTACGTTCCGATTCCTGTGTGTACTGTGTGTACGTTCCGTTTCCTGTGTGTACTGTGTGTACGTTCCGTTTCCTGTTTGTACTGTGTATACGTTCCATTTCCTGTGTGTACTGTGTGTACGTTCCGTTTCCTGTTTGTACTGTGTGTACGTTTAGTTTCCTGTGTGTACTGTGTGTACGTTCTGTTTACTGTGTGTACTTTGTGTACGTTCCGTTTCCTGAGTGTACTGTGTGTACGTTTTGTTTCCTGTGTGTACTTTGTGTACGTTCCGTTTCCTGTGTGTACTGTGTGTACGTTCCGTTTCCTGTGTGTACTGTGTGTACGTTCAGTTTCCTGTGTGTACTGTGTGTAGATTGCGTGTTGGAGCCGAGTAGACTTGTATCCATGTAGCTTCATAGACATGTAGTTTCGTAGCAATGCGGTCTTTTAGTCATGCAGTCTCACAGTCATGTTTAACTCGGAACCAGCTAGATCCTTTTAAACTCGTAGCCTTGTAGCATCGTAGTCTCTTAGGGCCGGTTTCACCAAGCGAAATTATCTCGATAAAGTAATGAATTATCCAGATTAACTGAATATCCCGTTTCACCACACCGAATATCTCGATCTTTTAGTGTTATCGAGATAAAATATTTTAACCACCGATTTTCGTGGTTAAAGTCTTATTATCGAGATAATATTGTAAAACGAAGTGACGAGAGGAGATTTTAAAAATTGTAATGGCTCGAGGCATGTACAATTTGATTTTTGAAGATGAAAGTGATGAAGAAGATGCCATTGTTCGTCGGCCACGATGGATGCGAGATAGAAGCGATTATTTTGAAATGTATGATGAAGAAGACTTTAAAATACATTTTCGCCTTTCAAAACAGTCGACTATGTTTGTTTTGGAACTTATAGAAAATCAACTACAGTTTCCCGAAAAGTAAGTTTATATTAATATTATTTCCTAATGTTAATTGTTTCTGTAGAATAATAAATATGTATATGAAATCATAGACAAGTAAAATAAAACTCATTTATACGAACATTACATTACAACCTTCAACATACTTTTTTCGTCTTTCACAGGAATATGTCAGTGTCGCCAATGAACCAACTGCTGGCTACACTTCGATTTTATGCTACAGGCTGTAACCAGCTAACCATTGGGGATTATGCTGGCTTTAGTAAACCCACAGCTCACCGAATAATACATAGGGTTAGCTCCGCAATTGCATCTCTTCGACCGCAGTTCATTAAATTCCCAGAGACGATGGAAGAACTGAATTTAGCACAAAGGGATTTCTATGCAATTGCTAAATTTCCCAGGGCTATTGGTGCTATGGATTGCACTCATGTAAAAATCCAGTCACCAGGTTGGTTTAAACACTGATTTTATGCTACCTTTTTATTAAACATTGCAATCCACATACAAGCTTGTTTTATGTTTGTTGCAGGTGGAAACAATGCAGAATTCTACCGTAACAGAAAAGGTTACTTCTCTGTGAATGTGCAAGTAATTTGTAATACAAAATTGGAAATTACAGATATTGTTGCACGATGGCCTGGTTCCTCACATGATAGTACCATATTCAACAATAGCAACAGAAGGGCATGTTTTGAGAGAGGGGAGTATGGTGATTCTGTACTACTTGTTGATGCGGGCTATGCTTGTAGGTCATATCTAATGCCTCCATTAGATAATCCCAGAAGTCCACAGGAACACCTATTTAATGAGTCGCAAATTAGGTCAAGAAATCCTGTAGAGCGAACATTCGGTTGCTGGAAGCGACGTTTCCCAGTCTTATCTTTAGGATTGAGAGTGTCATTAGAACATTCGTTTGCCATCATTGTAGCGACTGGGGTGCTGCATAATATCCTGCGACAAACTGGGGAAGAACTCCCTCCAGACGACCCTAACCTCAATCTCCACCTCCCTTGGCAACAGTTGCTTGAGGAAGGAAATGTACAGCAGAACAACGAAAATGCAAACAGAAGGCCCAGATATGACAGTGTCAGGCATTTACTGATTGAAAACTATTTCAGGAGGTAAATGAAATTTACATATACCTATAATTAAATACCTATATATGTGTGTGTGTTGTAATACTTATTTAAGATACGATTATTTATCACTCTGTGTATTTTCAGTTTGTTGTAGGTCATACTGATCTATATGTCACACAGAGATGCCATCAACTTGAAGATTTGCTGGTGAAAATAACTACATATAGCAAGATGTATGGAATATTTTAATACATTTGCATTGTACAACTGCTTAGATCATACAAAATAATGTGACATAAGCGAACATGTATTATCTTTTATATAATTCTTAACATTTGTACTTGAAACTGTTTGTTAATAGGCACAATGAATATCACTTTGTAAATATACATGTAATATATAACAATTATGTCATGATAGTTGAGCAAATGTTTAATACATAAGAACAATTAAATTACTGCAAATGTTCTAGTTCTTTCTTTATTTTCAAGATTTGTAAAGATAAAAGTTCAGTTTGCAGCTTTTCCTGCTTTACTTTTTCTCGTTCTTGTTGTAACCGCAGTTCCCAGATTTCTTTCATAACTTCTTTTTCCTCGATTGCATGTTTTTTTGCAAGTTCAATTAGTTCGATTTTTGCTGCATTGACAGCACTTACTTCTTTCACTTTGGTGGCCGGGGTTGGTCGCCGCTTGCTAGTAAAGGGAGATTGCACTGAAGCATTTCCCCTACTGCTAGGAGGCATTGCCTTCCCACTACTTGCACTGCATGAATCAGTAGTATTGGTCTGCACTGTGTTTGTGATAGCCGAGTTGTTATTGGAGTGTCGAAGGGCAGAACACACAGGACTGCTGAGCATGGCTGGAGTATAATGCGTCCAGTCGCCATTTGGAAGAGTTACCTGTGGAAAAATTAAATTTGAACATTATGTGAGAGAAATAAAGTTAACACAGTGCATAGGCTATAGCTATACATGATTAATAAGCATAACTATGCACAGTGACACATCCATTAGGTTTTCTCAAAATAAAGTGTAGGCCTACTAACTGTCTCTGCCGTCTCCACGAAAGAAACATCCACTTCTGCTCCGACATCCAGTTGAATGCTGTCATCCTCATCAGTAGGCCTATTTGATGCATCAAATGGTAATATTATTGCATCTGAATCTGAATCGAAGGGATTATTGGCACCATCGATAGTCGGTTTGATTAGGCTCTGCACTCTCTCACAAATGGGATCCTTACTAACTGTTTTTGAAGGACCTCCACCTGAAAAAATACAGAATTAATTTAGTTATGTGGTGTATATTTCATATCCACTGGTGGTATAGTGCGAAGTGTCTTCTTGACAGTGCAAAGGTTATAGTTCTGATTCCAACTCCACCCAAGATACCTCTTTAATATATTACAATTAATTCAAGTAACTAAAAAAATTGTTATTGCACATGTTTACAATTCGTAAAATTGCATTATGGATAAAAATGCATACAATATTTATTGCTGTACCTAAATATAATGTACCAGGATATACAGACAAAAAATATATTACCTGTTCCAGTTAATACTTGAACTCGTTGATCAGCAGAAGTCTTTCGCGTGTGCTTTTTGAGATTCTCCCACACCGCTTTTAAATTTTCTGCAGTCCTGTGATGTTCTCCAGACATACAATTGAAAGTATCTGCAAGTATTTGCCACTGCTTCATTTTTTGTTGCTGTGAAACACCATCTGTTTTTTTATTTTCAATGATATTGAAATGTTCAGTTACTTAATCTAAAAGAATGTATTTCTCCTGCTGCGATGTATTTTTATTTCTCTGCTTCTTTGACAAATTACAGCCTTGGCTCGCCATAATAGCCTACGAAATTTCTAGCCAAACTTTGATAACGAAAGGTGTTTACAAACAGAAAATCGCGATAATTTCAGAAGATCGAGTTAAACTTATCTCGATTTTCTCAGAGAAAGATAATATGTGGTGAAACACATATAACTTTATCGAGATAGAAATGGAAGATTAACTTTTTATCTCGATAACATCATCGGGATTTTCAACTCGACTGGTGAAACCGGCCCTTAGACTCGTACCATTGTAGCCCAATATCATTGGAGCTGTTGAAAGAAAAGGCAGTTGGATCATTTGGAGCTGTTGGAGCTGTTGGAGCATTTGGAGCTGTTGGAGCTAAGAAGTAGTCGTTGCACGTCTATGCAGGGCTAAATGTTTATAAGATTGCTGGCTTTCGCAAGTAATCCTGTAGTAGGATAGAAATTGTGTAATAAATATTATGTTTGTAAAAGACTCTGTGGTGTTTTATTTCTCGAACCTTACACTTTTCTGGTATTTAAATTAAATTATATTTTAGCTTCGTCCAGGATCGTGCCAAGGACCTTAGTCGACCTAATTAATCAGTATATTGTTTGCAAATTTATTTAATGAATTTTTAACTTTTTCCTGAATTTCTAGGTTAATTATTACGAATATTCCAAAGATGTTGGTCTTGATGTCTGATAGGATGATGGTAGTAGAGGATTTATTTCTCTTTAAGAATGTTGAACATGGTTTCTTGAAATTATTATTTTTTTTTCATAAAATTAAACTTTATTGCATCGATATAGTATCGAACCAAGGACTGGAGCGGATCGAATCAATATGTAAGTTAATGAGTGATTATTTTGATGAATTTTGGATTTTTTCCTGAATTCCTAACTAAATAATTACGGTTTTTCTAGATGGCGGCCAAATTTCAAGATGTCTGGTGTCACAGTAATAAATGATTACTGCACTCTAGTGGATAAGAACTAAACTAACATGGCGCCAGCGTACTCTCGCTGACGATACAATGATGATGGCTTCCAGCATCGAAGACAAGATGGCGGACATGGCATCATACTAGATGACATTATATATACTTTGAAAAAAAAGTGGTGGGAGTCAGTCTGCCTGCAGCCACCACGAGGGAAGGATCGGTCGCCATTTTTTTTGCCCTCACCAGATTCGAACCGAGGACTCCGAGCTCAGTGTCGTAAAAGTTTTTTTTTTTTATAAATTTAAAAAATTTTTTTCATTAAACTCGGATAATATATTTAAAGATGTCGGCCGTAACGGAAATTGCAACGGTGATGTCATCATCCAATATGGTTACTTGGAATAATGTAATCGGATGGATGGTTTGTTTGTCGCAAATATAAATGAAAAGCCATTCCCTTGCATTACTCTATCATCAAACCTAAACATATAAATTTAGAATATGGCTTCATGTTCCAAACTTATCTCGACTTGTCTCGACTGGTTACACATTGCATAACACTTGTAGGTTTTTTAAATTCAAACTTGTCATCATCCGGCGACAATGCCTTGAACTAAAGATGGCCGACAGTGGCGCCATCTGGTAGCGACTTTATGAATTAAAGATGGCGGCAACAGAGAACTTGGTGAATACAGGCTACCGACTTGGCGACATCCGGCAGTAAATTTAAGAATTAAAGATGGCGACGGTGGCGCGCTCCGGCAGTAACTTTAAGAATTAAAGATGGCGGCGCCTCTGGCAACTAATTTTTAAATTTGGCGCGCGATACTAGCGACATCTACCAACCAACTTGAGGACCAAGATGGCTTCGCCTATGGCAACTAATTTTTGAATTTAGCGCCATCTGGTAGTCTGTGCTGGAATTAAAGATGGTGGCTGTATAATAATTTTAATTTCAAATGTGATGTCTTAGGTATGTATTAAGGAAGGCAAAAGATGGCGGCTGATGTTTACATCAAATTTCGAAAAGTTGAAGTTCGAAAAAAAAATTCGAATCCAAGATGGCGGCCGTGACGAAAAGTGCAACGGTGACGTCACGATTCGAAGTTGGTGGAAATTACTAGAAATACAAAATGGCAAATGGATTAGCATGGATTAACATATAAATTAGCATAGATTGGCATACGGATTAGCATAGATTGGCATACAGGTTAGCATAGATTGGTATACGAATTAGCATAGATTGGCATACGGATTGGCATAGATTGACATGGATTAGCATAGATTGGCATGGATTAGGTTAGGTTAGCATAGATTAGCATATGGATTAGGTTAGGTTAGGTTAGGTTAGCATAGATTAGCATATGGATTAGGTTAGGTTAGGTTAGGTTAGGTTAGCATAGATTAGCATATGGATTAGGTTAGGTTAGGTTAGGTTAGGTTAGGTTTGGGTAGGTTAGGTTAGGTTAGGTTAGGTTTAGTTTAGTTTAGTTTAGTTTAGGTTAGGTTAGCATAGATTAGCATATGGATTAGGTTAGGTTAGTTTAGTTTAGTTTAGTTTAGTTTAGTTTAGTTTAGGTTAGGTTAGGTTAGCATAGATTAGCATATGGATTAGGTTAGGTTAGGTTAGGTTAGGTTAGCATAGATTAGCATATGGATTAGGTTAGGTTAGGTTAGGTTAGGTTAGGTTAGGTTAGGTTTAGTTTAGTTTAGTTTAGTTTAGTTTAGGTTAGGTTAGGTTAGGTTAGGTTAGCATAGCATAGATTAGCATATGGATTAGGTTAGGTTAGGTTAGTTAAGGTTAGGTTAGGTTAGGTTAGGTTAGGTTAGGTAAGGTTAGGTTAGGCTAGGTTAGCATACATTAGCATATGGATTAGGTTAGGTGAGGTTAGTTTAGTTTAGTTTAGGTTAGGTTAGGTTAGGTTAGGTTAGCATAGATTAGCATATGGATTAGGTTAGGTGAGGTTAGTTTAGGTTAGGTTAGGTTAGGTTAGGTTAGGTTAGGTGTGCGAAGGAAGTACCTACAGGCTCCGACCAACAGCGCTTCTCTGCTGTGAAGTATTAGGAGATCAGAACTTGAGAGGAGGTAGTAATAAAAACTTGCCGGTGCCGTTGCGCGTCGTGGAAGTAGAGCGCGCCAAAACACATGGTTGCCTGGCCGTATGTATCCGGCGTTCATAACACGTGTAGAAGTAGGCTTATATTCGTTACCTCCTGGCTGTTTATTACCGCCTAATACTTTTCAGAGCGAGACGTCCTGGCAGTCTGGTCTGTCCGTCCTCCTCCGTTCGTTCGTTACGTAACGGGACATTTTTTCGTGCGTACATGGCTGATGAACATAACGGGACACTTTTTCGTGCGTGTATGGCCGGCGGAAGTGACGTAATCCAACATGGGTGATGAACGTAACGGGATACTTTTTCGTGCGTGCATGGCTGATGAACGTAACGGGACACTTTTTCGTGCGTACATGGCTGATGAACATAACGGGACACTTTTTCTTGCGTGTATGGCCGGCGGAAGTGACGTAATCTAACATGGCTGATGAAGCGAAGCCTTAAGGTGACTGCCACGGATCCCCGATCCCCCACCACCCACCGGTGCCCCCATACGAACCAAATACATCTACTCACCGTTATCTACATTTCCCTGTCATATTATTTTAAGAGTTATCTCTCAAACCTCACAGTTGCCCTATGCAGGACAGTAGACTGCGCGCAAATTTAAAGCCTTGCGCTTAAAGGCATGCGACACCGCCTAAAAGCACCAGCGAGCATCGCATTTCTCATCCAGCCTCAATAACACTAATATAACCTCTGACTAGGCAATCCCCTTACCACAAAAATAACTTTAAAAAAAATTATATCAGTTTTAGTACTATTTGTAAACACATGCGCTTCTGAATTTGACAGTTATGTTGGCAGATCGTAAACCAATGTTCAACCTCGTGCGCAGAAGATAGTTTCCTTCATTACACTGTGAGAATTGTTTGTAACATTTCTAAACGTGTGATGGAAGTTTAAAACCCTGTACAAACCTATGGGAAGTTTACAATACAAACAGGATACATTCACTAATCTTTGGACTTTTTCCTAAACGAAAGTAGGAGAGATACCGTATGTGAACGGTAAATTTGTCATACAATAATTGTGTTAGGCAATAACTTCCATCACACGTTTAGTAACGAGTAAAAAAATACAGTTTCTTTTTTTTTTAAATTAATATTCTGTTTGCCTCAAACGAATTCTCTCACGCGAATTGATTTAATCATGGTAGTATTAATCTGCGAAGTTGGTTTCGGTTTTAAATAAAAATAAGCCGTAGTTTGATAAAGGCTAATGGAGAAATGTTTGCTTAATAGCTATGTACATTGAGTACGCGCCAGGAAGAATCGTAAAAATGCCACCATGAAGTGATTATTGTCAAACATCAGCAAATAATTAGTTTATACTTTAAATAAAACAAAATAAATTTTGCTTTCCATCCGGATGGGAAAAATGTATTTGGGGAGTCGTTCTCGTTTTCACTACAGTAACAGAATTACTACCGGTGAAGGAAATATTTTAACTTAAAAAAACTTTATAATAAAAAATATTCAAGAATGGTACTCTAGTGGACTGTACCTCTGCAAGGAAGTAATATAACTAATAACTGGCCATTGCCAAATCAAGTATTACCTAAAGAACATAGGCCCCTACTCAACAAAGACATCGATGACACATCGCCGCCTGAGTATTGGAGTGTTCTATGTCCACTTTTTAGGTTTTTTATGCTATGGACACGAAATTAATATTAGTGTTCATTTGTACTATATCCACACACGTCCACGCACATAAAAATGTTTGTTTTTAAATTAAGACCAATATTATTTTGTTCTATGTCATGATATTCATAGTTGTTTGAACTTTCAAATGCTTATATCTCAGTTCCGACTTCAATGGACATAGAACACTCCAATTATTAGGCGACGACATGTCAATGTGGAGAAAGACAGCAACGATGACAGCAATGATTATACTTGGATGGATTTAACAACCGATCGTCCAGTTCATGCGATCCATGCGGTTTCGCGCCGCCGCGCCCCCGTGGATGACCGGGCGAAGCAGAGGCGCTAGCTTCGCCTTCACCTTGACGGGGTCCCGGGGGAGCGCCGCGGACTGCCCGTCCCACGCAGGATCGAGGGGGTGGGTGAGGGGAGAGGTAACGCGAGGTGTAATTGTTTGAGCGGCGGCGGTGGTGGGCGCGGCCGCCTGGGGGGGGGGGGGGGGGGGGGAGGGGGGAGGATCTTACCAACACCCTCCTCCTCCTCCCTACACGGAGCGGTGCGACTCACGACGCCGAACCTGCCTGCAACCACCTCCTCCTCCTCCTACCTCGGGGGTCACAGTTCAAGTGCGCAGAGGCGCCCATTCTTCCGCGCGGTGGCTGCCGGTCCACTCGACTCGGAACCTTCTTCAGAAACACGTCTCTCCCCCCTCCTCCCCCCTCCCCCAAGGAGACTGGTCACCCACATCTGCTCGTTTCCCGCGGGTCGGACCGGGGCCCCCGCCTTCTGCACACACGCACACACACACACACACACACACACACTCTCTTCCAAGCTGCCAGCGGTCGTCTTCCGCGGCTCTTGCCCAACGTCTTTCCTGGCGGCGGTGTTCGCCCAACCGACCGCGAGCTACAGCCGGCGTCGCAACCCGGAAGTATAAAGGGCGGCTCCGACAAGAATTTTTTTCGGGACGGGCTATCGTACAAAGTAAATGATGCAGCTGCAGAACACTACATTAAAATAAAGTATTGAGATTGGCCTTTGGAATATTTACAAACCTGATGAAATAAAAGTTTTTAACTCGTGACTTTTAAGTAATTAAAAAAAAACGATAAACAACACACTCCGAAACAAATCAATATCCTATATATTAAATACAAGCGTGGTTTGTTCGTGCGTGGCGCTATAACTCTGCAACCCCAGCCCCGCAGCCCCATTGTCCAGAATGTTAAAGAAAAATCTAGAATGGTACAGGATTTAAAAAAAAATGTTCTAGAATGTCTCAGAAGGTTCTGGACTTTCGGAGGGACTTCCTGTTACGGATTGTTCGAGAATGTTCTAGCACGTTTCAAACGGTTCTGGACCATCCAAGGCCAAGGGAATCAATTCCTGTTTTCGAAACATTCCAGAACGTTCTAGAATGTTGAAGAAACTAGAAACGGACCGTTGGACCTGAACAACCTGCCTCCGATCAACCTGCGCTTGTTCGAGTAAAAATGCGAATGTGGTTAAAGCTCTGACAACGTGCAGAAAAGCCTTGTTTTTAACTGACGAGCTTTGGGGGAGGAGTAAATTACAAACACAAAGTGAAAAACAGAGTGTGTGTTGTCAAGATTGTTTCAGATAAAGATATGTCATCAATATTGTCAGCTGAAGGTCACACGGGCAAGGCTGTGTACGAAGGCCAGCCTTCTTGAGTAAAGAAATGTTGTTAATATAAAATATTTTCAAGGGTCTGCAATGGCGTCCAATTTCCGATAACGTGACTGCTACTTTCAATCACTGACGAGACTGACATTTTTCTGTGTATGGAGCTAGAACCACTGTATCTTGATCGGAGACCTGGTTTACTTACGCAGCTACTTCTCACTTGTAGGGATTAAACGCACACCTTTCATGAGTGAGATAATACTATATATATTATATATGTGTGTGTGGGAAGGGGGGGGGCGCTTGAAAAGTTGCCCCCCCCCCCTTCTTTTCTTTACGATCGAGATATACACGCGATATTTCACCGAGATGCAACATAGTCTGAGCGGCAGTTTTCGAGAAACACATATTTCATGTCCGTGGCGTACATTACATTCCGCGCCGTTAAAACTGACGGCCAATGTGCTACCACGTTCACACATGCGACTGTTCTGTTACTAATGCCCGTCATGTGCGCGAACTCATACAAGCAGTGCGTACGCACGGGGATCAAAGAGGGCCTTCTAAGTTCGCGAGCATAAAAAGAAACCCTGCTTGCTACTCTATTAGTCATCGGCCTTACTAGATTGCGTCGAGGGGACAAAAAAAAAAAAAGGAAATTTGACAGCAGAAAAAAATAAGAAGATAGAAAACCAAGCCACGATCACAAAAAAGGTTGTCTCGCTTGAGAATGACGTATTATTTATGAGATGTCGTAAGTTATGTTTAATTTTTTTTCTTGTTTACATTAGGACTGTGCGATGTTTATTTTTTTTATCATGTCGCACATAGTCTAAGATGCAGATAATTGGAGTACACTTACATAGCAGACATATCAGGAAGAAAAGTGTTGATCTGAAAGATCATTAGAATAATTTGTTCTTATAAACATCGAAACCAAGAGTGAAGAGGTGGCGTAAAATAATTCTGATTTTCACAACGAAGACTTATGTTGCGTGAATATGTATATGTGAAAACATTTTAGAAATAAATACGACAAATTATAATCAATTTTATAAGTACTAACCAATCCAAAGGTATATTAATCTGAAGAAAAAAAAAAGGATTTATACAAAATTGAACATCCAAAATAAGTAGAAAATTCTATACTATGATTTTTTTTATCGTGGGAAAGAATAATATAATTTCACAGCATTGTGGCATTTAATTCGTGTTATGTATTTTGCACAAAACAAAATCCAATTTTGAAACACCTAAGGAATAATTTTGTGAATAATAATAAAAATATATATATATTTAATGGCCGAGTGTGAACCGAGGGACTTTGACCATGTTGAGGTTCTGGGACACACAGAGAGGACGTGCGGAATTAATTCACCCCTCCAACTTTTCCCTGAACACTGAGCACTTCTCCGCTCACCACTTGTCTCTGTCACGGCACCTCCCTGTTGTCCAAGAAGTGAGAAGTCAACAGCGGTTTTGCTTCTGGTCTGGCGCAAGTTCCCGTCCACTGTGTCCACTAGGGTTGCCGTCAGCGGGACTAGCGGGTCGCATACGAGTCTAGCAAACAAGTTTCTTTTTGGGTTTAGTGTGTGACAACATGGTCACATGTTATTTCTATCTCTCCTAGCTTAAGGGCGCCGTCTGCCCCGGTTTCAGGAAGAAAAAAAACAACGCGATCTAAAAACTACTCAAGATATCCGAGTTGGGGTCTGTTAACGAAAAAAACATTTAAGAATTCGCTGAGTGCCGGAAATAACTTTTTGATTTCGGATTACGTTTTTTAAACTGTGTTTTTAAGAAGAGTGAAAATGGCTAAAAAGGCGTGTTTTAGGAGTGACTTTTAGGCGTTAAACAACCGGTACAGATTCTTGAAAGCACTTAAAGGACTTGCATACACCATTATCTTCATTTCTCCTCCACCGCTTGAATTTCACAGTTTTCCTGTGACGACGAGAAGACTACGCGCCAGTTCAGAGCCTTGCGCTTAGAGGCTATATACCGCGCTAGAAGCACCAGCGAGTGTCGCGCTTATCATCCCGCCTCAGTAACACACATTCCCCGACCAGACGGCGCCATTAAGACAGCCGTTTAGAATGCACATCTTATATCTTAACAGTAAACGATTATTTAAAATTTTACGCATCTTAACTCGCTGAAATTGTTAACAACTACTAAAAAAAAAATAATAATAGGCTATTACTGGAAACATCTGTACAAATTTTAACAAATTTTAATTAAATTTCATTTTTAAATGAGAAAAATCTTTGTCGTTTCCAGAGTAACGAAAAATGCAGCACTGAAGCGTAGTGTCACTTCACTAACGCTTGGCCGAGAGTAACGACTGGGGCGCTCGATATTCCCTCTTCCCCTCTCCATTATCATGCGCCCCACTCATGAGTGTTGCATTTTTCGTTAAGCTCTGACCAGCCATCGCCTCAACTTACCCTACAGTGTCAATTTAAAAAAAAAAAAAAACTTAATCGTGCTTGCAATAAGTTGACAGAAATAGATAGTATATTTAAATTACTCCGGAAAAAGGTTAAATAATTATTTTCCGATCTCGTTGCTTCTCCCGGTGGATGTTGACAAGTTGCAAGCCCAGAAAAGGAGCAAGTGCATAGTTGGCATTGACCAAAAGCCAGTGAACGCACGATTGATAGAGTGGGATATATACACATTGCGACATTATAAATGTTCGCTTGTCGCAGCAAACTAGTCGTGGACGAAGGAAGATGCCTGCCACGGCGTCGGGAGACTCAGGGAAGTCGCGAACGGAGGCTGTATCTCTCTCTTTCTCTTTCTTTCCTACCCATTCTTTCTGTTCTCTTTCTTTTCCTCTCTTTTTCACTTTGTATCTCTCTCTATCTCTCTCTGAGAGGGGGCGGACCGGCTATCACAGGAACACGTCGCAGAGGAGGTCGCCATTAATCCAGGTCCAGAGAGAGTCTCGGCAAGGGGGGGGGGGCGACCCGGGAGTCCCACACGAGCTGCACCGGGTCTCCGCGTGAGTCGGTGCGGCGTCTCCATAACAGGAGAGAGAGAGAGGGGTGGAAGGAGAGGGAGATATTCTCTCCTCCCCTGCCATAATCGTCACCCATGCCGTCCGCCATTGCTGAAATCTGAAACTCCTTTTAACAGCCGGCGGGGGTAGTTAGAGATGACGACTCTGCAAATAGTTGCGAAAACTGCCAAGCTCAAGAGTTGGGAAACTCGACGTCGGAGAATTGGGGAGGGCTTAATTACGAATGTAGGTAGTAGAGAGTGTCAGACAAATGCCCCTAGTCTCGTTGCAACTTCCTAAAAACTCTTTATTTCCCAGTGGCTTACTGAAGTGTGCAGTTTCATTTCAGACTCAAGTGATGCCATGGGAAAAACAAAAATTCGACAAAAAAAGCAAATAAGAATTATATCAGCATAATTACGGCTCTCGTATACGACGAATGACAAACACACTTATTTGGCTTATCACTCAGCAGCCTGAGTAGTGGCAGGCCATGTGTTGGCTAACTCAGCCTGCAGTAAGAAACCATTCCAGGAAAACTGAAGTCTGACCAGGATGCCCCCCCACCCCCCTCCTTTTGACGCGAATGTAAGTATACGTTTTACCGTTGCGCGACTTTCGCTCGGTCACCTTAATCCAGTCAGGATGGAACAGTTTAAGCTGCGTGAGCGAGCGAACGCGGCTTCGTTTATTCATTAATTTGATCACGGCTGTAAATCACGTTGACAGCAACCTTATTGCAGACGTACGACTACAAACATGCACACATATATAAACATACACACACATATAAATATAAACACATGTATAAAAGGAGTTGGGAAGAATCGGCGAGGGACAGGCGTGGGCCCTCCTCAGTTTTTTTTTTATGAACCGTTGAAGTCAACATCGCTCTACAGTCAAACATTGTCGGGACTCACATAAAACGAGATTTCAAACACACAAACTATTCTTCTCCCCTCTGTAGTTATGGAGCGTATAAAACGGTCTTATTTAAAGCTTGTATTGATGCAGTGGCACTTAACTGGTCTGAATTTTTATAGGAACACACTGAGATGTGTCCAAACTATTATCTTGAGTGGGGAAATATTTATAATCTTACATCGTAATATTTTTTTTTTGTACTTTTTACAGGATTTCCAAGGATCTTCCTTGTAAAACGAGTAAATATTTTTCTTATAGTGTAACGAACATGACGATAGTAAAATGCGTGTCATGAAAAAACTGTTTAAATTTCTCCAGTTATCCACAGAAGTATCGTGTTGCGCGTTTCTCCTATCACTTTCAAAGCGGTACATATTTGTTCATGAACACTCGACAACCCCGCGAAGTTGTTCACAGACACAGTTGGCAGAACCGACAGTGACGGAAGGATGCTCGAACCACTGATATGTACTACTTTTCAAGGCTCTGCAGATTTTTTGAAACAAGTCACATGACGCGGGCCACGAGTGGCAGTTGAATCGTCGAGGCGTCTCGCCCGGACGAAGATCCCGCCTCAGCAGGACTCTGATGGGAGCCGTGTGCTGTTGGCGCCGCCGGCCCAGCGGAAGAAGCGCGCGGCGCCCCGTACAAGGGCATGACGGGGGGCACTGGTCCCAGTCTCGACGGTCGCTGGTATCCGGGTCACGAGGGTCCTCTGCCCCCCCCCCCCCCCCCACACACACACGTGCACCAAGCCCTCCTTCCGCTACGCACTCAGAACCAGCCCATTCAACTCCCCCAATAGCTCCTCCGAGGCTGCTGGTCTGTTGCGGATACCCTGAGGACACGGTATCGAAACTGCACTTACAAGTAGCTTCGTAAGAAAAAAAAAATTGGTTGTATGTAAAGTCGGTTTACGGGCGATAGTTTAACGTGACAACGTCGTAACAAAACATTGATGAAATGATTGCATAGTTTTATGAGTAAATTTGAATCATTTTTATTGAATTATCACTATTTTGATATGGATACAAAGAAGGAGTGAAATGAAATATACAATTTAATTGATAAATTTAATTTTATTTGCACTCATTAATTCAAATATGTTTATTACTTTAACGAACAGATTATTTTAACTATAACTTTTATACATGTTTGCTATTTAACTTCTTCCAATCTGTGTTACTCTGTTAAGGATAGGACGATGACAGGAAAAGTAGGAAACGAATGGGAGTGTTTCAAGTTTAATGTGCCTCGAAAAAGTCAAATCGATGGTTGTTCCAATCGAGTGGGTGAGAGATAGATGCGGCGCAAGCGTACAATGAGCGTAACGGGACAAAGCGTAACGGGACAATGAGTCATCCTTTTTAGTGCGTGCAGCCGGCGTTCATCGATTTTATATATATATATATATATATATATATATATATATAGTCAATTATAAGTTTATATGCATAAAAATCGCAATACCTGGTAGGTCTTCATTCCCGGGATGTATGTAGTGTAATGACGCTTTTTTTTTCTATTTTTACAGATTATGATTTGAATTCATAAATGTGATGTTTTATTTCTAAATCTTTTACCACAGGAAGATGGAGGATTCCAGTTATTTTTTTATCAAATCATACATGGTAAAATTCGTTTTATTTTTAATGTCAAGTGTGCAAAATGTTATCAAGAAACTATGAACTCACGTTCCTTTAAATTTCATAGCATTTGTAAGGTAAAATTAAATTATGTCTCAAAAGCAAATCTCCCCGGCGGGGAATCGAACCCCGGTCTCCCGCGTGACAGGCGGGGATACTGACCACTATACTACCGAGGAATACATAGACCTATGCTTAATTAATATAATAACTTATTTAATAGAAGATATAATGTTGGCTGCATACGTCTTCGAAATCATATGTAAGAGAGTGATCACTTTTTTTTTAAATTTAGTTGCAAACAGTAATTTTTGTTTAGTTTGTAAAATATTATTTATCATGTCAAAAAATTAGTTTCAAAAAGTTGAAAAAGGAGAACAGGGTGGTTTCTCAAAATCTCATATGGACAGTGATTATTATTATAAATTAACATACTGCGCGTGCCATTATCTCGAAGCATAATATTTCTTTTTTAATGAAATTTTATTTCGTAATCTTGAAATGCAACCTCATTGGTTGCAATTTGTTACGTTTCCGTGCACAGAGAAATGTGCATGGAGATTAGTCCTTGTTTCAGTGCCATTTTAGAACGGACCTTGGACACTTAGCGTTGATTTTTCACATTAAATAATAATTGACACAGCAAACCATAAGTCAATATTTTTATAACATATTTAAGTTACAAACTAAATTTTAAAAAAAATGAAACATGACACGAAATTACGAAACTGATTATGAGTATGAGTTAAACTGTGAAACAATTGGAAAGTACCTAAACCAAAATATAAATAAAGAAAATCTTACCTTTAAAGCAAATAAACTTGGTGGAAGTGACCTAAAGGCTACGGCCAGATTTTGGATAAGTTCAAATTCTTTTTACTAGAAAGAAAAATGATTATATCTAGGATTAATCGATGAGATAGGACTACATGCAAAATATGACTCAAATGGTTGAAATTATGGAATAAAATATATCTAATGCAAAATTATCGGTATTGAAAGAAAACTTATCGATACCAAAAGAGTATCGATACTTTTTACGTGTCTCTAGCGATGCCCATCTAGGGGCGGCGCCGGGCAACGCGACCGTTCCACCCCCGAAACCCAACATCCCTGAGTTTCCTGACTCTTCCCTGGTTTCTTCCTTGTTATTGATAGCCCGTTTGCGAGAGAAGTCGTTGCCTTATTTGACCGAGCCACCCAGGACGCGTTTACTTCCGCACTGAATCACTGCGATTGTGGTTATTACAGTTATTGATATGTAGGCCTACCTGGGAGAAACTCACCCAATCACGAAACACAGACGATGCTACAGTGTCTTAACTTTCATCTGATCTCGAAATCTTTACATTTAGATTTACGGGTGCACGTTGGTTATTCTGTTCGTCAGTTGTTTCCTGAAGAAAAGGACTACATGACTCTCTCCCCCCCCCCCCTCATTAACCGCAATACGTAACGCTATTTCCGTGTTTTTACTGTCATTGGAATGTGTTATTATTACCATTTAATCTCTAAATATTGAAATATACACTCAAAAGGAGTTGAGGACTACCAACAATTGTTTGCGAAAAATTTTTAGTTCTTTCTATGCATACCTAATCTCTGTTCTGAACACACAAAAACATTGTTACATTTCCCTTAAAAAGAGAGGGATGCAAGACAACTTAAACAAAGGGGCGAGAGTGAATGCATACGTACGTAGGTTAACACACAATTATTGAACAATTTTCAATTATTGAAACATAATATGCTAGAACACGTATATCACAGATTATCTTAATAACCTTTTTTGTTTCATATATCTTACATTTATCAAATTTTTCAAAATAAACAATATTGGGTATCCACGACACCTCTGACTCTAGGCATCTTATGGTTCCCACGCAGAAACAATGCACATAACCCTCTAAGGACTTTTGGTCATTACACTTTAAAACTATTGAATTAATAAAAAGTTTCACTTCTATCACACGTACTGAGTTACATTTTTTTTAAAGTTTTACGATTTCACAAAACTGTCTACTTAAAAATATTAATAATATTGTGTAACAAGAAACCTTTATATTTTTAAATAACTTATTTCCTGATGAATTTATACATCAGCCGTAATTCGAGAAACTAATAAAGAGTATTTTCAAGGCCATACAAAACAATGAGTTCATTATTCGATGATGTTTTAAGTACTGTCTATTAGCTCGTGATATTAATACTTATCTAAAAAAAATACTACATTAGATAAGTTTACTAGGTACCAAAAGATAACACTTACATGGCAGATGACAGTAAAAAAAAAGTGGAGAACATTTATTTTTAGGTAGATTTCAAAGAAATATGCACTACTTATTGTAGCCGTTACAATGGTGCGACTTCTGGAAAATTTAAATTTTATAGTTTTTCGTTTCATGGTCCATAGACCGCAAAACCATTGTCAACTCAAGAGTTTATATATATATATATTTTTATTTATTTATATTTGTTCCCCCTGGCCAGACTGTTAACCAGCACTTTTATTTGCAAGTTTTAAGACGTTTTCGAGAGGATGTGCGGAGGAAACGCCCGGAACTTTGCGCCACGAGTTCGTAACAAAATAAAATATATTAACTTCCCTTCCATGCGCACGACCGTCCCATGCGCTATTGTGAATCAGATGGCGGTCAGATCTTGTGCGCACGACCTTATGTTACGGAAACCTAAGATGTACATCAAGTTCTGTCCCTGCCCGAACACGCCTGAATATTCACCTTCGGCCAACCTCGGGTTTATTTATATATATATTTATATTTCTCTGTTTATTTTAATGTAGCTATACTAACCTAACTAACCGTCCATAGTGTTTTAAAGTGTTTTAATGTAGCTAACCTAACCGGACCACTTTTAATATTTGAATTCATTTTTCCTGCGCAAAAATAAAACAAATCCCGAGGTTGGCCGAAGGTGAATGTTCGGGCGTGTTCGGGCAGGGACAGAGCTTGATGTACATCTTAGGCTTCTCTTATGTTACTGGACGGGCAGACGCACGCGCGCACGTGCGGGGGGGTCACACCCTAACCCCTCCCCCCCCACCCACGCCCCACGCAGACGTAACGAGACGCGACCGCGTCCCGACAATGGGCCGGGAATGTGCGGGGGTCCATAACGCAGCCGGCGAGGTATTTTCAGAGCGCGGTCCTGCTCTCTGCTGTCTCCACGGAGGGGCAGAAACATGTCCCCGCCCTCAGACACATAAGTTTATCTATTTATACACCGCGCTGCGCCACCGGCGCGCCGCGCTCTGGAGGCGAGCTTCTGGAAATACCAGACTAGTTACACTTTGCTGCCCCCGACCGGAAGAAGGAACAACGGGGAGACTGCCATCGTTTTTTCTTTCAGCTGTCTGCCGTGCTTTGGAGACGGAGTTGATGAACTGCTACGTCGACTAAGACGAGAGATATCTTCCCAGGTACAAAAATAATACAGTCCCGAGTCTCGTGTCGAAGGCAAACTTCAGCTGCAGGTTCATTATGATCACTTGAGCTATAGAAATGCTTACCAAGGCTTTTTGATGTCGGATCTGAACAATACGTTTGTTGGGAACTATGTAGCTGATGTACCTACCCGTCCTTCGCTATGGAAATCTACAGTCAGAACACTCGCACACTACTCAAATTCCTTTCTTCTCCTCGGGAGTACGCCCCTGCCGCGCCTCGAACGAAAAGAGAAATAAAAAAAAAACACGTGAGTGAGTCGAAGAGCCTACGATGTACATTCTGTATTGCACAGACTTGAACAAACCCGAATATCTACCTTCGGCCAACTTCGTCAGTTTTTTTTTGTTTATTACTTTACAAAATTGTGGATGGTTGGTTATGTTAGGTTAGTATAGCTACATTAAAAAAAAATACTGTCAAATCATTTTAATGCCGACGTTGGCCGAAGGTAGATATTCGGGCTTGTTCGGGTCTGTGCAATACAGAATGTACATCGTAGGCTTCCCGTGTGAATCTTTCAGTTCTCGCCAGAGATGTGTAAACATCTGACCTATTTGACTTCAACTTCACAGCAGAACACACATACTTCATGGAATATCTGTGAAAATTTTCGTGAAATTCTGCGAAAATATTCGCTCTGAAAATCGAATGATTCGATAGTCGACGTAGCTGTTCCGGCAACGAATTCTAGCGACGGGTGTGGAAACTACGTGTGATTCGGTCAAGAAATAATGTAGATTGAAAACACAATTTGCGTATGTACGAATGTTTATCAAGCTTGGCATTATTTAAAAAAAAAAAATCTACGTTAAATTTCGTGTTAGAGTTTCGTATTATAAGTGTATTTGCAACATGAGAACACACGAATTTGTTTGCATCACTGGCGAGTACTGAAGGACTTTCTTACTTTTTGTTTTCGCCATTACTTTTATTTAAGGGCTATTTAAAAAATTTTAAATTCAATATCTCCCTCATATTTGTTGTTTTGACACGAATATTTTCTCAGGTATTCCATGGAGTTATTAATCTATGGAGTATGTGTCTGTCCTGAAGTTGAAGTCAGCTGGTTAGCAATTTGATAGAAAAACAAATCGTACCTGTATAAAAGCTTAAATATATCTTTTTTTTTATACAGGTACGATTTGTTTTGCTATCAAATTGCTAACCAGCTGACTTCAACTTCAGGACAGACACATACTGCATTGTATTTACACACACACATATATATATAAATACATATATATAAATACGTATATAAATTTATATATAATACATATATATAATACATATATAAATTTAAATGTTTGTTCAAAATCTTAAATCTCCGAAGATTCTTTGCCGATTGCTTTGAAATTTTGACACAACGTTGCATTCGTATACGCGCGTAGTTTTTTTTATACCTATGTCACACCTATGGCAGGTAAAAAGATAAATAAAAATATAGATAACTAAAAAAATATATAAACGTGTTCGTCTTCTGTTTTGTAAAGATGATGATACAGATATGAATATATAGACATAGAAAGATAGAGATATGTATAGAGAGATAGAGAGAGGGAAATATACAGATGTATTGAGATGTATAGAAATATAGAGCTAGGGATATATAATATAGATAGATATAGATAGGGAAATAGATTGACATTTAGGTAGAAACACATACACAGAGATATATAGAGTGATATGAAGAGATATGGATATATAGAGATATAGAGAAATATAGAGAGTTATAGAGACATTTACATATATAGAAATATGTATATTGAGATTTATAAAGGAACATATACAGAGAGCTAGATACAGATAGCGAGGTAGATAGAGATTCTTTGTATACCTATATATACCTACTTCAAACAAATTACAAAAAAATAAAGTGTGATTTCTCTTTTCTTTCTTTTCCATTTAAACTGATTAACCCACAGCAACGCTGGCCAGGTACAGTTTGTATCCTATAAATTTGTTTAATAGCTTGAAAAGAACTCGCTAGGATGAATCGTAAAGATGCCATTATGTAGTGAATATTGCCAAACAAACATAATAGAAACACATCTGTAATAAATTAGCGTTAAAATTCATTATAACCAAAAATGATTATGCTATGCAGTTTGGATAAGATGGGGGGGGGGGGGGGGGGGGGGAGTGTGAGGGAATGCTCTCAATTTGACTTCAAGTATTAACATGGCAAATGTTGTATACACAACACCCTTACCTCTTACCTTCTTACCTCCATATGAGATATTATATTCACTGAGTGTGTTATCATGGGTGTATATATGCGCGCAAATCTTTGTAATCATCTTCAATTGCGTGAATTGTTATCCCCATTGCATTACATACACTAACAGAACATATGTTTCGTATATTTGTGGCAGAACAAAAAATACAAGGGAGGAATAAAAGTAAATATTTATATATAATAATTTAATAAAAGTAATGACAAAAAAAACTAAAAACTCAGCATGTGTGAGATCGAGCCTTTAGTATTCATAAATATTTATTTGTTTTTAAAGAGGACCTATATGCCTTATCTTACATTGAAACATGATACATAAACAACGCATAAATAAGTTATATCTAGTAATAAAACATGTAATTGTATACAAACAAATTACAACAATAACTAATGAATCATCCACCAATTTAACATTCAAGATTAGTACTAACAAAAGGCCATATAAATAACTGTAAGAAATATTAAAAAATATATATATATATATTAAAATATAAATGAAAACATATTATATTATCATTATCTCTCGCACTCACACGCACATTCGTTCAGTGCTCCCTTCGTTACGTGACTGTGAGTATAGGGAACCATATTTTTTAATAAGTTTTTTTTAATATGTTGGTAGACCGCTGGTGTCTTGCTAGCATCATGGTCGAGGCTGTCCCAGAGGGGGACGCACCACAACGCCGAACGTACAATAACGCCGAAAACCATAACGCCGAATGCCAAATTGACTACAACGCCGACAGTTAGAAAACTGCTGTGTACCACAACGCCGAAATACATTAACCCCGAAAAATGTAATTGCAGGACTGCCACAAAGGTTAGGTTAGGTAAGGTTAGCACACAAATTCATTCAGTTGATTTTCATTTTGCTACCTGTGGCCCCCCCCCCCCCCCCCCCCCCAAGCTACATTTTTCGGCGTTACTGTATTTCGGCGTTGTGGTACACAGCAGTTTTATAGCTGTCGGCGTTGCGGTCAATTTCGCATTCGGCGTTATGGTATTCGGCGTTATGGTATTCGGCGTTATTGTACGTTCGGCGTTACTGTATTTGGGCGTTGTGGTACACAGCAGTTTTCTAGCTGTCAGCGTTGCGGTCAATTTGGTATTCGGCGTTATTGTACTTTCGGCGTTGTGGTATTTCGGCGTTGTGGTAACGACCCGGCCCAGAGGCTGTGAAGGGTTTTGGTTTTCATGCACGGGAGAGTGAAAGATTGAAACTCGGGCTCGGCGCTCGGCTGAGGACGTGGGTTTTGTGACGCGGGGGACGAGGAGGGAGGGCGAGGCGAGGCGAAGGCGCGGGCTTGACCGCTGACCTCGGGCCCTCTCTGCCTGGGGCCTGCCCTTCTCCCCCCGCGCGGCAAGCCGTGGCCTCCCTTCCCACGGGGCGCCGTGGGCGACTTCCCCCTTCCCCCCCCTCATCTTCAACCAAACCTCCCGCCTCCACAAAGGAACAAAAGCCAGGCGATCGGTAAGGTCGAAGGGACCTGGGAACTAGTTTTCTCATTCCCTTTCCATCGCGCATCCCTTCCGCTGT
The DNA here is from genome assembly GCF_032445375.1 of Bacillus rossius redtenbacheri. Classification (NCBI taxonomy): domain Eukaryota; kingdom Metazoa; phylum Arthropoda; class Insecta; order Phasmatodea; family Bacillidae; genus Bacillus; species Bacillus rossius. The sequence continues at coordinate 17,175,252 of NW_026962013.1, forward strand.
GCATCACGAGTGACACGCAGGGGGGGGGGGGGGGATTTTTCGTTATGCATCACGGGCCCCGATTACCGGAGAGGGGTTTCACGCACGAAATCATTCCTCTAATGTTAATTTGAAAACAAAAAAAAATATTATTAACCCCCCCCCCCCCCCCCCCCCCGCAAGTGCTTAAAGTCCTCGTAATTTTCAGCAGCCATTAAACGACTCACATAGTCTTGAATATACCTGTACATTGTACTAAATCAGGGGTGCCCATCTCCCCCTCCCCTAAAAAAAAAAAAAAAAAGCGGCTACTTACCTAGGACATTGAATTTCACTTTGTCCAACAAGGTGGTCCGGGGGTTCCAAACCCAGGAAATTTTTGAAAATTAATTAATCAAAATCGTGTTTTAAAACAAATATTAAACAATAATAAAAATTTTAAGCTAAATTTTGCACATTCAAGGCAATTACTGTCAACTGATTAACGTTTTCAAAATTTTTAAATATTTTTTCTTTGTCTTATTCTCACAATTGTGTTTAAATTTCCACCCCCTCTTCCTCCAAAATTTTCTTAATAGCGCAATTTGTCGCCATAAATTACCTCCCCTCCCCTCCCCCTCCCTCGTGGGCGGGTCTGGAATGCGTAGTCCATATAAATCATCAAAGAACTCGAAATGTTCCAAGTCGCTAAACTGTAGCGACAAAACAGGAATGGGAGTAAGACCCACCGAATGTGTCGCTGTGCACATGAAAACAAAAGCGAATCTTGGGTACGAGATTTGTTTTAGACCAATTTATTAAAAATTATTTTACTGTACAAATGAAGCGCATAATTTTACCCATACTTTGGTAAAGTAATTATTACAAAACAATTTTTATAAATATAAAAACAGTAACACCAAAATTCTCTGTTTTAAAAATGAAATTGGACTAAAAATAAACCATAAAATCTGGTCACTATTTATTATGTAAGCTTCCTCGTACTAAACCTGCTGGTATGAAAACTGTAACTGTTAAAATATTGTGATTTCAATCTTATTTCTCTACGAGTGGTGACGCGACGATTGGACTGAACAACGGCACGAAATCTTAAAAGTCGTCGTAAAAACACGGAGTGAGACGTATTAACCGTCGACACCTTCGCCGTCGTGACGGGTCCTCGGCTGCCGCGATCTTGGACGTGAGCCCATCGGCACGACTCGCACCCACCAGCGGCGAGCTGGCAAACCCCGCCTCCATCTGGCAGCCGTGCGAGACCACACGACGAGCCGCGCGAAACCCTGCATTCGCTCCAGCGCCGAGGGGGAGGGATGGCAATCGAACACGCCGTATTGGTTCCAACAGGTTGTATTTTTGACGTGACAACGTCTGATAAATCGATGAACGCCGGCTGCACGCACGAAAAAGTGTCCCGTAACGCACATTGTCCCGTTACGCTGTGCCCTGTTACGCTCATTGTACGCTTGCGCCGCATCTACCTCTCTTGGCCACTCGACTGTTTATAAAGTGAAGTGAAAAGTTAATGTGGTTTTCATTGCTTATCACAACAACAATTTCGGCAATAAAGGTTAATTGTTCTTGCATTTTAAAAATCTGATTACTAGTATAATTTCAAGTATTTATTCTTTTATCATTAAAAATAAAAATTATTCAATTTTATTCATAAAGTATGCAATCATTTCATTAACGTTTTGTTATGACGTCACGTTAATCTATCGTCCGTAAACCGACTTTACAGACAACCAATTTTTTTTTTTAAATTCAAAATATACCTTCGTAAAGGCGGAGAACACACATCAAGAGATTTGTAGTCGTTCTCCCAAAAAAAAAAAATTCAATATCGAACGCAAATTAATTCACATAGCAAACTATTTGTAGCAACATGTCACTACTAACCCCATTCAATTAAGTATTATATTTTAACGAAGTCAAGTTCTGAAAATTAAACGATCGACTATTGTTATGAACTGAAAACTGTTGCAACCAAGATGGCGGGAAGAGATACACACTCTAGCTGCTTGCGGCTCGGCAGCTCGGCAGTAGAAGGACAAAGGAAGTGAGGGAGGGGGAGAGAAGTGGAAGGGAGGAGGGCATGTGGTTAAGAATATGATCCCCATAATCCGATCACCGCACAGGGCACGTAAATATGGATATTCCATTCCTCCCTTCCCCTTCATTTTCCTCCAGGTGTTTCGGACTAAAAGGCTCATTTACACGAGGCCAGTAGCTGGCAACAGTAGCTGGATCCAGTGGACTGGAAAGAAACTGGAAACGTGTAGACGGCCACCACCAGTAACTGGCGCCAGTACTGGCGCCAGTAAAAATGTGTTCCAGTAGCTGACTCGACGAGTCAGCTACTGGCATGCGGATGACCCACTGGAACGCAAAATTCCCGGAATCGCAACAACTGGCTTCGTGTAAACACGCCCTGGAGCACTGCCCAGTGTACTGTCAAGCTAGAAATATGGCAAAGTGGAGCGGTAAAGATATTATTACATTGTTAGAATTGTATGAATCGCAGGAATGTTTGTGGAATACGCAAAGTGAAAGCTACAAAAATCGTGGGGCAAGGGAAAAAGCCATCAAATACATGGTAGAAAATACGCCAGTCGCAGCAACAGAGCAGGATATAAAAAACAAGATAAAGGCTCTTCGATCCACATACAGCCAAGAAGTGGGGAAAATTCGAGCGTCAAAGAAATCTGGAGCTGGTTTGGAGGATGTTTATAAGCCGCAACTTGTGTGGTTTTACAAGGCAGATTCGTTTCTTCGTCAAGTTGTGACATTGCGGACAACCTCTTCAAGTATGGTAAGTAATTGTGTTTTTTGTACGTTCAATGCAAGAAGAAAAGTAATAGGAAATATTATTTTTAAGATGATTGTGTAACATATGTAATAATTATCAGATAAGCAAAAATGTAAACATAAAGGATCCTAAGAATAATGTTTAGTATCCCATTGAGCTGCAATAAAAGTCACTTTATTTGAGACTCAGTTCAGGTGTAGACTACTTAGTTATTTTAAGAACATTACAAATAGTGTAAACACAAGGTCTTTCATATTTACATAATTAAATCATTTTCAGCTGCCAAGGAACAGCCCCCTCGTTACAGAAGTACTGTGCATATCTGTCACGTATTAGTTTTGCTTCATTTTTGAACCGATTTCCTGCTTGGCGTTCACTGTAGTTTATTAGTCCTGTTGCACGAGGAACCAGACGCCATGTACCAGGTACAATAGAGCCTCGTTCATGGTCTTCATTGTCAACTGTATCATGTGTTATGTAGTTTAAACTGTTTATGCGAAGCCAGTTGTGCAGAGCACATGTGGCTTTTACAATGCGGTCGGCTGTACTGAGCTGAACATTTATAGGTCTTTCAAATATTCTAAATTTGGAAACTAGAATTCCGAACGCATTCTCTACAATGCGCCGGGCACGGGAAAGTCTGTAATTAAAAATACGCTGTGTCACAGTTAGAGTGCCACTTCTTGCATATGGCTTCATTATGTCAACTCTAAGTGGAAACGCATCATCCGCTACAAAGACTCCGCCTGGCGGGATATTTAAATCGTTTTTCTCCAAAGCAGTGTACAAATCACTATGTCGAAAAATGTTTGCATCATTCATCCGACCATTTGCTCCAACATTTATGTAACTGAAGCTATAGTTACTGTCAACAACTGCAAACAATATGATACTGAATGTTGATTTATAATTGTAGAAGTCGGAACCACTGTTCGGCGGATTTCGAACTACTACGTGCTTACAGTCTATAGCTCCAATACATCCAGGAAAATTCCACTTTTCTTCAAATCCCTTCTGAATTGTTTTCCAAGCTTCTTCTCTATCGGGAACCTGCAAGAAAGAATAAAAAAAATGGCAAAGGTGTCACGCTTTTACCATTCATACAATTATATAAGGATTTATTACAGCGAGTATATTTAATAGTGTTTGGCTCCGCAATACAGTAAACAGAAAATTCCCGAATTCGAATTTACGTGTTATTTTTCACAAAAAAAAAATATTATGTATATGAAATATAAGTAATATTGTGCTGAGCAATGTATTAATAGACCTGCCTGGGAGAGTGGATGTGTTTCAAATATTATAAATTATTATTATATCTACATATAACTTTACTATTACTTAAACGAGCGTTATTTTTTGTTGGAAATACAAATTAGTTAGCAATATTTATACAGTTATCTATATAATACCAATATGTCTAGCCTACATCCAGACAGAGCTGTTTTTGCTTTGCTTAACATGCTGAGATGATTCCTCCTAAAATCAAAACATTGTTTCAGGCTACAAATACTCAAACAGCAGATGAGATGACACAAGACTCGGATGAAGAAGGCCTGGGAAGACAACACAATATAAGCGATGTTGCAACATCTATCACAAATTCCAACAGATCCGGTGGGCCGTCACGACCACAAGGGAGGGGACAAAAACGAAAGACGCCATCAAGTGTGACAGCCGTGTCAACAGCTCTCCAAGATTTACGAAAAATAACCGATGACATAAACAAAGAAGAGGACGAATTTGATTGTTTTGGCAAGTTAGTTGCCTGTAATCTAAAAAAATTGCCATTACAGTCAGCTCTGAACTGCCAGCTGGAACTGCAACATGTTCTAATGAAACACCGCATGCTTGCTGCAACTGAGAGGCAAACTACTATGCCTAACACATCATCTTCTCGTCCAACAGCAAGTTCTCCCCATTCAAGTAGCGATTATACTGACATTTTGCAGCAAGCTGTAGCAAGCATTTCAGATGAATCCGACATGTCTTTTACAACAGAAAAAACATATACAAATCTGTAGCATATTGCACCTTCAGTGTAATGATTAGTTTATTGTATGTTATTATTGTTTCATCTTTGTATACAAGTTATTCATGGGTATTTCTTTTTAACTTTTTAACTTTATGCTATAATGTACGTTTATGAGTTACTACGGTTTGTAACTAATAAAATGTTGCCAATTGATGTGTTCATTGTGTGTAAAACTAATTACATGATGTTTCTTACCTGTATGTAGTCTTTCAGTGCTGTGAAAACAGCGTCCAGAACTTCTGGAAGAAACAGAGATATAGAACATTTGGGCACTCTGTACAAATACTGCAACGATGCCAAACTGTCTCCAGTTGCTAAATATCGTAATGTAATTTGCAGTTTCGTTCTTGCAGGAAGCGCTGGTCTCATCAAAGTGTCTTCTTTTTGAATAGCATGTTTGACTTGCCCCAGTAGCCATTCGAAATTGTTTTCAGTCATCCTCAAATGGTTCGTATACATGTTGGCGTCCTCGTCAGCAAGTTCACGTAGAAGTGCCTCCGATGCCCCTAAACTGTTGCGCCTACGAATCCACTCTTTAACCCACAATCTGCGCCTCTTATTTTTCTGGTTATGTATTATTACCTCTAATTCTTCAATCAGTATATTCGCAATACAACGTACACCGCAGCGAAGAGCACTTTTAACACGACATGGCGCCATATTGTTCTGCTACTACAACTGGAAACGTGTAGACGTGCACTGGAATCACTAGCTGGGACAGCTCACTGGCCTGTGTTCTGGATCCAGCTACTGTCGCCAGCTACTGGCCTCGTGTAAATGAGCCTTAAGCCCCGTGACAGCTCGCTTGCCTCGTGTGGTCGAGGCTATAAGGTCGCCGGTCCCAAGGTGGTTGATCGACGGGGTGGCTCAGGCTGGGCGTAAACCACGATTATTGCCCCTTCCCCCTTTCCCCTACCCGATTAGAAACTACTGGCACCTGCCCGGAGTGTTAGGGAAAGAACGTACCAAGTGCCAGAGAAGTACTAAAATACCGAATCGACGCGCTTCGCTAGTTGACAGCTGGTTGATGATTATCATTAGGGGAATGTCTTTTCCGCGAACACAAATCTGATAGCTCATTGCACGGCAACGAGGTACGCCCGTGATAGTGATACATAGTTCCCTTGTGATTGTCGGCCGTCTGCAAGAGAAGCCATTGATTGCCCTGTTTGGCCGGGCCATTCAGGACACAGTAGACATGCACCTAGGAACAAACCCAGCCAACCGCAAAACAGAGACAGTGCCAACAAATTTTTAACACACACCTGGTCTGGAAATCTTTAAGCGAAAAAACACGTGCCTCTGGATCATTCGAGTTCATTTCTCGCTAAACCGCGGTTGTTGAAGACAGACACGTGTAACAGACAACAGATACGGAAATCAGGGATGGCAGCAACAGCAGCAGTTGAAATAGCATCAGTGGCAGCATCAGTGACATACGTTAAAGGAACAATGCAAGTACTTTCTTGGAATTATTCAAGGAAATGACGGAGGTTAAAATTGTTGGTTTTTTTGGATACTCAACAGGGTCTTTCCGAACGTAAGGCCGATGTTTTATCATCTGGACACTTCGCAACCAAAGAAACTTAAAAAAAAAAAAAAAAAAAAAAAAAAAAAAAAAAAAAAAAATCCTGAAATTACTTTACATCTGGTGATAAAACACTATATTTCGGTTGTTTTTTTTTAATATTCTAATCGTACAGACGGCTCTATCGCAGCGTAATTTAAATTTTTGAACTTCAAACTACTTTGTATGACGTACAGCATATACGAAATATGTTTTCATGCAAAGTGAAAACACAGATGACTCTCAATACGTCCTTATTAGCATAACAAAATTATTTTGGAACGTCCTTAACACTAGTAAAAAAAAAAAAATTAAATTTTGGTTCTAGGTCGAACAACATGTTGACTAAAAAATAAATGCAAAACCTGTTGGAGTACGTTGCCACCGACGAAGGCATGATGTGCAACTCTTCAGGATCTTGAATGTATTTACTAAACTCTCTTGGGACTTAATTCAGCAACCAGTGCCAACAAAATGTTCGTATTACATATTCATGTAAAATTGCAGATTTTTTTTCAAATTTGTACATTTACATGAAAACAAATCTATGATTACAAAATAGTGTTCGCAGTAACACTAAGTTCATATTCTTATCCGGGCATTTATGCTTTGTGTTGTCCAAGTACTTCAAATAATTAAGGTTATTTGTAAACAGTTCCCTCGATAGCTTTCCAGTATTAACTGCGCACTAATAAGCATAATACAACAAAATAAAGTCAAATGTTTGACTATTCGATTATCTTTACCATGGTTTTAAAAATGCTTGAATAGAACATCAATTTAAATATAAAATTATGCGCCAATTTTCGTGAGAAATACTCAGTATTATCACGAAAAACGTATTTCATATATGCAAAAATAACCATAATCATGTGTTGTACAAAGTTACAATATATTTTTTATAGTATTAAAAACTATTTATTAGCAAATGATATCCGAAATAATTTTTTGTAAAAGCACACCATTTTTTTTTTCTGTGTACAAATTACTACAACCAATTTTAATTTTAGGTTGAGAATAAACAAGAAAATAAAGCGCCTGAGATTTATTTTAAAAGAACGTCTGTATACACACAAGTGTTTCGTGTCTGAATGCTTCTGTTCCAAGAACACTAGGTCATAACCATTATATATTCACAATGTTACTGGGGAACTTTCCGGGAACCAAATCATAGAAATGATGTTGCCATCTTTATTTCTTCGAAGGGAAACTACAATAAACATCAATACAGTGGGTCTGAAAAAATGACGTGGGGTATAATTCAGTGAATATCTACTTTTTTTTTAAAGCTATTATGTCCTCCTACTCCTATGCTCAAGAGTTATGATATGTGCGTAGATGCTGATCGAAATGTCGCAGAAGAGGTAGAACTTCTTGGGAGGAGGGGAATCATGAATATTTAAATTTGATTTCATTCAGAGTTTTACGTCGCACGGTTATGCACAGAGTCTTAAAAGTTCCGTCTCACACGAAAAGTTAAAACTTTCATTTTTATGGCGTTAATTTGGTCTAAGGAATCACGAAAGATTTCTTGCATTTTTTTTTGGTGGCTAGTTTTGTTGCCAGCTAGATGTAATAAATGTTATTTGCGCCTGTAGATTGCCGTACAAATGATATTAATTGCAAACACATGCGCGACATTTTACATCCATCAGATTACACTTAATAAATATCCCGTTGAAAATAATGCAACGCCAACTGCAAATCAGAGCTTTGTAAAATTACAAATGGTACAAAGCACTTGCAGTTTTACAAGTGATATCGTTGGCAACTGAGTTTCCAAGGATTTTCCTTGTAAAAGTAAAAAAAAAAAAAAAAAAAAAAACAGTGTAACGCTGCAGACGTTTTAAAGTCGCAAACAACTTAAAAATATATTTATACAGGATTTAGCGTCAAACAGTTGTGCAGAACCTATGCTGAAACCACAACAGCGCGACGCCGGCGACGCGAAGATTTCCAGCCAATCACGTTCGTCACATCTATGACGTCAGCGCGACAAAAAATGTCCGATGCCACAGAATCCTCGATGAGAAATATTTTCTATTTCCATCGCGTCGCGGGCGCGCCGTTACTGAAATGCGTGTCATAATTTGGTTTTCGAAAGATAGTTAAACAGGTGCATTGGTAATTATTTTATTATTATTGAATATTTAAGGTTTTTATTTACTAAATATATCTGTGAAATTTCTACGCACAGTGAGTTTAACAATTGAACGTTCAATGTGAATAGAACAAATTACTCTCTCAAACATATATATTAAAAAAAAAACCTGCAAGCAGCTTAAAAAAGATTGATTGTTCAAAATAACGCGATATTTTGGTGTCGCATCGCACATCTTCGCATCGCGCCGTCGCGCTGTGATTCCAGCATTAAAATATCTCGCCCCAGATATTTCGCTGTCGCGTCGCTATGGACTGTAAAAATTCGCGGGTTCATTGACCTCTTAGGATAGAACTCTGCAGTCGTTCACGTACTCGGGAGAAATGACACCTGTTCATTGGGTGCTGACCAGAGAGACGTCTCAACTCGGCTGTCCGTAATTCGGCACTTTCTTGGTTCAGGGTTTCCCGCGGGCTCGCAGATAAAATGCGGGGGTCAGTCGCAGAGAGCGGTACGAGAAACCCTTGTTTGGATATTGGGCTGTCGCGAAATTTGAGTCCGCGAAATTTTTTCCGGGCTCCAGGAGACATCTTCGCAACGCGCCGTCGCGTTGCTGCGATCCCAGCGCCCGAAGGAAGACTCTGGGTCGCCGATGAGGTGGAGAACATCGGGGTGCTGTCATAACTTAGAAACACACAACTTAGAAACACATAACTTAGAATTTTCTATGTTATGACGTTTCTAAGTTGTGTGATTCTGCTTTGTGTGATTCTGCGTTGTGTGTTTCTAAGTTACGAGTTTCTAAGTTATGACAGTTCTAAGTTGTGTGTTTCTAAGTTTTGATAGTTCTAAGTTGTGACTTTCTACGTTATGACGTTTCTAAGTTGTGTGGTTCTGCGTTGTGTGTTTCTAAGTTATGATCTTTCTAAGTTGTGTGTTTCTAGGTTACGTGGATTTTTACAAGTTTTCTAAGTTATGACAGTTCTAAGTTGTGACTTTCTAAGTTATGTGTGGTTCCCGAGAACATCAGTAGCGGTCTTGAACTTTGCGGGCCGCAGGGCTTCTTACTTTTATTGAAGTCTCTACCCTGGGAAATTTTTAAAAAATGAACTATTACAAACAAAATGTTAAGCCAACCTGGAACTTAGATTTCGACGATGGTTTTGCTAATTTATCTTAACAAATGTTGATATTCTTTCCTGATCAACTATCTTCGGGTCAGCTACTACAGTCCTAGATTCGGGTAGTTGCCAGTAACGCCACATTTTCCCAAATTCGGCTGCCCACTCTAGAACTCTTGAGACTCCCTTGGACTCAAGGAATAATCGATCCATTGTAGCAGATGTTGCCTTAAACGCACTCCTGTGAATATGTATGTGTACTTGGTAGCGCACATCGAATAATCTTAGGTTAAATTGTGATTTTTTTTCAAAAGGTTTGTTAAATTTAATATACTAGGGAAAGCACATTTTTTCACAGAATACAAGCTGTGAACGGTTCGTGCACTTCTAGCTAGGCTTTATTTTTCCACATTAAGAGGCCACTCCAGTGTTTCAGGGGCACTACGCAACCCGCGTTAACATTATAAGATTCAATGCTATTTTCATTTTGATTATAACTAATTAACTAATATAGATTTTGAAATGTTGCTTGCTTGATATGTAAGAGAACGATGCTCTTATCAAAGCCCCTTTCTTCAAAAAATTTCATAAATTATGGTTCAAACCTAGACAATACACTTATGCATATTAGTAAAGATTAGAATAAAACCATAATTTATGCACGTTTTTGAAGAAAGGGGCTTTGATAAGAGAATCGTTGTCTTACATATCAAGCCAGCATCATTTCGAAATCTATATTAGTTAATTAGTTATATGCAAAATGAAAATAGCATTGAATCTTATGAGGTTAACGCGGGTTGCGTAATGCCCCTGAAACACTGGAGTGGCCTCTTAAGTCAGCAAGGCTTTTTACCTGGACGCAAATAAATCAGCTTTAACCCGAAAGATAATTAAGTAGCTATTACCCTGACGCTTATAACATAGTTATTACCCGGATGCTAATAAAACTGCTCTTACCTGTGCGCTGTATGTGGCAGTAAAACATTTGACAGTTTTTTTTTCTAATACGAAATCATGATTATTAAATTTAGTATTGATCAGAACTTCAATTTACATGCAAATAAAATTTTAATTGTCTTTTTTCCCAATTAGTGACCATATGTTAAAAAGAACACTAGACAAACTAGTAATGTAAAAAAAAAATCGGCGCGGTAAACTGGGTGATTGCCTCTCCCTGCCCTGGAGCCGTCCCTGAGAACAATGGTCGCCCGCATTGCTGTTCTCGTCGCTTGCATTATTATTCTCGTCGCGTGCATTGCTGTTCTCGTCGCTGAGCCGCGACTGAAACCATGCGCGACGCTCCCATGGAGATGAATCATGCATGGCCGCGGCAGAAATGTCGAGCGGCCTCCCAGACCCTTCCCAAAGTCGTCATCCGGGGAACGACACTATACCCGTAGCGGTGACGGCGTCCGGCGGCCATCTTGTCTGATTCCTCGCGTCACTCACTTCTTCCCCCCCCCCCTCACCCCGGCCCGTTTGGGGCCGTCGAGAGAGACTGAGGGCCCGAGGCAAATAATTTCGTCGGGATAACAACCTATTATTTTAACGTGCAACTTTTAAAACCCCGCAATTTACAAAAAAAAAAAATCGAAATACTTCAAACCTTAACCGTTGCACAACACTGTAGACGTTATCTGTTTCACGTTACTTCACTGTATTTTTTTTTTTTTTTTTTTTTTTGCGAACGGAACAGAAATATTCATGTTAAATTACAGATATTATTGTCAATTTGTGAATCACCACAAAATAGTGTTCGCAGTGATACTGGGTTCCGAATCTTACCCGGGCATTTATGCTTTATGTTGTTCCATTACATCCAATGGTTAAAATTATTTGTAAACCGTTCCCTGAATATCTTTCTGGTATTAATTGCGCTCATAAATAAGCATTATAAAACAAAATAAAGTGCATATATTTAATACTCCATTATATTTTCAATGGTAAAAAAAAAATTCTTGATTGAAACATCGATTAAAATATTAAATTATGCGCAAATTTTCTTAAGAAATACTCAGTATTATCTCTAAAAACGTACGAATTTCATTTGAGCAAAAAATAACCATAGCCATAACAATAGCTATAACCATATCCAACGTTACATTACCTTTCTTGTATTATTACAAACTATTTATTGGCAACTGGTTTCCAAAAGGAATCTTGTAAAAGTACAAAAATTTTTTTCTGTATTGTAATTTTTCTTAAGAATTCTATTGGCAATGTACTTCATTCTATCAGGGTAGACCCAAACATTAAAAATAAACTCGAAACTCAACCAGAGCATCCTGTTGCCCTCCCCCCTCCTCTCTTGCCCCCCTCACCAATCTATCGACGGTCCTGCGTCTCTTCGTCTCTAGCACACTCGTGATTACATTTAGTGCTTTGCTTTTATTGACTCGTGTGGTCAGTAGAGGATACATACACTGAAAGGATTCCGTAACTCTTACTTCAGCAAAATTCCCTGAGTTTTCCCGGTTAATATCCTCCCCCTCTAACTGGCTAAATAACATATAAACTGCAACACAAACTACTATCAAAACACATTTCAGTCAGAAGTGACTAATTTCAAAATGGTTCCTCTGCACCACATACAGTTTGCAATGTTATCATTTCCACGTACACTACGAAACTAACACTATCTGTGTGAAAAAAAACAAAAAACAAATTGTTTCATCAATCTTTGAAACAATATCTTAATAGGGTTATCAATTGTGATCACGCGAAAAACTATAGATATTTGTCTGTGCTTTAAATTAATACACAGTTGTTTGTAAACCTTGCTTTTGATATATGCTACTAATTATTATCAACAGCACACGAATTTATAAATCAAAATACATTCGGTTCGAAGAAATTAAGAAACTACATGGCATGTTAACTTTCTGATACTGTTTGTTTCTTAGATACTGTTATTTCCTTGTGTTTTTTCTGGGTTTATAAGAAACATTTTTTCTATTCCCTCAGTTTTCCCTGTTTCCCAGTTTTTGTTTTCCCCCTGTCTGCGGGAAACTGGAGGAAGGACTCGACCGTTTAAAAACGAAACCAAGAAGGCTGTACCAGGATATAGATCCTGTAAAAAGTTATTGCATGGAAGTTACAGTAGCACATAAACTGTTACATTTAGCTATGGAAAATGCTTAAATAGCACCATTTTTCCGTGGGAGGGCCCCCGAACATCCGCTTTATTGGTGTGGTATGTGCTAAAAAAGAGGGGGGGGGGGGGGGGGGGGGCGCATGAATCCATTCATGCCCCGGTTGCCAGAGACTCTAGTTGTGGCCCTGGCTGCGTTGACTTGTGTGGCGCGATTGGAGAAATAGAGACAGAGAGAGAGAGAGAGAGAGAGAGAGAGAGAGAGAGAGAGAGAGAGTGAGAAGGGGCTGGAGGGTGGAGCAAGCTCGGTCGTGTGGGGGAGGAGGGGAAGACGACGACGACGACTTCCGGGCCCCGTCAGGGCCTAGCTCGCGGGTCCCCGCGGCTTTTAAATATAGCGCAGGAGCGCGCAGGGAGGCGCCACCAGTACACGCCGCGCCCAAGGAGGTCGGTAACTCCCGCGTGTAACCTCCTTGGCCTGCGCCCCCAAAGTCTCCTGCGGCTGCTCTGCGTGCACGACGGTGCACTTGAAGGTGGGGAGGTTACGAGACCGTATCAAAGTGGGGAGACCTAAGATGCACATCAAGTTCTGCCATTCCCGGTTACACCCGAACAATTCACCTTCGGCCAACTTCGGGATTTGTTGTATTTTTGCGCAGGAAAAATGAATTCAAATATTAAAAGTGGTCGGTTAGGTTAGCTACATTAAAAACACTTTGAAACACTATGGACGGTTAGTTAGGTTAGTATAGCTACATTAAAATAAACAGAGAAATATAAATATATATAAATAAACCCGAGGTTGGCCGAAGGTGAATTGTTCGGGTGTAATCGGGCAGGGACAGAACTTGATGGACATCTTAGGCTTCCGATCAAAGTGACTTGGTTCCAAGTTTGAGAGTTCTCGAAACTAGTACCAACGTTACCCCCCATCATTCCCCTCGATTGTTCGCTCGCAAGAGCATCGCCACGATGTCCGAGAGCGAGCACGGAATTTCATTTCGGTTATGGTTGCGTACACCCTCGAGGATGTTTTGTTTTCGAACAACTGACAACAACATGGAGTTGTTTACAAACACCTTCTTGGTCAGAACAACAGTGGCAGAAGTTGTGCGTAGGCCAATGCTACTGCTTCTGAGAACTGTCACATTTGAGACACGTTACATGACATACGTGGAAAGATTTTCCCTAAAAAAAAATCGCCGTCTGATACTAAACATATTTTAAATGGTAGTACTTCATCGTCAAATATTGAAAAAATTACCTTTGTTATATATATATATATATATATATATATATATATATATACTGTAAAAGATAAACTCTTGATGATAGTTATACGTTATACATCCTAAGCCAGTCTTCGAAATTAGTTAAATTATGAATCACGAATCACTAATTATTTCACCGAGGAAACTATTTGTAGCAGTCATTGTCAACTTCATGCATTCCATTTAACTATGTGCTATGGTTTAACAAAGTCAAAATTTAAAAATAAATTATAATAATTTGTTACGACCAAGACAACTGTGTAAACCACGAAGTCGTTCTTCTGTTTCATTCAGAAATGCAGAGGCAGAGTGGAGACGGAGCCGCGCAGTAGCGAATTATTGTAAACAATGTCCGAGTGCCTACAAACACGTCAAGTAGGTAGGGGAGAGTTGGGTAAAACAGGGTAGTTGGGTAGAACGGGGTACCACTGTTATTTTCCGTACACGTGCTGTTATCTGTGTGTACGTTTGGTAAGTTACTTCTCTAGACGTCGTCACTTCAGTGAGGTAGTATGAAGTGTCGCACAGTATTCTTTCGTGCGTAATAATGGAATTTACAAATTTATGATGTTTCACTAAAATGTTTAGCGTGTATTGGCTATACAATATTTAATCAGTGGTTGCAGATATATTTTATGGTAAGATGTATTCAAGTAAAGTATTATATTTGCTATGTTGTGCCATAGTAACCGATGTAATTGACGGGTGTTAAGATTTTCTGTTGTCATTTTTTCTTGAGAACCTGCATGTAGGGTAAAACAGGGTACACAGGTAATGGGTAAAACGGGGTAGTACCCCGTTCTGCCCAACCAGTTTCCTGTTTTAACCATCTTTTCGATCAATTGTGCAAATAACTTTTAAAATTAAAAACAGTTTTGTTATGCATACTAAATGTTATACAGAGTTAACTACAGTACATTTATACAGTCACCCAAAAGTCTTGTATCGGGTGAGAGAAAAATTGGAAACGTAAAAATGTTGTAGGCCCATGTAATTAAATTGTAATTTGACTTTATAATTTTTTCTATTTTTATAAATAAAGTGATTTATGCTATTTATTAAATAGTAATGCAATGCAACGCTTGAAAGAGTATGTATATATAAATATATATATATTTTTTTGATAAACACAAGAACAAACTAGCTGAGAGACATTATTAACTTAATAAAATTACTTATGAAGTTCATGAGTTTTCATTGTAATAGATTAAACATTTTCTTTTCTATTTTAACAGGTATAACGATGGGTAGAAATTATACCAGAAAGACTAAGAGGCAGTCCTGGCCAGAGGATAGTATGGAAATAGCTGTCAGTGAAGTCATAGGCGGTATGATGGGATATACGAAGGCTGCAAAGACATATTGTGTTCCACAAAGTACACTGGAAACAAGAGTTAAAAAGGCCCGAATTTCAGGCTCTTTAACCAATGCGGGGAAAAAAGGTGTGTTAAAATTTGGTACAAATTCAATTATAAAATACATATAATTGCAGCTTTATGAATGTTTTTTTAAATACCTTCTTGCATAACATCATTGTTTTACTAACAAGGGTAGTAGGTATTGATGACTAGGGCGCCGGTGCTGTAGATTTATACATTCAAAACTTTTATTAGGGTTCTCTGAGAGCATGGGAAGAAAACTAGGGGCTAACGCATTCAACATTTTTGACAAAGCATAAACATTTATAAAAATTGCAGTTACTTAATATTTTGAGGAATGTTTCTTACGGTTATGGGACGTATTTGTTTGCAGGAATGGGAGAGTTGCCTGTGTTCACATCAGCTCAAGAGAAAGAACTTGTCGATCATATTGTGGAAATGGAAAACCGATTGTTTGGTATTACTATGAATGAACTGTGTGCTCTTGCTTTCGAGCTAGCGGATAAGAACAATATTACCAATAACTTTAACAAAGACTCAAAAATGGCTGGGAAGGATTGGCTTTATGCCTTTCTGCAAAGGCATCCAGACATTAAACTGAGAAAACCCGAAGCAACATCATTAGGGCGAGCAATAGGATTTAATCAGGCATTTAATCAGGCATCTCGTTTAGGCCTATCTGATAAAAACAATCGAAATGCTTCATCAAACAGTAGCTTCACAATTCCATCGACTACAGTTATGCCGATTCCCCATGCCAAAATAAATCCTGCAGAAGGAAGAGGACGACGACGTGGCAAGGCAGCTGTGCTGACCGACTCGCCATATAAGAACGAACTAATTATTATTCAGTCAGCTTCACCAAAATCTTTAAAAAAGGAAAAATGATGGTGTGTCTAAATCTCAAAACAGTTCTAAAAAACATAATAATAAAGAAGACAGCAACAAATCCATACCAACAGTAACTTTGCGTGTGTCTGATGATGATGACGTTCCTTGCATGTATTGCGCTGAACAGTTCTCCACTTCAAAATCAGCCAAAATTTGGGGGCAATGCTTAAAGTGTCTTTCTTGGAGCCATGAAGGATGTGTTGGTGTAGACACAGATGACTGTAGGCCATTTGAATGTGATTTCTGCCAGTTTGGAATATAGACTCTGGCCTTATTTTGTGTTCTGATGGGCCTACTATGCCATATTAGGCTAATTAAACAATCATATGTTTTGTCAGATATTTGGGTTAACCGCATATGCAAGGTTGTATTATACATAATTAGATTATGCTATTAGACTTACACTTCCTCAAAATTAACAGTGTTGTGTTATTGTTGTTCAAACAATGTTTGTGATTTTCCGCAAACCAATGTTTTTGTGAAGTTTTACTGAAAATACATAGGAACATGTAAGGTGAAGGCTTATAATTGAATATTTTTTTAATTATCATATTTTTACTGACAATTGTATTTATTTGTCATACTACATGTTGTTCAGAATTTTTTATAATGCACATATTTAATAATTTAAAAATCTGCTTTCTGTACCCCGTTTTACCCAACCAGTTGGGTAAAACAGGGTAGTGTGCATACATTCAAATAATGAAAAATCTTTGCAATAATAATATTTCAGAAGACACGGTACTAGTTGCAGAATTAAACTCACATTCTAATCTACGCATGCTGATGGTTTCAGACAGATACAGCAATATTAAAACAATAAATTAAAGCGATTTATACTAAGTACCCCGTTATACCCTACTCTCCCCTATATCACGGAGTCAGGAATGTCAGGAGACGGCATGCTGTGACGTAGTTGAAGTCGTATTTTTTTACCTCGCCGTCGCCATATTGTCACGCCCAAAACATTGCGTAAATGGTGCTTGACCACGTCCGATAATGGTTAGTAAGTATGAATTTGAATCTCAGTCGTCAAACACAGTCACGTCCAGAAATAAAGCCATTCAAAACATACGCCATTGCAGTTTGCACTGTTTGTCATGAGAAAAATTTATGAACGCAAAATAAGAAATAAAAAAATTAAAAAACACAAACCCAAAGAAAACAAGCCTAAATCAGCTGATGTCAAGCAGATAAACCCAACGATGAACCGAAACAGGTATTATGGACCACACAACGATGACAACACCGATAAAACACACGAACTTTTCCCTTGACGAACAGTGCAAAACTGCAATGGCGAATATACAATAAATTGTATTAAATCAATACTCCCCACTGCATATGAATCATTTAAATAACGCAAACACTACACTTCTGCCAATTTTTCGAGCGTCTAACCAACATGACGCAGACCATGAGCGGAAAATTAAACGGGTTCACCCAGTCACCATGCAAATATGCAGGCGTAGCCACCCCCTGCAGTATACATACCATAAAACATATCTCCGTGTAAATATAACCATAACTACACAACTTAATGTGTACATTTTAACTGTCTAAAAGCTCATTTTTAATTCATAAAATTTGCCTACAAACACCAATCATAAAAAAATTTAAAAGTTTTTTGAGAAATAACCTAATTTCTAATATTTCAGCTCGGATTTTACCATTTCCAAAACGTGGTACGCATGCCATATTAAAGCCATCTTAAACAGCATGCCGAAACGTTGGGAACGCCATCTTTTTCACAAACATCGCCTCAAAACCAAGGAAGCCAATATGTGACTCTAGCCACGATATTCTACGATCTATATTTAAATTGAGAAATATTCTACTGCACGTTCACGTGTTTTTAAATAAGGGTATGTTGTGCATTAGTACGGAAGTAATTTGTGCAAAATTACGGCAGTTTTCGTATCCATGAAAAGTTATATATAGAAATTTGGTCATGAAAAAAAAAAATAAACTCGTGATAAATGGATTTTACTGACAGTTTTAGTTTACTTCATATCCACTTTACTAAATACTAGACATTCAGTTCCAAGCACTGTTATAACGGCTACACCAGTTTCTTTAACCCTCTCTGCATAAATTTTCGCCGCCTGGGAAATAAACCAGTTTACAACGGCAATCTTGAGTTCTTTGTTCTGATCGTCAATCACCAATCACTTCGCAGTTGACTTGTTCAAGTATTTCGTCGGTCTGGACACTGGGACCGCGGCAAAGCTCTTCATCTGCGCTTCAGAACTTGACGCAGAAGAAGTCAGCAGTCGACCTTGGCTTATTCGCAAACTTTATGGCCTTCGATTTAGTGCTTGGATTCAGTGTTAACGACTGCTCTGCGTCGTGTCTCAGCAATCAAACGGAAAGATACCCTCGACTGCAGGGGGAACACCACATAACTTAGAAAGTCACAACTTAGAACTGTCATAACTTAGAAAACTTGGAAAAATCCACGTAACTTAGAAACACACAACTCAGAAAAATCATAACTTAGAAACACGAAACTTAGAAACACACAACGCAGAACCACACAACTTAGAATTGTCATAACTTAGAAACACGCAACGCAGAACCACACAACTTAGAAACTTCATAACGTAGAAAGTCACAACTTAGAACTATCACAACCTAGAAACACACAACTTAGAACTGTCATAACTTAGAAACACGCAACGCAGAACCACACAACTTAGAAACGTCATAACGTATAAAGTCATAACTTAGAACTGTCATAACTTAGAAAATTCTAAGTTATGTTTCTAAGTTGTGTGTTTCTAAGTTATGACAGCACCCCGACTGCAGGTCAAGAGTTGTAGTTTCGAGCAACAGAGAGATTAACGTATTGTATCTTGATTATGAATAAAAATTATGTTTACCAATGGGAATTGGTGTGTATTGCTGGTGCCGAGTCCTTGTGTACTTTCGCAAACCTTTCTGCGAGGAAAATAATAAAAACTGAGTAAACTTGAAAAGAAAAAGAACCACGTGAGCGAGTCTTTCAGTACTCCCCAGTGATGTGTAAACATCAAACCTCGGTAACAAGCAAATACATGTGTTTTCATGTTGCAAATACACTCATAACACGAAACTCAAACACGAAATTTAACGTAGAATTCTTTAAAATGATGCCAAGCATGATCAATATATAGCCTACGCAAATTGTGTTTTCAACTACATTTCTTGACGCGAATCACACTTAGTTTCCGCACCCGCCGCTAGAAATCGTTGCCAGAGCAGCTACGTCGACTATCGAATCATTCGATTTGCAGAGCGAAATATTAAACTATGTATTGAAACGGCTCCGATAAACGTGAAAAAGACTTGAAAAAATACTAATCCCCGGCTTTGGACCGGATTTTCGACAGTAAATTTTATTTAAAATACGGGTTTTCTTGTTAAAATCCTTTTAACCGTTGATATTTTAATGTTTCCCTTTGATTTTGTTAACTTTAGTTCGCGCCATCCGTCACAGATTGCAGAACCGTGGTTACTCGTTTCCGTTCCATGCGACTTCCATTCCATTCACTAAACTACTCCTACCAAGTGTCGTATAACGAGAGTTAACATAAGTAGATGTACTGTTAGATATAAATATAAATAATGCAATTGCAAGGAATCATGAAACTAAAAACTGGGTAACAACTGTCCTGAAGGCGCACCTAGGCAGAGACTGCCATATACGCCATTTTTAATTATTTTTCCTGACCTAAATAAAACTAATTGTATTTGTTTGAGAGGGGTCTGGGTTAGGGGACATATAGGCAGTGGCGGTCCTGTGAGAGGGATGATAGGGACGATTCACCCCATCCCCTCAACCATTTCACAACAACCTTAAATTTAAAATACAAGTTAAATTAAATATAATCTTCTCCAGGCCGCAAATGTCCTTCGAAGTCAGTTAAATTTGAGGTCTTAAAGGAAGATGTGATATTGATAAACAATTTGAACTTAATTGCAGATAATTTTTGTTAATTTTCTCTGTTGTGAGTAGACTTTTTTTTTTAAATTAGTACTCTAAATTCCAGATAAAATCAAGTTTTTAGGTTATGGTTTACAGGGGCGCAACAACTAAATTTCCAAAAAGGGGGGGGGGGGGGGGGAAATATACCTTTTTATAAAGAATCATCGAGCCCCCCTATACCCTTGCCCCCCCCCCACCCCTGTTGTTGCGCCCCTGATTGGTTTTCCAAGACGTCAGAAATGCGTTAAAATAGTATTTTTTTAAAGGATCTGATTTTATTCTTCTTCAAAATTTCAGACTCGGCTATTTAACCGAGGGTTATTTCATACTGCCCAACATCCTCCAGTGGATGGACAGTGCTGTTCGGGATCCACCTGAAGCGGACGGCCAGGCGGGCGCGGGCGGATGATAAAAAGGGGGGGGGGGGGGTAGAGACCGACCGGCTTCTTGCCAAGGCCGCTGCAGCTCCGGAGCGGAGCTCTGGGTAGACTATCTCGTCGCCGCGGACTCCCGCGCGGTGGCAAGGGGAGGAGGAGGGGGTGACTGGGTGGGCGGGCAGGCCTTCGCTGTCCCTCCCCTCCCTTCTCGCCATACTCGTCACTTCCGCCCACCTCCGCGGCCCGCCACCTTTGCCTGACGCGCGCCCACGCCCGCGTCCCAGCGGGTTGCAGGCTCGGACTTGTCGCTCGCCCAGGGCCGCGAGACTGCACCGCCGTCAGTCGCGTCTCGGTGCTCGAGTTCGAGTCCTGACTGAAACCCCACCCGAACCACCCGACTCACACACACCTCATGGTCACCCAACATCACCATTAGCTAGAGGTGGGTTGCAGAGTATCAATCGGCTACTTTTTAACTGGTACACGCCTGTATCAAGTACTGAAAACGAGTAGACTCTTCAAGTATCAAGTACTTTAGTATCAGTTCAGAATTCACCTGGAACAACACCACGGCCAATGTGCGCACAACCCGATCGCAGATGACGGTCACTTGGGCGGAGCTTGTGAAAGGGGAGGGAGCGGCACGACGAATAAGGGATAAAGAAGGGAAAGAATGTAGGGGAGGGGGAAGCCTAAGATGTACATCAAGTTCTGTCCCTGCCCGAACACGCCCGAATATTCACATTCGACAAACCTTGGGTTTATTTATATATATATTTATATTTCTCTGTTTATTTTAATGTAGCTATACTAACCTAACTAACCGTCCATAGTGTTCTAAAGTGTTTTAATGTACCTCACCTTACCGACCACTTTTAATATTTGAATTCATTTTTCCTGTGCAAAAATAAAACAAATCCCGAGGTTGGCCGAAGGTGAATATTCGGGCGTGTTCGGGCAGGGACAGAGCTTGATGTAAATCTTAGGCTTCTCATCAAAGTACGCTCAGTGCGCAGTGCGTGCTCCTTGCAAAGATTGAAGACTCCGATCACGAAAGGCGTGGAAAGAGAACACCGATACCTTTTTTCGACTACGAAGAATGTAGAAGAAAGTGGAAAGAGAAAACTGATACCTTTTTACGCTGGTGATGAGGGCACGGAGGATGTGTAACCCGTAACGAGAATGCTAATACCTTGTTGCTTCCTGGGACGCTGGGCCCACTACTGCTGTAGCTGTTACAGAAGTATCAGCTACTTGTCACCAGTTCATTATTGTATCAGTAACTGGTTGGAACAGATACCGAAAATTGCTGTAACAACCCACCTCTAACCATTACCATTGAATATATATATATATATATATATATATATATATTCAATGCCATTACTCAACCAGAGGCAGCGGGCGGCAATCCGCGGCCTGCTGGAACTCCTCGCGGGTCCGCGGTTCGATGCCCGGATCTGGCACTCGGACCTCGAGGCCCGCGATGGTTGTGACGGCAGCACAGTTGTTGTTCACCCTGCAGCGGTATTGCATGACTGCCGTGCATTCCTGTCTCGAAACAACGTCCAGAAAATTATCTTTCATGAAATATCTTTTTTTTTTCTCACCTTCAACGGAAAACATTTCCAATTAATAAAGAAAACTCTGCGCTTTGAAGAAAAAAAAATTGATGTAGTAAGTATAGTTTAAATTCCGAAAACTTCCAAGCATTTATTTTGGCATCTTACATGAAGATTTCTGCTTGAATCATTTAATATAAAAATAAAAAGTTATTTCATGAAATAATCGCAGTAAAAAGTTCCTATTTTTATACTACTTAAAACATATTTAAATACTTATTAATGCGAAAGTGTGTTTTTTTTTTTTTTCATTCTTTCACGCAGCAACGGTGCAACGGATTGACGTGATTTTTTGCATATAGATAGTTTATGGGCCGGAGAGTGACATAGACTACGTGTAATTATGAAATATCCCCTAGGGAATAAAAAAAGGGGTGAATTCAGTTTTATAATAGGAAGTCACTAGATTTAGGCCATGGAATTTGGGTCATTTCTCTATGTCCGCCACACGGTCACATAGTAAGGTCCGGCAAATTCCTATCCTTCTCCTTGGCGAAACCCATCCGCTTGGTGAAGCTCGCGGCTGCTAGCGAACTGAATAACAGTTCAGTTTAGAACTTCGTCAATAGATGGCGCTGCCTTTGAATTTGTAACGTGCTATCGTTTGGCGCGTCCGTCACGTCTTGCCTAGGGGGGCGCGCAGTGGTAATGCGCTGAGCTATTTATCTCGGAGGACGTGGGCTTCGCATACCGGTCCAGTCACTGCGCATCCGATTCTTCTCCGAGTGTGCCTCCATGGTCACCAGTCACGTGTGTCACTCAAGGGCCCCGCCTATCCGGGCGCACACGGGAAGCCTTCTTTTCACAGACGAGAGAGCCAAAACCCGAAGTTCCCCGAAGTTCATGCTTTTTTTCCGTATCTTTAATGTAGCTATCCCAACCAAATCAACCGTCCACAATGTTTTATAGTATTTATAATGTAGCTAACCTAACCTAATTGACCATTAGTATCATTTTATCAACACCGCCATATTTATTTACAATGAACCAAAAAAAACAACCGAAGATGCACGATCGGGCGTTTGGCTCTCTCGTCTGTGAAAATAAGGCTTCACGGGCGCGCGCGCACACGGCGTGCCCAGTTACAGGAGAAACAACGTGATTAAAAAATTGCTCGAGATATCTCAATGGTGTCTGTGTACGAAACAAAATCATTTAAGAATGCAATTAGGGTGGATGAGTCATTCTGTTTCAATATTGGTTTTTAAACTGTGTTTTCAGGAGATTGAAAAGTGCTAAAACGCTTGTTTTCAGAATATATCTTAATATATATAAATCCAGTGTCCTGATGTTTGTTTCCAGTGGACTTTTCACCAAGTCAACCGATTTCGATGAAAATTGGCATTTATGTGTAATTTTTTCCAACTTGAGAGATATGATAGTTTTTATTTCGATTAATGGTCAATAATTTATAATTAATAATAAACTGATTATCAATGTTGATTGGTGTTTAAGCCCGGGAAACAGTGGGTACTTCGTCTCCATGACAACGTTGCGTGCTCGAGAGTCGGGAAACCATCGGTGCGATTCGTTTTCTCTTCGGTACATTACAAAGTATTGTATTAAGTTTTTGTCAAAATTAATTAATTTTCATTTTATTTCATTTATTATAACTGTAAATAAGAGATTTGGTCTCATTTCTCCCCCCCCCCCCCCAATTAATACAACCGTGCGAAGCCGGGTCGGGCAGCTAGTATATATATATATATATATATATATATATATATATATATATATATATATATATATATATATATATAGGAATGAAAAACCCGGTACAGGTCAAGGGCCTTGAATTACACCTTTATATTCATTTATCCGCCGTGCAATGGTATGTATTCATAGTTGTCTTAAGCAAGATGAGATGACTGAGCGCCAGTTAAGAACCTTGCGCTTAGAGGTGATACCGCGCTAGAAACACCAGCGAGCGTCACCCCTATCATCCCGGCTCAATAACACAAGTACACCCCTGACTGGGCGGTAGCGGCGACATGCAAAGCACGGGTGGTCATACTCTGTAATAAACAATTTGAAAGAAAAAAAAATTGCATCCTATAGGAGCGCAACGATTAATAACAGCACGCTACAAACCTACCTACACTAAAATAATGCGTTAATACTCACTAAACGAAAAACATCCAAATTACAGTTTATAAACAAGAAAGACCACTTAAGTGTGAGTCACGTTTAAGACTTGGGACACGAGCACCAGCAATTAACCGGTTTGGCATACAATTTGTAGGTACTGATTTTGACAAACTGCTTCATTTGCACGAAACCAAATTGGATTGATTAAAGCTTAAATGTAATCCTGTTGGTACCATGTTTTAATTTCTTGTCTGGCGAATTTATTCATGACGTTTAAGATTGTAAGATTTATCTCTCGTTGAAGACCGTCTTGTAGCTTGTCTCGAATTGGACTGTCCCCAAAAGTAGAAACAATGGACTACGTATCATTCTGCTACGGTGGTTGCCATTAGTGTTCGTTAAACAACTTCGTGTGATTTGTTTCGTCAGGGCTCTTAAACAAATATATTTTGCCTTGCAAATGATAGTAGGGGAATGGATAGCTTAACACTGGTGCTAGGTACTTTGAGAACTAATTTGAGACACGTTACATGACACAGAATTTAATTAACTGTTCTGATGACCAGTAGCGGCCATAGACTTTGCGGGGTTCCTGGGCTATTAACCTTTTTTTTGGAGGCCCTCTCCCGGAAAATTGATAAAACTTACTCTTTCAAACATTTTTAACCCACCCTGGAACTTAATTTTCGTCGAAGGCTTTGTTAATTTATATTAAGATATTTTGATAAATTTTTTGTCTGATAAATTATCCTCGGGTCAGTTTTATAAATGCTTAAGAAAATATTTACGGTATAATCACATTACAGCATTTTTGAAAGTTTTTTTTCTAATACGAAATCATGAATTTAAATCGGTATTGACCAGTACATTAAGTTACAAGATAATAAAAATTAAATAATCCTTTCCCCACGATTGTCCGTATTTTAAACAAGCACTAGACAAACAAAAATAAATAATTAAAAGCACCGGCGCGGGCCCCGGGTGACTTCCCGGCTTTCCCTGCCCTGGAATGCTACTTCAGTATTATTGCAAAAGCTAGAGTTAAACACTAATTTCCAGCAATTCCAAAACAATTGTGAAAGTTTACATAATAATGTTTTTTTCCTCTATGAATTATGAAACTCTGTGTGATGTTTTTTTTTTTAAGGTTTTGTTTTGTTTTTTTAATTAATTGAATACACGTTTTCAATCTATGATTTTAAGGAAGTGATACAAAATAATTTGTAACTATGTGTTTACTTAAAGAACAAAATTTAAAGCAAAGTCAATATTTTGATTATCTTATTATTTTGTTGTTGTGAGAACTGAAGTTTGGTCGTCGAGGTGAATAATAAACAAGAAAACATTCTAGAAAAAGAACAACAATCTGTATTGAACCATCCTAAAAGCAAGAAGCTTTTCTACTATTGTGAATAGTTTAGTATAAAGTTATTAAAGGATGTGTTATCAAGGGCGGATCCAGAGTAGTGTTCAGGGGGGGGGGGGGGGCAAGTAATTTTTTCTATGACATTTTTAGTACATTTATAATTTAAATACAGACCAGTTAGTTTAATTAGCTTATTGTTGTATTTGACAGTGGAATATAAATAATTATTTTGTAGTTCTTATTTCACTTTCTTTTTGTAGTTCTTTTACACCATGAAACAATTAGGTAGGTACATATACATATATATATATATATATATATATATATATATATACATATATATATATATATATATATATATATATATATATATATATATATATATATATATACTACAATTTTTACAAACAAAGAAGAATTTTTGACAGTTATTTACATTTTGATGACAAGTAGTCAAAGTTAAATGCATAATTTAAATATTTCACTTGAAATGTACAATTTTTCCACTTAGATTTTATAGCAAAAAGACATAATTTTATTTACAATCTCAGTAATAAGGTAACATTTAATGGTTAATTTCTACTCAATGATAGAGTTTTATGCTAAAAAAAAGTAACTTTAACTTCAAAAACATGTTTTCTTTAATAGTTATACTCATGCTACTTGCATGTAAACTATATCAAAAAAGGAATTCTTCGGTTTCCTGTTTTCGCAAATCTGTCAATAACACTGTCTACATTCACTGGAATGTCTCGATGCACATGTAAAAGAGCAAGGCCTGTGAGCCGATCTTCTGACATTCGTGACCGCAGCCAAGTTTTCAGTCTTCGAAGGGCTGAAAAACTCCTCTCAGAACTGGCGTTGCTGATTGGAAGAGTAGCAAGGATATGAAGCAGCTTATGAATCAAGGGATATACATCCTTGTCACAGGCATTCAAAGCTTTCATCACACTCTGTGGAACCTCAGTTGATTCAGAAACCACACTCCATTTCCTTTTCCACAGAAAAAATTCGCCCTTAAGAAGGATAGGTGCAGCGTCCTTATCTACCTCCATAAAAGGTAGAAAAAGCTTAGTAATGGCATGAATATTTCCGTCGTGGAATTCGGTCTTTACTTGACTGTTAATTGCACTTGGTGTCAGGAAAGATAAATGAAAAACATCAAGGGTGGCAGGTGGAAACCTTCCTTGAAGATCATTTAGAATATAGTCCAATAATGGCCTGAAATAACTTTCTTTGCTTGTATCTCCTGTCTGATAATTTGAACGATTTTTCTGGCGACCACAAAAACGGGGAAGAACTATTTCGGTGCCGAGATCATTTACAAGGGCCTCAATTCTAGACCACACTTGATGGAAATGATGCTCTGCTTCTTCTCTACGAGATGACAAAATACTAATTGTGTTTGAAATTGCTTCTGACGCACCAACCAGATCGAATGACGGTTTTTGCAGCAGCCTGCTGAGTGGAAGTGTAATGGATAATATGTCGCTCAGAGAAGACATAGATACTATGAACTGGCTGTCACAAAGTGCTGTTGAAAGTGCATATGCTTTTCCAGCAGTAGCAGGGTCACGCCATTCGCAAATGGTGTCCAACGCAGATATTATTTTAGGCAGATCAACAGAGAACTGCACTACCCCGTCATGACGTTCCACCCATCTTGTTTCACAAAGACCGGATAACTGACCCCCTAACTTCCGTAGAATGACAATGTTTCTTTTCCCAGAAGAAGAAAAAAACGAAATTGTTTCTTTCATAGTTCCAATCGAATTTCTTATGGCAGGCACCTCACTGCATTTTGAAATAGAGTTGTTGAGAGCATGATTAAAGCATGGGGTTCTTAAAGCATTTTTAGCTTCTTTCTGTATTTCAGCGACTGCCCCTCTTGTTTCTGATAGCATTACTGAGCATCCATCTGTGCCAATACCAACACACTGTTGTAGAGAAAGACCCATACCTTTCAACAGCCGCACAACTATACCTCCCAAATCTTTTCCTGTGAGTGAAAGCTCTTTATTGCCAGTCATATGTGTTTTTATTTGTGTGATTTGATGTGATTTATCCTCCACTGTTTTTCTTTCGCTGCATAAGTCTCCACTATCTTTAACTTGAACTCTTTCAAGATCTTGGAAAGCATCTACAAAACCAATAAAGTCTTCTCTTAACTCACCCTTGTGTACATACCGCAAAACCAGACTAAGCTGAGATTTGTGTGATAAGTCTGTAGTTTCGTCAAATATAATAGAATAAATTCCTGCCTGCAATACATTTTTCAGAATTTGGCTTGAAATCTCTTTACCACAACAGTCAATTAGATTGTTTTGAGTGGTTTTGCTAATGTATGTAGCTCTGGAGGAAGTATGTTTGAAATGATGTTCAAGCATTGTATCTCCTGCAGCTACTCGAAAACGCAAGAGCTCCCTGAAATTACCTTCATTGCAAATGCTTTCATTTGTCTCTGACTCTGACATCATGAGCTGACCATCATCTCGATGTCCACGAAATGGAATATTTTGTCGTCCCAAAAAAAATAGTGGACTCCACAATGGGCTTCAGTCTCAGCCTGTTATCCTGAATTTCTTGTAGGTGCTGCTTGTTCACTTTATTGAGAATATTGTCTTCAGGCGAATGGTAGTTTTTGAGAAAATATTTACCTGCTTGCACAGCTTCCTTGTGGTATCTAGTATTATTGTGTTCCTCTAAATCACCTTTTTGCCCTAGCAACTTAGAAAATGTTGTTAGAGGTTTCGTAACAAGTTTTTGCAGTTTTACTGTTTTTTGGCCTCCTGCAACATTCCCTACAGTAAACCATGGACAGTACTTGCAATAAAGTCCCTGTTTAGATGGGGAGAAAACTAGCCAGTTATATTTACTGAGGTGGTTGTGGCCCAGAAATCTTCTCACTTCTTTCCCATTCTTGTTGTGTGTCGAATGTGGAAATTTGTAATTTGGAGGAGCTTGCCAAGGATTGGCTAATAACTCCCTCTTTTGAATGTCATCTATAGTCTGCCCAATGAAAATTCCAATGTCATTGACAGCTGTTTCTGATAAAAATGTATCAGCTTTGGTATTTTCATTAGAGGTTGAAGATCCAAGATCTTGTACTGAAGAACTTTCAGAATTCACTAAGGTAGGGTCTGCTATTGAAAGTTTACAGGTATCTGTGAAATCGCCCGTCACTAATGGTGTCAGTTCCATCGAAAGTAGTGGAAGATTGTTTGAAATAATGCTAGAAGAAGTAGGGTCATCCTTTAAACAATTCACTCCTAATGGCACTGATAAATCCACTTCAGAATATGATGATGGCTTAAGAGGTGGTGCCGCCAAAGAAGTTTGCACTAATGAATCCGCAACAGAAGACTTAGGAAGTGTTGGCAAGAAAAATGAATTAATTGTTTTCCTCCGTTTCTTCGCCGATCCTTGTCTTTCCTCGAATGCCTGTAAAACCAAGCAAAGAAGTAAAATAAAGTCTTAAATTGGGTGAAATGAAATGGTTCCTTAGTATTAGTTAGACTTGTGTAAGCTAGTCACATCCAAATTAATTTAATATTAACTTTTATCATTACGACAAAGGCTTTATCCACAATAATGCTATAAGCTTAATGAGACTGGGCAATCAGTTTTTGTAGCAACCTTGATTTAAGCTTGTCACAGTAATAGCAAGCTTGCAGCAATCGGTATGCGCGGAGATGTGCAAGCCTGAGTCAAGTATAGCCAGGCAGCTGCAAGCTTAATATGCTATCAGAGATTATTAAAAACGTTATTTCATAATATTACAGTGTAAACTAATATTAAACTTCAGCTGTAAATAAGCAAACTTTTTTTATTTGTATGAGCATTAGTGTTATTAGAGATGAATTAATTCAACACAGTTCAAGGAAATTGTGGATGGACTCAGCCATGACCTGTAGCAATAAAAGTTTTTAGCATTTGCCTGGAGTGATTTAGGCAAAACATAAAAAGTATTAAGATGCCCCTAACGGGGTACTGAACCCGGGTACTCCAAAATACAAGTTCAGAATCTTACTTCCCCTTATTTGTTGCCAGTATTACCAAAATTATATAGAAGTCTGAGATCTGAATTGGGTTTAATATCGTATAATCCTTATCTTTTTTTTTGTTGCATAATTGTACTATCCAGGTACAAATCCGTGATCGCAAGAAATTATATTCATCACAATTTTAGAAACTGGTGTAATAATTCCAAGTTTTGATACAAATATATAATTTTAATGTAGAATATTCTATTAAGAAGCTAAATTATAAAGTGTCATTTCCTGATTCATTCTAGAACTATGCACGGGAACAACAGTTTAAAAAAGTAAATTATACAGTTTTTAGTTTGAACACAATTATCGTGGTCAGGGCGGTCAGGCTGTGTTTAAATTCTTACATTTAATTTTCCCAGCAGTCATAAGATTCTATTTCGCATAAAAATATGAGTATATATTTTAATGTATTATATGATCTAGGTACGTAACAAATTTTACCAAAACTGACGAATTCGCATAACAAAGAAAATTATTTTTGTTGTAATTAACTACAATTTAGTGTGTTGGTAATAAACAGCACTGAAATTAATATGTGTATATAGGTACCACGTCTCTAGAGGTGCATCAAAATAGTTCCCAAGTATTGCCCCTTCTCGTGCGTATTTTTCGAAAATAAAAATTTGAACATGGCATATAGGATGATACTGTAATTATTTTTAGGTGAATTACGGACGTTCTTTATAATGTTAGCTGATTTTTATTGAACCAATCCACTAAAAAGTGTGCTTCAATCGCAAACCATAGCCAATAAAATAAATCACTATCTTTATCCCTAACAAAAAAAAAATATAAAGTAGGCATTTGAAACACGAACACATTTGCATATTATATACATTTTTATATATTCTGTACTCACCATTGTTCGCCCTTTATAACAATGCACATCTGCAAACAATAACTACGAGAAATCCATTGGTTTACTTTCATTTTACGAATTATCAACAGCCCACAGCGCTCTCAAAATGTAAACACGATAGCCATAGTAGGTAGTACTATCATATGCCAGAGGAACGCTGGCATTGCTGTTTTTGAAAGGTGGTGCTTTCGTCCGCCGCTAGATGGCTATAGTACCATATTTTCTTCGACGGGCTTTACAGCGTGTTCATTTTGCAATACACTTACAACACTGACACTTTGGCTAACTAACTAATTACAATTAAGTTGTTACTAACACATTTGTTGTGCGTTATTTCTGATTCATAAATGTAATATTATTTAGAGCATGCAGTAAAACAATACTTTTGTAAGTTTGGAAAACTATGATTAGGAATTAAGAGAAAAAACAGAAAATTATTCAGAGTTCAGGGGGGGGCCATGCCGCCATGGCCCCCCCTCTGGATCCGCCACTGTGTGTTATTGATTCGTAAAATATTATTCCGGACTGAATTGAAGTGTCCACGCATAACAGTACAAATCTAATGTCAATTTAGAATAAACACGACATGCCAGTTAAACTTAGCTGCACAGTTCTGAAGAGGTGGCGAATTCAAGACGATGGGTTCACCAGTTCCGAGCGAGTTCAGGACCTAGAAGGAAGGAAGAAAGGAAGGGTGGAAGGAAGGGAGGAAGAAAGAAAGGAAGGGAGAAAGGAAGGATGAAAGGAAGGAGGAACGTCGGTTGGTGTGATCGTCCCAATAATCCACCCAACCCAGCTGAAGTCAACGTTGGACCACTGCATCGTCCAAACCTTGGATTCCAGGAACAATCAGATGACCCAGCTTGTGACGTGGATTACCGTCATGTGGAAAGCTGTTTAACACGCTGATGTAGGCAAGGAAATATCAAGTTAGTCTGATACTATAATGTAATACTAGAATGAGATACCATAATTTTCCTGAAATTCGCTGTCTATTTAACAGAGAGAATTTTGTATCACTGTCCGAAATTCAAATGAAAATTCACTCTAAAGACTTATATTCCAGCAATTGTAATTTTGTTAAAATATTGTTTGAACGCTGTTACTTTAATTCAAACCGTTGCATGTAAAGACATTCAACTAATTAACTTTGTGATCTTACAGTTTCTAACATATTTTATTTACTCACTTGTTAAGTTTGGTTTAATCATGAATTTGGGTTAATTTGATCACAGAGGTATAGCTCTTAAAGCACTGAGTTCAAGTCAGAGGAATGTCTTCGTCAACAATTTCGTAGGATGTTTCTAACACCCCCCTCGATTCGGTTTACCCAGTCTGGCCGGGCGCACGAGCTCACAAAGCGGAAGAGGGCACTAAGGTCGACACTGGCTCGCGCATAACATGCCTTTACACCTCTACGCGCCGGTCACCGGACTGGCGTGCGGTATTTGTGTCAGTAACGCGCATCTCATGTATTTCAAACGGTTATCCTATCATTGTTGTAAGGTGAAATATTAACAAGGTACTTGTCCTACTTAAAATACTGTGTACCAAACTGTTATGTTTAAATACGCCAGTGAAAACACCTGTTTTAGTTTCTTTCTTTTTTTTTGACGTGACGTCTAATAAATCGATGAACGCCGGCTGCACGCACGAAAAAGTGTCCCGTTACGCACATTGTCCCGTTACGCACATTGTCCCGTTTCGCTCATTTTATATTGCTCTTTGCTAACCTGAACCTCCTAGCATTGTGACCGAGTCCGTGGCGTGATTCTGTTTTCATGCATTTCAATGTAACATTTTCATTGCTCTTTGCTAACCCGTTCCTCCTAGCATTGCTGCAGAGTCCGTGGCGCAAATATATTATTTTTGACTGCATCTTGGTGTTGGGTGAGCCATTTTCCTTCACATCATCCTTGAAACACTCCCATTCGTTTCCTACTTATCCTATCATCGCCCTATCCTTAAAAGAATAACACAGATTGGAAGAAGTTAAATAGCAAACATGTATAAAAGTTATAGTTAAAATAATCTCTTCGTTAAAGTAATAAACACATTTGAATTAATGAGTGCAAATAAAAGTAAATGTATCAATTAAATTGTAGATTTCAATTCACTCCTTCTTTGTATCCATACAAAATAGTGATAATTCAATAAAAATTATTCAATTTTATTCATAAAAGTATGCAATCATTTCATCAATCTTTTGTTATGACGTCACGTTAAACTATCGTCCGTAAACCGACTTTACAGTCAACCAATTGTTTTTTTTTTTTTTTTTTTTTTTTTTGCTGTTTAAAAACGAAACCACAGAACAAAACTACCACAAAATAGCGCAATCAGTAGTTACCTGCAAAATTCACGTTATCTTCCGGCGCCATGTTAGAATCCACGATGTTGTACATTGCAGGGCAGTTTTCGCTTGCTGACTGACTGCTTCCACACTTGTACCTTCTGTCCTGGTTCCTCGTGACTACAGGTGACTTGCTTATTGCAAGTTTGTCAGTCTACATGCTTGCGAACGGCGTGGTAAGGGGAGATCACTCGGGTAGAGTACAAGGGATAGCAACTAGAGCAAGTGAGCAAGGTCGCGCTACTATCCTCTTGCGGTCAGTTCGGCAAGCACTACAGCTGCTAGCTGTCGGAAGATTCGAGTGGGACAGCACACGTGGACAGTAGCACGCAAACTCCACTCCCCCCACCCCTGCACGCTCACCAGCCCGGGTACTACAACGGTACATTGACGGTGTACATCACAGAAACAGGAACATGGAACAGGCAGCACATGAGGATATTGTTTTCACCCTTACATATATCCTCTTTTAATATTCCGGTACCTCTTGCAACGACGGTTAGTACATCTTTTTTGACGTGACAACGTCTAATAAATCGATGAACGCCGGCTGCACGCACGAAAAAGGATGACTCATTGTCCCGTTAAGCTTTGTCCCGTTACGCTCATTGTACGCTTGCGCCGCATCTATATCTCTTCTACTCGATTGGAACAACCATCGATTTGACTTTTTCGAGGCACATTAAACTTGATAACACTCCCGTTAGTTTCCTACTTTTCCTATCATCGTCATATCATTAACAGAATAACACAGATTGGAAGAAGTTAAATAGCAAACATGTATAAAAGTTATATTTAAAATAATATGTTCGTTAAAGTAATAAACATATTTGAATTAATGAGTGCAAATAAAAGTAAATTTATCAATTAAATTGTAGATTTAATTTCACTCCTCCTTGGTATCCATACAAAATAGTGATAATTCAATAAAAATGATTCCATTTTATTCCTAAAAGTATAAAATCATTTCATCATAGTTTTGTTATGACGTTGTCACGTTAAACTATCGTCCGTAAACCGACTTTACAGACAACCAATTTTTCCAAACACGGTTTCTTGGAACACACAAGTTATGATACATACATTTGACCTCCTTCCCCGCACGCGTTAGAAGCTTGTGTTAACACCGACGTAACTATAGAAAGTTAAGAAAGGCCTTTAAGACGAACGAACACTGGAAGAATTGAAATATATGCGTGATCACACGGCGGATGGATATTTCGCAGCCACTCGCTTCCTGTAGATAGGCTCAAAGGTGGCTCGAGCCCACGAGCGAGTTGGCGCAGTGGTAATGCGCTGAGCTCTTCATCTCGGAGGACGTGGAGCTTCGCATACCGGTCCAGTCTCTGTGCATCCGATTCTTCTCCGAGTGTGCCTGGTTGGTCGCCAGTGACGGTGTGTCACTCGTGGGCCCCGCCTATTCGGGCGCACACACAGCGTAGCCAGCTCCAGGAGAAACAACGCGATCAAAAAAACTACTCAAGATATCTGAATTGTTGTGTATGTATGAGAATGTGTATGAATTATTATAATAAAATGTATTACTATTTTTAAAATTGTTTGACTTGATTAATTTTTTTAAATTAAATATTTCTGTTATAAAATATTTTAAAACTGTTAAAACTATAGACAGCATTAGATAGATTAAAAAAAACCTGTCTTTAATATCTTATACTCAAGGTAGGACTAGTTCATGTTTATCTTATGTGCTCTTTTTTTGTTATTTGATATTTGATAGTGATATTTTTTATTCTGCTTGTGAGTACGTTTCATTTTTTTAGCTATAGTTTTTCTTAAGCTTATCTTGCATGTATTTACTTAGTAAAGGTGTATGTGGTTAAGTGTAAGAGAAAGCGGCACGAAGAATTTCGCCACTTAAAATAAGACAATAAAATAAATAAATAAGAACAATAAAAGAGTGCGTATAACTCAGTACACGTGATAGAAATGAAACTTCTTTGACAATTAAAACTTCCACTCGTAAGTACATAGTATGGGGTAAAACGGCAGAGAAACAGAGAGAGAGAGATAGATAGAGAGATAGAGATAGAGAGATAGATAGAGAGAGAGAGAGAGAGAGAGAGAGAGAGAGAGAGAGAGAGAGAGAGAGAGGGAAATACAATTTTATAAATAATGATGAACAATATTATTACTCTCTTCAAAATAAGCTCAAACCCCGTTGTGTTGCCCTCTGCCCAAATACTCCCTAAAGTCGGGGTGGCGTCAGGCGCAGGCGGGTCCCTATCCCTGCAGCATGGCGGGGTTCAACCTGAGCCGCACGCCGCCACGTGGAGCCCGCCCAAGAAAGCGAGGCCCGACATGTTGTAGGATTACAGAAAT
The DNA here is from genome assembly GCF_032445375.1 of Bacillus rossius redtenbacheri. NCBI lineage: Eukaryota > Metazoa > Arthropoda > Insecta > Phasmatodea > Bacillidae > Bacillus > Bacillus rossius. The sequence continues at coordinate 17,210,517 of NW_026962013.1, forward strand.
CTGCCCAAAAAAAAAAGCATTGGCTGAGATAGCAATTTTTTTTCAGCTTATACACTTTTTTATTAGTGCATTCGATGCTGCGTTTTGTGGAATGATTTGGCTTGGAACGGTTTACCGACAGCCAGATCAGAAATCGTCGGGTTAATGTTGCCGTGGTATTGTGATCCTACGCTGGTAAATATGACGTGCTGGAATGCTATACGACGGCTTGTTGGGTTTGTCGTGGCATTGTGACTCTAGCTTAAGGGGCCCGCCTCGTCAGGGGTGTATGTGTGTTAGTGAGGCGGGATGATAAGTGCGACGCTCGATGGTATTTCTAGCGCGGTATCGCCTCTAAGCGCAAGGCTCTGAATTGATGCGTAGTCTTCTCGTCGTCACAGGATAACTGTTCAATTTTAGCGGTGATCGCAACATTATAAATGGCCGATAAATGAAGATAAAGGTGTTATGCAAGGCCCTTAAGTGCTTTCAAGAATCTGTACTGATTGTTTTATGCCTAAAAATTACTCTGAAAACACGCGTTTTAGCCATTTTAACTCTTCTAGAAATGCAGTTTAAAAACATGTTCCAAAATTAAAAGTACTTTCCGGGCCTCAGCGAACTCTTTAAATGCTTTTCGTAAACATACCCCACTCGGATATCTCGAGTAGTTTTGGAATCGCGTTGTTTTTCCTGAAGCTCTGCGCACCGTCTGTGTGACCAGGTAGGCGGAGGAGGGAGCCCTTTAACGTTCTTAAAACATTATTTCACGAAAACGTTGCCTTGACACTTTATCTCCGATCGAGCCCAAAAAAATAAGGTTTCCAATTCAATAAGGAATGCAGGGATACGATGGAAGCCGCCACTTCTGTGCCCGTGTGTGCTGAGTGTAGCGCGCCGTCCTTGGCGGGAGATACTCGCGGAGCGCGGCGACAGGTTGCCTCACCGCGGGGCAGCGGGGCGGAGGCGGCGGGCAAGGCGCGGCCCTCGACCCACGCGGGGAGGCGCCCCGAACAGCTCTGCGCCGCTGCTCGCACGCGGTGCACGAGGTCGGTGCTCTCTCAGAAACTCGCCATCCAACCTCGGCAACTGACACATTCCTGTGTTTTCATGTCGCAAATACGAAACTCACAAACGCGAAATTTAACGTGGAATTCTTTAAAACAACGCCGGGCGTCATAAATACACGAAAAATTACGCTGTCAAGTACATTTGTCGACGTAGTTTCCGCACTCGCCAACTAGAATTCGTTGCCGGAGCAACTACGTCGACTAACGAATCATTTGATTTGCAGTCCGAATTTTTGAAATATACAACGAAACGGCTCCGATAGAAGCGAAAATAACGTGGTAAAATGACGTAGCTCCTGCTTTGGATTTTATTTTCGATAAGGAATTTGATTAAAATGCTACCCGTCTTGGTCAAATTAATAATATGAAGTTTCCCTTTGGCTCGCTACATACGCTACAGATGGCAGCACCGTGGTTACATATTTCGGTTCCATTCACGAAATTACTCCTACCGAGTGTCGTTAAACCGAGAGCTACGATGTTCGCACATCAAGAATAATGCTACGAACAATTTGGGTTCTGGATTTTGCCTCGGAAGAGTCGTCCTAACCGCACGGCGAAACACGCTCGGAGACCTAAAGCGCGCCAGACCTCAGCGGGGAGGCTTTCAAAGCCACGTCATGGGCACCGACCAACTTCTTGTATTCAGATCTGGTGTTCCGACATGCGGGGTGGATTTGACGGGAACTTAACGTTATGCGCCTTGTTTCCTCAAAGACCGTTCAGAGAGAGAGAAGCCTCTAAGATGTACATCAAGTTCTGTCCCTGCCCGAACACGCCCGAATATTCACCTTCGGACAACCTCGGGTTTTGTTTTACTTTTGCGCAGGAAAAATGAATTCAAATATTAAAAGTGGTCGGTTATGTTAGCTACGTTAAAACACTTTAAAACACTATGGACGGTTAGTTAGTTTAGTATAGCTACATTAAAATAAACAGAGAAATATAAATATACAATAAATAAACCCGAGGTTGACCGAAGGTGAATATTCGGGCGTGTTCGGGCGGGGACAGAACTTGATATACATCTTAAGGCTTCCCGTTCAGAGAACACCCACGCGGGCTCTCCCGACACCGCGGATTGACGGTCGCCGATGAGTCAACGGTCCGAAATGAGCACGCAACTACTAGACAGTCTTCCAAAAGTCCAAGTTTCCTTGGAACGCCTAAAAAAAAGCGCGCGAGGTTATTAACATCTCTCTCTCTCTCTCTCTCTCCATTACACGGCTGGATCGAGGGCAGGTGGCAGGCCACGAGGCCACGCGCAGTCTGGGCGCGTCCCCCAGGTCCCCCGCAGGCCCGCTCCACTCCAGGCCGATCCGTTCCCGAAACCTGTTTGGCGCCGGATCGTCCCGCCGGTTCCCGCGCGGCGTCTGCGCTCTGCGGCGCGTTCGCAAGTGGAACAGAAGTGTTCGTGAAAAAATAAAAAAATAAATAAATTGGTTGTCTGTGAAGTCGGTTTACGGACGATAGTTTAACGTGACGACGCCATAACAAAACATTGATGAAATGATTGCATAATTTCATGAATAAAATTGAATCATTTTTATTGAATTATCACTATTTGGTATGGATACAAAGGAGGAGTGAAATGAAATCTACAATTTAATTGATAAATTTACGTTTATTTGCGCTCATTAATTCAAATATGTTTGTTACGTTAACGAAGAGATTATTTTAACTATAACTTTCATACATGTTTGCTATTTAATATCTTCCAATCTGTGTTATTCTGTTAAGGATAGGACGATGATAGGAAAAGTAGGAAACGGATGGGAGTGTTTCAAGTTTAATGTGCCTCGAAAAAGTCAAATCGATGGTTGTTCCAATCGAGTGGAAGAGAGTTAGATGCGGCGCAAGCGTACGAGCGTAACGGGACAATGTGCGTTACGGGACACTTTTTCGTGCGTGCAGCCGGCGTTCATCGATTTATTAGACGTTGTCACGTCAACAACTGCATCACCATTAAATAATGCTCACAGCAATACTGAGTCCGGATTCTGTGGTGTCCCAGTACCTCCGGTAGTTCAAGTTATATGTAAACTGTTCCCTGAATAGCTCTCCAGTATTAACTGTGCGCATTGATAACCACAATGAAACAAGTATTGCATACTTAATTACCTTTTCAATTGTTTAAAAAAAATTATGCTCAAATGAAACATTAATTAAAATATAAAATTATGCGCCATTTTTCGTAAGAAACAAATAGTATTATCTTGAAAACCCTATTTCATATATGCAAAAATTACCATAGCCATGTATTGTACAAATTTACAGTATCTCGCTTGTAGTAGTATAAACTACTTCTTGACAACTGGTTGCCAAAGGAATCTTTTGTAAAAGTACAGAAAATCATTTTTTTCTGTGTGCACGATTGACGTCGGTACAGATATATATATATAATTTTATTGGAGGCCTCTCGTCTCGTCCACTGCGAGGTCATTACAGGCGGTGACACGCGAAGGCACATTCTAGTGAAATTGGCGACAGGAAATGACCCTGGCCTGTAAGTAAGGCATCATCCTAGAATTTGCCTGAGTGATTTCGGAGAATCATGGAAAGCAGAAATCAGAATGGCTGTTACCAGGATCTGAACTCGTATCCTCCAGAATGAGATTCTGGTGTTTAAGGGGCCCAGCTAGTCATCAGGGGTGTATTTTTGTTAGTGATGTGGGATAAGTGTGCTTCTAGCTCGGTATTGCCTCTTAAGAGCATTGGGCACTTTCGACTAATTTCTAAAATTATCTCGTAATGTTGAGACTGATTATAATTTTAAGAAAGTTCTCTCTAAGATATCTAACTAAATGTGTGGTGCAATAAAAATAGGTAATAAATGTTGATTATCTATAAAATCTGATTTTTATGCATTAAATTGTAACAAAGTGCCCATTCCTCCCCTACACATGTGCATGTTGTAATGTTCGTAATAGTGAAATCAGCCAGCATATACAATGGCAAGTAAAATAGGTATAAAACCGTGAACCGACACATACATTACCTTTCTACTAAGAGGCAGAGAGAGGATCCAAAAGACCAAAACATATTAATTTCAAATGTTTTTGTGCAATAATTTTTTTTTTCCCGTTTAATTTTTGAAAATATTACCTTCTTTAGGGCAAAGATCACGCATTAAGTAATTTTTCAACGAACCATAACATAACATCTATCGACAGTATTATCACAGTGGTAATCTTTCACAAAACAATGAATTCAAAACTTAACACCAATGACTTTACAAGGAAAACTATTTGTGGCAATGTAATACCTTTAGGGATTGCACTGAATTATATACTATGCTTTAATGAAGCCAAATTTTTAAAATTATACAATACAAAATTGTTATGATCCAAAAAACTATATAAACCAAGATGGCATCTTATGGTTCATATCACTCCCTATATTTATTCATTCAGTCCACAATTTCAACTTCAGGTCACTACGGTACCGGTACATATTTTATGGCTTAAATTTTTATGTAATTATATTTCCATTCAGTTATTCAGTATAGTAAATTCCAGCTAATCTGAACCCTGACCCACATTACAAGACAATTTGCTAAAAAAAGTCTGGCTTATACCGGTTTCAAAAGAATTTTAGTGTCCCATAAATAAAAAAAACACCAACAATTTTACAGTACCAAGTTTATTACATTATTAGGGTTGTGCTATAAGAAATATTGCTTTCTAAATAATATCAAATACCAGGGTACCTATAAATACCTAGTAAACCAATTTAAATTTTCCTTAATTTTTTTTACATCACACGTAAATACATAATGTATATAAAAAAATAAAACATGAGCAAATGTAATGCAAACTACATCTACGTAATGTGGCAACATGTCAATTTTATGTTAGAAAGCTAAAACCTTTTTTAAAAAGTACATTTCACATGATCAAATGGACAGTCTCTGCTACTTATATATAATATGTAGGGATGTGCGAGTATCCAATATTTTCGGGTACGGTTCGAATCCACAATTACTCGAACCCGGAATTGTTGTACGTACATGGATTCGAACAGTATTACGAATATTCACAAAAGCTATAAATTAATTTAATACGGCTCAAAAATACTAGCAGTGAAAAATAAAATTAGGCTACTATTATGTAAGTATTTATAATATGATGTATCAAAGTAAGATATGTAAATTAAATAATTAACACAGTGACATTAAAAGAATTTCGAGATTTTGAGAGCTTAAACTATAATTACGAATTTCGTCGTATAGCAAACTATAAACTAAAAACAATTACATAACTACAAGAAAAAAATGTCTTGGCTATTTATTGGAGAAAAAATGGTTTTGTTTGCTGAAATGTTTATAAAACTTGAGATTTCCCTGTGGCGTGCAGTTTATTACGATTGAGTTGGAGAATCGAATATGTTTTGGTTTTCATATTTTAAAGTGTTTATTATTAAGTTTACATAATTATAAACATTTCAATCTCAGTGTAGTAAATAATTGCCAGTAGTTACAGTTAGAAAAGAGAGAACACACATTATTTCTAAATTAATCAGTTATTTTTAATTATTTTGTGCTTAATATTCGGAATCTGATTTATATCTCCAATACTGCCAGGGATTCGAATCGGATTTGAACCGAACTGAAAATCAAGGATTCGCACATCCCTAATAATATGTGGAACTATCAACTGAAGTGAACACCGATAGTATGCGAAAAATAACAGTTTTTAAATATTTGACCATATGCATGTATGTATGTATCTTTCAATACAAACAATTCAGTTCATCTGCCCTCCAACATTTTGTTGTGTTCTAACACTATGATATTCAAGTAATACTCATATATAGTAAAAATTACTCTGCCAAATTAATCCCCCCCCCCTAACCCAAGGCCCTGTCTGCCCTCCTCTAATTACAGCCCTGGTATTCCTCCACTGTTAGGATTCATTATTATTTCAAGTCATCAATCTAAGAACCCTGCAGTAATCTTATTTTTCCCAAATAACCAACCCATATTACATAAACTATCTTGATCATGTCTCTCACATAAATACTATCCTACCAAGATAATCAATTTTAGATGTCTTAAAATATTTCAACAAAATATTTCAATGCACTCATTTTGATACCATAAATACTTACTGATTGAATTTGTACAAGTAGATAATATTAAAATTATGTAGTTTAGAAGCAATTCTAATGTTAGGTCTTGTATACTCCAAAACTAAATTGGTGTGTGTGGGGGGGGGGGGGGGGGGGGGAAGAAGGCAATATCTTATGAATGTAGAACAATGGAATAACTGTAAATAAACAAATTTAATTTAATGGACTAAAAAAAAATCTCAGGTAGTCCAACAATTTTTAAATTTAGCTCATTTTACAGGATATTAATCAAGAATCAGCAATTCCACAACAGACCATTTACTTTAAAACACGTGTACAAAATGTTAATAAAACAGTTTCATCTGCTAAACTGCCTGTTGTCACCCATCTTCTTCTTCTTCTTCGTTGGCTGGCGGTAGATCGTGGTTTTTTGGTCCTGTTTTCTTGTCGCATTGAGGGTGTTGAAGTACCCGTAACCTCCTCCGCCTTGCCTCTTCCTCGGGCGAGCACTCTTACTGCTCTCTAAAGCTGTTTGTATCTGTTAAGGAATCACTCAACCACACTGCAAATGTTTACGAAGCTATATCAAGTGTATCACAATCAAATCGTACAGTAAAACCTCAGTATAACAAAACCGAAGGGACTGATTTTGGGTGTGTTTGTCATCGTGAGGTTTTTTTTATGAGGTGAATTCAAAACTAACAAGTAATACGTACTAAAAAAATAAATAACTGTATAGTTAATAGTTGAATTTGGGATGCTAAGGGCATCAGAGTCAGGTAAGTAAAATCCAAACACAAATTTGGTGACACTTGTATGAAAAAAAAATGCTGAGAAAGATGGCATCTTTTGGTTTTTCTCTCTCTACCCTTTAAACTTTAATGTATTATGCATGTGATAAGTCTTAAATGAAGTTGTAACATAAATAAACAATGGATTACTGTTTATTGATATGAGTTACTAAACCAGTGAAACAAATTCCTGTAAATATCTTGTCTTCATGCATGTTTGGCAATGCTAGTTTTACTACAAATGAAATTTTTTGGAAAGGGAGCTGGCTGCATTGAATTTCAAAAATTTGCAGTGGACATTTTTTTAAACTTTTTTTGTTGGATTTATTTAATAGGACTGTTTCAGGCAAAAATTTTGAATTAATTAAATGTTAAATGCAGTTATACACAAAGTCAATAAAATATTGTGTTGGAAAATCTCTTCATAAAAAAGTGGACATTTTGAGATGCTTAAATATGTAAGTCTCTTACCCAGGAAATGAAGATTTCATGTTGAATTTTAAACACAATTGTGAAGATCCGCAAGACTGGATGGATTTATTGGTTTCACTGTGTGAGATAATTAAGTTATAGTTATTGTATATAAAAATGTTAACATATTTCATATTTTATTTAAAGAGGTGCATATTTGCTTATATTGATTTCATCATAGTAAGATATTTTTTTTTCACTTCCTTTTTTTTGTTTTCCCATATTTAAATACTTTTGTCTTGGTCCCTTGAAATATGTAAAAAAAAGAGGTTATATATTTTTTTAAGTGGCATAATCTGTCGTGATTAAAATGTGACACACTCCAAATGTTTTAGAACACAAGACCCAAATTTTACAGCTGCATCTAAATAAAAACCCTTATACCTCCACAACCACTTAACAATGTGCCACAACATTCAAGCGAAAGCACCTTTTCCTGAACAGCCTAACTTCTTCACCAGTCTGTTTGTGCCTAAGGACAGGAATAGATCTCAGTTCCCGAAACATTGCAACTGTTTTGTCTTCGGAAGCACATTGTGTTCATCTGGGCTGTCATCATTATGGTGTCCAAACTATCTGTTTAGTCACATCGCTGAGTTTAGCCTTTGCACCTCTGTGTTGTCATTATGTTGTCCAGATGATCTTTTCAGTATCAACCTTGGGTTCATCTGTTCGCCACCGTGTTAGTGTGTGCTGCAAATTTTTTTTCTAATTCCTTTTACACAATTCTCTGTGCCGTCTGACTATGCACATAACTTTTGACATCGGATGATTTTTTTTCCCCTGTGTGCTTGCATATTCATAATTTTTTTTTGTCAGTTATTGAGGTTTCTCTAGGGAATACAGTGCAACCGGCAATGGCATGTGTGAAAAATAATCTTTTCCATTGCATGAATTATTCAAAAAGGTAACTTATTTTGCTATTCTCATTTCTACAGCATTATAAAAATGAGTACATAATAAAAGCTGGAGTGCCTACGGCTACACGAACTGAGCAGTAGCATGTAACTAGCAAGCTGTTTCATACAACTGTAGAACTCTCCATGCATGCTGTTGGACCAGGTGGACATGCTTTCTGAGGCAATGAAGACTAATAAAAATGCAAGTGTATTACACATTCAGCTTACCTAAGTTGCAGCTTATTTAGCTTCTTTTTTTTTTTTTAAATTAAAAAAAATTCCTGTTTTGGGCTCACAAGAGAAAAGTAACGTATACATAACCTCAGTTCCCAAAGGATACGCAAGTCCATTGCAGGTGGTACACGGAATCCAAAAGACAGTGCCACTTTGGCCAAGTCCAAACTCTCAGCGTCGAAGATCAGTTTGAGGTGGTGAGAAAAGTACGCACGCACATATGCTTTGAAAGCATCCTTGGCCGACTGGTGCAGAAAATAGTTTTTGCCGATCAGCTTTTCCAACTGGAACAAAAAACAAAGTCATCATTAACTGTTTGCTGAATTACTGGAGAACTTACATGTCCATAGAACATTTAATTGAATCAATTGGGAGCGATTCTGAACCAGGACAGCAAAAATTTGGGTCACAGAGAATTTGGAGAAAACCAATGCAGAACCAACAACTTACAGGAAATTCATTTTAAATTTATTTTTAACTTAAGCAAGGTCATTAGCAATTATAACACACAACTTCACACAACAGGAATATAGTAGTGTAGGGAACCATGCCCGCATTGGCCTGAAAGTGAGCTTTCTGGAAACCGCTGTGAACAGTGAGCATGTTAACAGTATTTTATCATCATCATTTTTAATTAATCTATGTTGTGATGATATATGTATGTAAGTGAACTAGAGCAACAAGCACATGCAGCTAGTCTCATTAATTTGGTTATATTTTAATATTTGTTGAGTCTCAACTACATATTTGTTCAGTTGAATATCCTGTTTTATTATTTTCATGCATCAAGCACAGTTTATCCGATGGTTGTTTATTCAATGGTTTCATTCCTCCAAGTTGTTATAAATTCAATCTTGTCATTTCTCTTAGTAGCCTTGTCCCTTGGTTGCCACAACAAAATGAACGATAAAAGTGTAAAAAAGGGGTTCTACTGTATACAAAATAAATCTGTATTTATTTCAGGCAAACATGCACAGAGCCTGTACAATGAAGGACTAATGGTAATGGCTGGCTACAAAACTGTACCTATGGAACAGAATGGCTTTGTTCATCACCGTCTGGCAATTTGGTGAACGGCCTGCACAGATTCCTGTGTCATAGCGGGATGTATGGGCCAGTGGAAAGGGTAGGTTGGCCATCTTTATTTTTCATCACACACATCCAAAATATTAGAGCCATGTCTTGCGCTCCCATTTTTTACAGGCGTAAGAAAAATTATAATGCAGAAACTCTTTTTATAACAGTTGTGTTATCCTTCGATAGCCATTATGCATGTATTCAAGAATTATTCAATTTGTAAGCAGTACAGCGCTTGGATACAAGTGCAAATACAGGCTATTCAAGAAGTACCAACCCTGCTTGTTCATAATTTGTGACGATGAAATGTCCGCAGTAACGAGTCTGTCGTTAGCCAAAGTAAAGGCAACCAAATACGGCGCCCGTTATAACAAATATCCATTAATTTAGGACTTACCGTAGTTTTATTAACTGTGAGACACTAAATGGAAATGAGGCAACGAAATACAAAATGTAAATTACGAAATCACAGCTGGAAATTTAAGTTTCACTACTTCCATCGCCATTACTGTTTGTTTTTAACTCGTCATTGGTCGCGCTATGAGCATTTTGCTCACCCTCAGAAATATTGTTTTACTGTTATTGTTTTTATTGCTGCTTGGGGGTGTCCTTTTTTCTAGCTGAGTTTTGAACCTTCCTTATTAAGTCACTAGGTGGCTGACAGGATGTAACTGATACTTGGCCTTGATATAAGATATCGCTTACAGGCATGCACGTTGCATGAGCAGTTTGCTCACAGTGCGACCAGTCGCGTTGCTACACTTGTGACGACTGTTCGGTTTGCAAAGTGCTGTGTTTAGTCGTGGAATATATTCTCGTGAGACTAAATCAAATGTTTCATGGTATTACTTATTGAAATGAATCGGGGGAAGAAAATTGTGGCTTTGGCTCTTCAACAAATCACTGAATGTTCCATAACAGGTAAGTTGTGTTATAATTATCAATATTTTTTTGAAAATACAAAAAAAAAAAAAAAAACATATATTACATAAAACATCAATTAACATCAATTATAGTAAATATTAACATTTTGTCACAAAATTGTTGATTTTCGTATAAAATAAGAAATTAATTTGGAATACAGAAGCTGAAAAGCAGAATTTGGATAGAAGTGAGAAAAGATTTTATAATTTTGGAAAAGCACTTAGGAATTCCAGAGGAAGATATGTAATTGTAGTCTTTCCATAGTTCTATGTTTCTATTTTATTTTTTACTAGAATTTTCAGTAATGTAATATATTTTCTGTGCTTTGTATTTACAGTGGTTCCACCATGGTTGCCGGAGAGCCCACCTGATAACAAAGCAGCCGCCAATGATCAAAATATTGACCAAGATAATGTTGAAAAATCCTAATAAAGTTAGGTGTTAGAAAATGTAAATTTCCATGAAAGCAGTTAATTTTGATGTAGAAATTCTCTATTGCATAATGTGTGTTCTATTAGTCATAGTCTCAAATGTATAACATAAATTAGTGTGCCCTCGAAAGACTCAGTAGATTTAATAATTTTTGTGCTAGAAAATTTTGAAATTGTGAAAAAAATGTGTGATTTTCTGTTGCTTCCAACACATCTGCATTTATTGTTGATGTATTCGTAGGCCGGAATAAGGAAACTCACTATACAGCCAAGTAGTTTATTGTGATGATTATTGTAAAACTTTTTTTAAAAAATTATGTGATAATAAGATAAAATATCATTTAAACAAGCAGAGTTGTTTCATTTGCAATAAGAAAAATATTTGGCCTTTTAAAAGTGGTTAAGCACGACTCTAATCATAAAATTAAGTCTGTGAGCAAAATGCTCATGCGCGACCACTGGTGTAATATTTTACAATGCGACCAATGACGGGTTAAATTCGTTCCGAGGCCAGCCCTTCAGTTTGCTTACTTTTTTTTTTTTTTTTTTTGTAATTTTCGCGACCTGCAGAGACAGGGAAAGTTGCAGGGACCCGTGACTCACCTGCATCTGGATGTCTGCTATCTTGCTCCAGGAGAACTCAAACTCGTTGAGGGGGACCCGCGCCTGCTTCAGGTAGCGCAGGAAGCCCAGCTCCTCTGGCCGCAGGATGAGGAGCGCATGCCCCCGACCCCCCTCCCCCCTGGCCGTCCGCCCCACTCGGTGGATGTACTCCTGTGGAGAGCACCATGCGACAACATTACTGGCCACCTACATACACCATGTTCAAAATAACATTCTCAATCTCCAAAATATGAGATATTTTTTGAAATTTTTTTTATTATTATAAAAATTATTAAATATAATTACACTAATATAAAAACAAAAACATTTATTAACATAGCTATAAAGGATTATGTCTACTAGAACGTACATCATGACCCACACATTCAAATTTTGTACATATTATGATTAAAATACATTAATCATTGATAAAATATTGACAGTAAAAAAAAAAAATCCTTTTTGGCACAGCCTACAGGCTTAGGTAGATTTCAAAGTACCTACTTATTTTGGAAACGTTCTATAAACTTCTGGAACATCTCCTTGCACTAATGGTTGGTTACATAAAAATTTACTTTAGACAAAAGTTATAGGCCAAATTTAGGAAGTTAAAATAGATAAGAACAGATTCAATAGTGTACATGGTATGTAAGTTTTATTTATATATTCATTCAACCCCTGCTTTTTTTCAACCCCTTGTATTTATGGTTTGTTTTAATCAGAAATAGTTTCAGACCAACATTTTAGATAATTTTTGGAAGATTTACAATCAATTGTTATAAATTCTATAGTTCACCTAATAATGCAGTTATGAATATTATTTTGTCCTTTATCCCCTGTTTACCACCCTTCGCAACAATGTTTGGTTGTATCAAAACTGTCTTCAGACAAAAGTTTTGGATAACATTTATAAGGTTTATAAACAATTTGAACGGATTTGATAGTTTTCCTACTAAGGGAGTTTAGATTTATTTTGTCACTAGCTGCACTACCCAGCGTTGCCCGGGCTGAACACAGGGTGAAGAGGAACTGTTTAGAGATCAGATGTAGTTAGTAATTGTCTTCTTAATTTGAATGTCAAGTGTGCAAAATTATTTATATCACTTTCAGATCCCGACAGACGTTGTTCTGCCAGTTTATAGTTATTTACCTGGTCTGTATGTAATCTAGACTCTATAAAGCAATATAGAAAAAAGAACTGAAAAATAAGGGCTTACTAATATTGAAAAGATTCCATTATCTAGCTAATGCTCGGCATGCATTGCAATGCCTCATTCAGTTTTGTTTTGTAATATGTTTGAAGTAGTTACACATATACAAATAATCTATCCATGTCTCTAAATATATATTTATCTCTATCTACATCTATAGTCCTATATATCTATGTATCTCTCTATCTGTATTTATCTCTTTATATCTACATATACATATACCTCACACTATCTCTATGTATTCTATATGAGGGTACTGATTGCTTCATTGTTAATATCACACGGATTTTTTTACTTGTATGGGAAAATTAAGAATGATAAGGCATTTAGTACGTGGCAACAATGTTAATAGGCAATAGGAAATAAACTTCTAGCGCCTGCGGCATTGTCAACACACACTTTGTACGTGTACTGCATGTTGTATCTAACCCCCTCCAACGCATTTGATTATAAATTGGACTTTTAGTAAGGATCCCTAATGTTACTGATAATATAATATAGCCTATAGCCTTCCTCGATAAATATATATCCCACACTGAAAGAATTTTTCAAATCGGACCAGTGGTTCCTGAGATTAGCACGGTCAAACAAACAAACAAATAAACAAACTCTTCAGCTTTATAATATTAGTATAGATTCAATACCTTTTTTTCCACCCGTTGCAGTAACAGTTAGTCGTATAAAAAATTATTTCAGGCAAACATTGACACATTGTAGATAATATTTTTAGGTTTCATAATAAATAAAACAGATTAAATAGTGTACATGGTAAAGAAATTATTTTTTTCTTTCTAACCCTTTTTATTTCAATGCAGGAATGGTTAGTTTTATCAAAAATTGTTTCAGACCAATGATTTTGATTAAAATTAATATTTAAAAACCATCTGAACAGATATGTTGATATTTTACTACGGGAGTAATGAATTTTTTTGGTTCCTTAACCCCTGTTTATTCCACCCTTGTAACAAGAAGGAAAGATTCTATGATTTGTGTAGGGCACATTAACCCATTTGCATCTAAAGCGTACTAGAATGCAGCTGTTTTTCTGGCCGATAACACCATAGGCGTACTGGTACGCAAAATGGCTAATCTGCCCGAAAAACTTGAAAAAATCCCTTTAGAATGAAAATAACCCCTCAGAGTAGCTAGTATTGTTATAACAAAGGTATATTATCGTGAAACTTAAACTATTTTTAAAATTTTATTTAAAGAATAAAAATATAATGAAAATAGAAAATAACTTTAATAATAGTAATATATAAAAAAGTTTATGGATTCCATGGTATGTCTAACATTAAAGTGAGTGGATGCAAATGGGTTAAATGGCCTTGCACCGGAAATAGTCTTGACGAATCATTTACCGACTGGAACCTTGTGCATGCCACATTAATATCCCTAAAAGATACTCCTCGTGCCACCCGCGACTCTGCCGTGCCTTCTACGATCCTGCGATCGTTCTCCTTGTGGCGAGGTGGCCACTGAGACCCCGACGAGCATCTCCACCCTTTCCGAGGA